>NC_091071.1:165593939-165896969 GCF_032405125.1 Capricornis sumatraensis
CCTGTGGTCATGTATGGATGTGAGAGTTGAACTATAAAGAGGGCTGAGCACTGAAGAATTGATGCTTTTGAGCTGTGGTGCTGGAGAATACTCTTGAGAGTGCCTTGGACTGCAAGAAGATGAAACCAGTCCATCCTAAAGGAGATCAGTCCTGGGTGTTCATTGGAAGGACTGATGCTGAAGCTGAAACTCCAATACTTTGGCCACCTCATGCGAAGAGCTGACTCATTTGAAAAGACCCTGATGCTGAGAAAGATTGAGGGCAGGAGGAGAAGGGGACGACAGAGGATGAGATAGTTGGATGGTATCACCGACTCAATGGACATGGGTTCGAGTAAACTCCGGGAGCTGGTAATAGACAGGGAGGCCTGGCGTGCTGCGGTTCATGGGGTCGCAAAGAATTGGACAAGACTGAGCGACTGAACTGAACTGAAAGAGTCAGACATGACTGAGGACTAACACACACACAAGTAGATATTAGGAAAGATATTGATTTGTTTTGTTGGGGAATGTAACTAATAGCAGGAAAGGCATTTGTTTATTGAAAAACGATGTTGTATTAGTGAAGTAGGAAATGCCAACCCACTCCAGTATTCTTGCCTGGAAAGTTCCATGGACAGAGGAGCCTGGTAGGCTACAGTCCATGGGATTGCAGAGTCTGACATGACTGGGCACACACACACAAAAAGTGTGTGTACTGTAGTACACACTTTTGGGATCACCTAGAAGACCATGGCCTTGCTGCCTTCCAGAAACTATCATTCATTTATTTATTTAGTTAGTTTTTAGGTTTTCTGACCTCGCTGCAGGGCATGTGTGATCTTAGTGCCTCAACCAGAGACTGAACCTGTGTGTGGAGGCCTAATAACTACTGGACTGCCAGGGAATTCTCATCATTCATTTAAATATAAATCTTGGCTTTAAAAGAAATAACCCTGTATCATCAATATGCTAATGTTATATAACTATTCTGTTACTTAATATTAGTTCATTCATTTAATATTAATTGAATAGTAACTATAAATGCTTAGAAATTTTTATTTATTTATTTACTTTTTAGAAGAAATTTTAAAAAATAAACCTTAACAGTAACAACTTTTGTGTAAATTGTTAGTGAAAGGTGGATGGTCAACCTACATTTTCTTGTTCTTCAAGAACGATGTTCTTAATAATAATCTAGAGTCATTTTCTTGTGATTTGCAAGTCAAGTCCAGTTACTTATTATTGTTTTCTCCTCTCTCCCTCAGATTTGGATCATACAGCCGACGTCCAGTGAGTAGAGCTGGAGTTTGTGCCTTTGAAATCATGTGCTTAACACAGGAAGACTAATCTTTTAATCTTGCAGTCCCTAGTTTTAATTTTTCTCCTCTGTTTTGGTTTCTTTAGAACATGAAAATGATGGTTCAAAAGCACCTGGTTTCAGTGTCATTAAATTGATTGAGGCCTTTGCTTTTGCATTTACAGTGTTGATGTTACTTTGACTTTGCTGTCGAGTTTTCTGTCTTGCAGTGAATCATATTACACAAGGCACGAATGCCTTTCTTTAGGTTACATGCTTGGGGAGACACTCTGGAGGAAGCTTTTGAACAATGTGCAATGGCCATGTTTGGTTACATGACAGATACTGGGACTGTGGAGCCCCTGCAAACAATAGAAGTAGAAACCCAAGGTAATCAATTTGTTCACAAGGAAGAAATTGTTATACAAGTGTTCAGATGCTATATAATTTCAGTATACACTTACAAGAGGTACAACAAAGTTGATTATGAGCTTGTTCTTTCAAGGAGCCTAAGAAATTTATTGCACTGTAAAATTCAAACAAGTTTTCAGAGATGAGAATTATTAAACACCGTTCTTTATGGTTCTTTCTGACCCTGTGTAGGCGATGACTTACAGTCTCTTCTGTTTCACTTTCTGGATGAGTGGCTTTATAAATTCAGTGCTGATGAATTCTTCATACCCCGGGTAAGCAAGTTTTTCTTTTCTACTGAACAAATGGATTTTGAGTCCATATTTTAGAATAAAACTAGTGATTTAAAACAGAACATTCTATTTAAAATAGAATATATGATGTAAAATGAAACCATTCAGATACGTAAGATGATGACGTGCAGAAATTATGGTGACCATAGGCTCTAGGTTAACTGGAGTTTGCCTGTGTATGTGCATCTTGCATTTAGATCTCATACACTTGCCACTCAGTGTATCTTGAGTCAGAAGAATGCACATACTGTCTTCTCTGTCGGCATGTTTTATGTCTCTCAAGTTTGAGCTTTTTAAATGTTCGTCCATGCGTTCCTTTTGCCCCATTTGATATTTAGCAGGTCTGCTATGTTGTTATTGTTGTTTAATTGTTCAGTGGTGTTTGACTTTTTTCTTGAAAAAGTAGCCTACCAGGCTCTTCTGTCCATGGAATTTCCCAGGCAAGAGTACTGGAGTGGGTTGCCATTTCCTTTTTCAGGGGATCTTCCTGACCCAGGGATCAAACCTGTCTCCTGCATTGCAGGCTATTCTTTACCCCTGAGCCACTGGTGCTTTTAGGGAATTCCCTGGTGGTCCGCTGGTTAGGACTCTCACTGCTGATGGCCCCCTAGCTGGGGAACTGAGATCCTGCAAGCTGTGCAGTACAGCCAGAAAAAAAATAAAATGGTGCTTTTGGTTTCCTTAATGTGAAAAGGGAAAAGCCAAATGGAGGTTACTTTTTGCCATCAGCCTCCAGAAGGGAACACCTCTGCAACCGTATTGTTTCTAACACACCTGGCCTTCCTTGCTCCATAATTCCTCCATTTACTCCCTTACCAGCTCCACTACATATATTCTTCTAACTGGGTCATTTGTCCTACAGAGTTCAAGAACCTATAATATTATATAAAAATAGGCGGGAAGTTTTATCACCTCTAAATCCATAAAGCTGAAAAAACCCCAGAATGATTGAAATCCTAGGTCATCCTCCACTATGTATCTTACAGAAAAAGTCTCATGACTTATAAATTGTACATTTTCAAGAATACCTCCCTTGAATGGGTAAGAAAAAGCCTTATTTTCTTAAAATACATAGTTTGTTGTTAACATTTTAATTTTCTTTGCTTCAGAGAAGTTGTATGCTATTATCTTGGAAAAGTGATAACCTTGACATGTTTTAATAGCTGGTCTATTATGAACTTCTATTAAAATTAAAAGAAAACTTTTTTCTTCTTTAGGAAGTCAAAGTACTTAATATCGACCAAAGAAATTTCAAAATACGGTCAATTGGGTAAGTTTTGAAAACCTTTTAAGTTACAGGTCATGTAAAATGTTAACTTACAGTCTTCAGTGTACTCAGTGAGCAGGAAGACAAATAGAAACATTAAATCAGGAGACCAGTTGCATCCCTGTAGGGCTTTGCAGGTTAAGCTTGGTGAGCCACCTAGGAGCAAGGGTTCACCTCAGCTTTGGAGGACCAGAAACTTGTCAGGACACAGGTGATTTGGATTGGTAAACAGAATTCCCAATTTTTTGATTTTCAAGACACAAAAAATATATCATTGATGGATGGTGCAGATATTTGCATACAACCTCGCTTGGTGATGAGAAATGCTGATGTAGCCTTTCTTATAGATCCTTACACCTAGACTCCATTCAAACCAGTTCCTTCTATTAACAACTTATACTTTTCCTTCCTGAGTTTGCAAACACTTGATTAGGGCACTTTGATTGGATTTAGTGTTCTCCAAGTTTCTTCAGTCATCTAATGATCTTTTAGGTTACTTTTATATAAAACTTATCTTTTCCATTTTATGTTGAATTGTTTACGTTTCTTTTGTAAAGTGAGAGCTTTTATTATCTCCTACTCCTTTTTTTTTTAATGAATAAGTAAACAGAGTTGTCCAAGGGTAATTAACTAATAAATAGTTGAACAGAGTTTTAAAACTATGCTCTTTCTGATACTGCTACTGCTTTTACTACTGTGAACTTCAGCTACTTTAGTGTTGAAGGGAGAGAGGATACTCATCTCAAGTTCTAGGAGACTGAGTACCCTTCTAGGGCCTACCAGGTACATACCATGGCCATTTTTTGAAAAGTCATAAAATACAAACTTAAGTTCAGATCGTATTATGGAATCTTGTATTTTGCCTTTATGGTGCTCAGACCTGCTTTCTCCAATGGAAGAGATTATTTAATCAGTTCTATAGCCCTGAGTACAGTGAAAATTTTGAATATGCTCCTCTATTATGAACCAGTATTCATTAAACAATGTTATTGAGAGTCTACCTATGTACACTGTACTATGACATGATCAACCTTGTTGAAAAGGATATCGTACAAATTCAGTAGCTATATCTGCTGACCATCAAACTGAAATTGATGGCTCCCTTCTCCCTTCATCCGTTTAGGCTTTCTAGTATCTTATGCGTGTGTGCTCAGTTGTGTCCGATTCTTTGTGATCCCATGGTCTGCAGCCTGCCAGGCTCCTCTATCCATGGAATTTTCCTTGTAAAATTACTGGGATGGGTTGCCATTTTGTCCTCCAGGGATCTTCCTGACCCAGGGATCAAGCCCACATCTCCTGTATCACCTGCATTGGCAGCCGGTTTCTTTAACACTGAGCCACCTGGGAAGTCTGTATCTTAACCACATTTATAAGGTTTATCTTAAAATGTAGAAAGAGAGAATAAATGTTAAATCCTGGAAATGTTAATCATGTTTTACTCTTTCTTCTCAAGGTGGGGAGAAGAATTCTCATTGTCCAAGCACCCTCAGGTATGTTTTAAAATCCAGCCATTAAAAATATTTCATTTAACTTACCATAAAAAAGTCAGTATATGTTACAGTTAACTTACTAGTTCTCATAAGTTGGTATAAACTCCTAAATTTTTCCCAGACTAATATGACCTGTCTGGACATGTTATGTTAAAACCCTGGAATTTCTGATTTGGAAGATTAGGAGTCTGCCTTGGGCTATAGGGTCAGGTTTGTTACAGAGTGTTTTGGGGCTGAAGAGTCCCTTTCCCTTTCTGAGCTTTCATATCTTTCCCTGTAATGAAGATGTTGGATTGGATGTTCTCTAAACATCCAGTGTTTTGGATACTAGAAAGCCTAAGAAAAGGTGTTCTCTTTTGTGCTTCTCCAGATTCAGTATTTGCCAGTGTATTTGGCTTCACTGTGTACTAGTCAGATCTGTTTGAATAGGGGTAGGCTGTTTTTCCCTAATGTTTTGTGCTTTGTGGACTGATAACGACAGAAGAGCAACTATTCTACTCATATATAGCACTAAACTGCCGTGGACAACACCTAAATGAATGAATGTGAATGTGTTCCAGTAAAGTGTTTTTTTTTCACTCCCCTCCCCCGACTACCATTTAGAAATATAAAAGCTATTCTTACAATTGGGGCTTACATTTATGTGTGGAGCTGTACAAAAATAGGTGGGAGGCCAATTTGACCTTTAATTTGTAGTTTGCTGACCCCTGTGTTTAGGCCAAGAAGACTTAAATTCATTGGAGTTGACTGAGAAATCCTGTAGTAGCTTCCAGCAGCTGCAGCAGCATTTCTTCAGTGTAATAAAATGAAGCTTCGTGAGAGAGCCTCGGGGCAGAGAAACTTAAGAACAGAAACCAGTAGAGGTGGAGCATGTGGATTGAAAACAAGATATTTTTATAATATAAATTACAGTAGCATTTTCTTTTGAATGTATTATGTTTGAGATGCCTATTAGATGTCTAAATAGAGATATTGGATAACAGTAGGCATTTGTCTGTAGGATGGCTGCTATTCAGAGAAGGGAATAGGCTGAGTTCCCAGGGCCCAGGCTAGACAGTACAGAAGAGGAAGCCTTAAGAAGGAGCCCTGACCCAAACAATAAAAAAGCTTTGTGTTCTTGGAGTCAACCCATTTGGTAAATGTAAAGGCTGGTGCCCAGAGGGGTCAGACAGCTTCTGGTCCAGGTGCAAACAAGCCAGGACTGTAGTATGCTCCATCTCCTAAGTCAAGTCAGTGCTTCTTCTTGTGCACATTTGTCTCTCATTTTTACTGGTTCAGTGGATAATACTATACTCATTTGATAACTGATTGTTTCATATGAGTGTTTTAGAGTAACATTGAAAGTTTGACTTTCTGCCAGTTGTTACTAGAGTTAATGGTTCTGATTTCAATGTCTTTTTTTTTTAACCCCAACTTTAGGGAACTGAAGTCAAAGCAATAACGTACTCAGCAATGCAGGTCTATAATGAAGAGAAGCCAGAAGTTTTTGTGATCATTGACATTTAAGATAACAAAAAAAAGAGAGAGAGAGATTCCTATGAAGAACTGTTTTTTTCTCTTCCTTTTGACGAGATACCATGATATAAACTCTACATGGAGAATTTATATATGGAGTTTTGCAGAACAGAAATTTTTGACTTAAAGTGTGACTTTCAGAAATGAAAAATCAAGGTACAACCTTGGTCTTTGTTACCCAAATAATCAAATTTTAAATAATTCTCTTAAGTGGCAAGCATGGCTTCTCCTTCATTAATTCCCCTTTGTAGCAGCAGGTGCCTTACACCTTTCCAATGGAATGCACAAGTCCTCCAGCCTGGTCCCAAGGACGATCATTGATGTAAGAGCAGCCTGAGAGACTCTGAAGCCCGTGTACTCTTACTGAATGCACCTTGGAGAAAATGTAATTTGAGAAATCCTACAACCAGTATTTTGCTTTTTTTCCAAAGTAGTTAACACATATATTTTCTATATGTACATTAAAAGAGGTTGTGTTTTGGATTGCTATGGGACAGAGCCCGATCCTGTACTCCAGTTGGTTTTCTTAGATGAAATAATTATATTTGAACAATTGGAAGGCTTTTCTAGAAACAGTCCTGATTTACTTTCACTTTTTTTTTAGCACTGATATACTGACACTTTTTCCCGTAACATAAAACCTGACGCATATACAAATGGGCCCTTCTTTCTAACATACAATTTTATATTAAAGCCAGTATATTTATACAGTTAGAGAAAAGGAGAATTTTTTTTAAAGTTTCTTTGGTTTTTAAAAATTACCTAAGCTCTTCATTTCTAAGAAGACAAGAGGCCAGGAAAACAACTTTAAAATGATCTGAACTTTTCAAAGTAGATAACTGAAAAAAATCAAACTGCTTTCATTTGATTTGCAGTATTATTCCATTCTCTGTTCATGGATTGGGGTAGTCTTCTTTGTAAAGTGAAAGTGAAAGTGAAGTCGCTCAGTCGTGTCTGACTCTTTGCGACCCCATGGGCTGTAGCCTACCAGGCTCCTCTGTCCATGGGATTTTCCAGGCAGTAGTCCTGGAGTGGATTGCCATTTCCTTCTCCAGGGGATCTTCCCAACCCAGGGATCAAACCCCGGTCTCCCACATTGTAGACAGACGCTTTACCGTCTGAGCCACCAGGGAAGTTGCTATTTTTTTACGTTAGTGAGAAAAGATTACCACTGGGTGGTGTCAAATGTCATTACATGAACTTGATCTACAAGATGGTCTGTGAGCTTTCTACGTGTTCTGTCTGAGCACCACCTTATTTTTCTCCGGGGATTTAGCACAAAGACAAGGACAAGAGCCTATGGTTTGGATAGTTAGCTCTTCAAGGATCACTGAGGTAGCACTCCTTCACCTTTCTTAGTCTCAGGCACATTTTGTATGTTTATTGATTGATTGATTGGCCTCACCAAGTAGCTTTCGGGATCTTAGTTCATTCTAGCTCAAGTCACTTTTCCATGCTGCCTCCCTAACTACTCAAGGTTCAGGGGTCTTTGAACTTACACCTCTTTACTTAGCTTTAAAGATTTGGGCTTCCCAGTTGGCTCAGTGGTTAAAAAAAAAAAGTTGCCTGCCAGTGCAGGTGAAGCAGGAAATTTGGGTTTGATCCCTAGGTCGGGAAGATCCCCTGGAGAAGGAAATGGCAACCCACTCCAATATTCTTGCCTGGGAAATCCCAGAGGAGTCTGGCGGGCTACAGTCCATGAGGTCACAAAAGGGTCAGACACGACTTAGCGACTAAACAACAGCAACCAAAGATTTGCAGGCTTATTCAGTTTTACTTGTTTCATGTTCACTAGTCTGCTGCCGCTGCTGCTAAGTCGCTTCAGTCGTGTCCGACTCTGTGCGACCCCATAGATGGCAGCCCATCAGGCTCCTCCGTCCTTGGGATTCTCCAGGCAAGAACACTGGAGTGGGTGTTCACTAGTCTAGATGACACATAATACACATTACTACTCAGTGGTCAGTGGACTGAGTCTCTCAGAGCGCCGTCACTTTTAGCAGAGACCGCAGATCAGCTGCTTGAGCATGTCTATAAGAACACTGGAACTGTAGGTCACAATCTTCGATTCCTAGCCTTTGCTCTCCTGCTTGACCGTGAGCCTATTTCCTCATCTGTGTATGAAAGGTGTGCATTAGTGATTCCTCAGTTTCTTTCCAATTTTAAATGTCTGTGATCTAGTAATATATTTTAAACAACTGAGCTGAGGAAGAGAAGATACCTGGAACGACTGGAACAGTCGTTTAGCCTAAAAGGTCCAAATCACACCATCTAGGTCTGCTACTGGAGAAGGCGATGACAGCCCACTCCAGTACTCTTGCCTGGGAAATCCCATGGATGGAGAAGCCTGGTGGGCTGCAGTCCATGGGGTCGCGAAGAGTTGGTCACGACTGAGCGACTTACTTTCACTTTTCACTTTCATGCATTGGAGAAGGAAATGGCAACCCACTCCAGTGTTCTTGCCTGGAGAATCCCAAGGACTGTGGAGCCTGATGGGCTGCAGTCCATGGGGTAGCTAGAGTCGGACACGACTGAGCGACTTCACTTTCACTTTTCACTTTCATGCATTGGAGAAGGAAATGGCAACCCACTCCAGTGTTCTTACCTGGAGAATCTCAGGGACGGGAGAGCCTGGCAGGCTGCACAGAGTCGGGCACAACTGAAGCAACTGAGCAGCAGCAGCAGCAGGTCTGCTACTAGTCAGCCATTGTCATGGTACAGTGGTGTGTCACATGACGGCAGCTACTTCAGGAAAGCAACAGTAGTGATGTCATGACTTTTTCTCACTGATGCCTTGGCTAAGTGGTTACATGTGCCTACAACCACTCTTTGTCAATTCTCTCTCCACCTTGCTATTACCACGTGGGCTCTGGCAAAGAATATTCAAGAAGAAAGGGTGGGAAAATAGTTTATACCCTCCTGGAAGTTGGGAAAGTGCCCCTTAGAGACTAGAATTCTGCCCCTTTCTGAAGTCTGAACTTCAGAAGGTTTGGGAAATTCCCAACAGACTGAGAATTGAGTTTCTTCATCTAAAAAATCAGGAAATTGGAAAAGATACTCTCTGAAAGCTCCTTCCAGAAAAAAACTTACTCAGAACTTATGAGCAGCCCCCCTTCCCACAACTAGAGAAAAATCTGCTCAGCAGTGAAGACCCAGCACAGCCAAAAAGAAATATTTTTTTAAAAGAATCTTATTCTGTAAAAGAAGAGAAGGGTGTTCATGTTTAGGAACTCATGTACACCCATGGCGGATTCATGTCAATGTATGCCAAAACCAATTAAAAATTTATTTAAAAAAGAGAAGGGGAGTCATTTTGGAATTATACTTGGAGCTCTGGAATTTAAACACTGCTGTGGTAACATTTTTATTTTGAGGATTTTGGGAGTGCAGTGGTTAACAGCACAAACTGGAGCCAAATCACAGGGGTGGAAGTGCTGGTTCCTCCACTCACTGTCTAACTTGGGGCATGTTGGTGAAAGTCTGTGTGCTTTACTTTCCAAACTAACTGGTGAAGGGTTGTTGAGAGAATTAAATGAATGTATACACATAAAGAAGAACTGACTCTTTTGAAAAGACCTTGATGCTGGGAAAGATTGAAGGGGGGAGGAGAAGGGGATGACAGAGGAGATGGCTGGATGGCATCTCCAACTCAATGGACATGAGTTTGAGTCAACCCCGGGAGTTGGTGATGGACAGGGAGGCCTGGCATGCTGCGGTTCATGGGGTCGCAAAGAGTTGGACACGACAGCGACTGAACTGAACTGAACTGATAACATAAAGCTCAAGACAGTGCCTGACACAGTAATGCTAAGTGAGGGCTAGTACTGTTACTAGGACAAGCCTAAATGCTAACAGCCCCCTTACTTTTTCACTTATTTTTTTTGGAGGTCCAGAACAGAAAAAAAGAAAAACAAACAGTGCTTGGCTAGGGAGTGTGACCAGCCTAAGGACAACTCTGGCAGCCAGTGCCATTCCAGTCTGTTAATTCAGAAGGGAAAACAAAGCCACTCCCTTCCGTCTTTCCTCCTGCATTCTCTCTTCCGCTTTTTAGTTTTCTTTCTTCCATATTTGGGTTGCGCTATGTTCAAAAGCTGTGCCAAGCTAGGTGCCTTCTACAGGACTCCCTTCCATTGATTGTCCCTTCCTGATTTCCTTGCAGTTTTCAGTATTAACCATTCAAGGGCTGTGTCACAATGAGAAGAAAGATGAATCGATTACAGGGTATCTTTTCTTTTTTATGGATGTTCCCAAGGGCTCACCCAGTGTTCTCAGTACCAGTGCAGCCCATCCACCAAAGTTCATACCATACAACTCATCAGTTCCTACCTTTGAATTCTTGTCCAGATTCTTTTTCTCTTTGTTTTTATACACTTTAAAGATATTCACATATCATACAATTCATCCATTAAACCTAATTCAGTGGCTTTTAGTATAGTCACAGTTGTGCAGCCATCACCATGATCGACTTTAGCACATTTTCCCCCTAAAAAGAAAGTCGCTACCTTTTAAGCAGTAACCCCCCCAGATCAGCCCTCCCAGTCCTAGGCAATCACCAAGTAATCTACTTTCTGTTCTGCAAATCCATCTAACCTGTTGCCCAGATTCTTAGCTGCCAATCTTGTCCTTTTTTAAAAAAATATAATTGGAAATTCTCCTCTTAGAAGCTGTTTGGACTCATCCCACCTGTTTGAACACCACTCTCTGAGTCCTCTTATTTCCAGTGAAAAGTGGCTTGAAAATGAAAGTGGCTCAGTCGTGTCTGACTCTTTGCGACCTCATGGGCTATGAGTCCATGGAACTCTCCAGGCCAGAATACTGGAGTGAACCCAGGTCTCCCACATTGATGGGAGACTCTTTACAAACTGATACACAAGGGAAGCCCAAGAATACTGGAGTGGGTGGTCTATCCCTTCTCCAACAGATCTTCCCAAACCAGGAATCAAACCGGGGTCTCCTGCATTGCAGGTGGATTCTTCACCAACTGAGCTACTAGGGAACTCCAGTGAAATCCTCAGACATTTTAAACTATGAATACAAACTTCATAAAGTTCCTTAAGTCAGTTAATATATGTAGTAGTCAACTCCCTTTTCATGTTGCAAGCGCCTTAAGGAGCAAGAGAACTGGCTTCTGGTTCTTTGTACCTTCCGGCTTTTAATGGTCTGTCTTAGTGATGCTTCCACTTCTTCCTGATTCCAAAGCCGTTGCTGATATGCTTCTTAGGGAGAGATCTTTAGCATGTTTTCATATCCAAATTCCAAGTCTTGTTTCTATCAGCAGTGCCCTTATCCCCCCACAGCTCACACTGGCATTTACTTGAACTCCTCTTACGTTTCCATCCCCTGTGCTCAACTATTTGCTAGTTTTCCTTAGTTATAGGTCATTTCTCTCGCTCTTCCCTTGTATTTCCTAATTGGATGTTCTTTCCATTATTTAAAGTGTAGTTTCAAAGTCATCTTTTTTTTTTCTTTCAAATATAGCAGTGTTATTTTGCATGTTGGCATTAAAGACCATTTTTGTTACCTATGTTTGTTTTTGAGTAAAAACAAAATTAATAAATGTGATACTCTTCCCGCCTAAATTCTTTGTCTGAATTCCACCTAGGAATCTGAGAGCTTAGAGGAGACAGCAGATGGTAGATACTGAGACATTGGTTGAATAAATGGGTGTACCTCTGGCACTTGGCACTTTCTACCACACACCATCATTGACCATATATATATATATAATGTCTCTCTGGAATGTAAGGTTCCTCCAGGACTTTCCCTTGCATGTGACAGGGGTTCCCAAAGTCATTACAAATGCCTCATCTTCCAATATGTGGATACTTACATCTATGGCTCCCCAGGTAGCTCAGTGGTAAAGAATCCACCTGCCAATGCAGGAGAAGCCGGTTTGTTCCCTGGGTCAGGAATATCTCCTGGAGAAAGAAACGGCAACCCACTCCAGTATTCTTGCCTGGAAAGTTCCATGGACAGAGGAGCCTGGTGGGTCCATGGGGTGGCAAAGGGTCGGACACGACTGAGCGACCGAGTACACACACACAGTTACCTAAAGGTAGGACTCAGGGCCTCTGCTTCCAGTTTCCTTCTCGAAACATCCTAACTTTCTAAACTTATCCAAGACTTTTCAGCACTCTAGGCCTCAGTTTCTTCATCTACCATATTTACCTACCTCACCTGCCGTCAGGCTAAAGAGTTATGACCCCTCACCTCTCCCAGCGGTGAGGCCAAGCGCGCCGTTCCCTACCGGCGAGCGGGGGGTGGAGGGGTGGGGGTGGGCTGGGGTGGGGCGCGCCAGGGGCAGGGGCGCCCAAGGCACTGATGGGCTGTGATCCACAGACCGCATTAAGGGAACGGAAAGTCGAGGCAAAGCACACTAGCTCCCCCTGGCGGTATTGGGCCAAAACGACAGAAACGACGTTTTGTTAATATCAAACACGACCGAATAATGTTGGTTTCCAAGGCAAATCATTCAATATCACAGTAATCCAAGTCTATGCCCCAGCCAGTAATGCTGAAGAAGCTCAGGTTGAACGGTTCTGTGAAGACCTACAAGACCTTCTAGAACTAACACACCCAGAAGATGTCCTTTTCATTATAGGGGACTGGAATGTAAAAGAAAGTCAAGAGATACCTGGATTAACAGGCAAATTTACCTTGGAGTACAAAATGTAGCAGGGCAAAGACTAGCAGAGTTTTGCCAAGAGAATGCACTGGTCATAGCAAACACCATCTTTCAACAACACAAGAGATGACTCTACACATGGACATCACCAGATGGTCAATACCAAAATCAGATTGATTATATTCTTTGTAGCCAAAGATGGAAAGGCTTTATACGGTCAGCAAAAACAAGACTGGGAGCTGACTGTGGCTCAGATCATGAACTCCTTATTGCCAAATTCAGACTTAAATTGAAGAAAGTAGGGAAAACCACCATACCATTCAGGTATGAACTAAATCAAATCCCTTACGATTATACAGTAGAAATGACAAATAGATTCAGGGGATAGATCTGATAGAGTGCCTGAATAACTATGGGTGGAGATTCATGACATTGTACAGGAGGCAGTGATCAAGACCATCCCTAAGAAAAAGAAATATAACAAGGCAAAATGGTTGTCTGAAGAGGCCTTACAGATAGCTGAGAAGAGTGCAAAAGGCAAAGGAGAAAAAGAAAGATATACCCATTTGAATGCAGAGTTCCAAAGAATAGCAAGGAGAGATAAGAAAGCCTTCCCCAGTCATCAGTGCAAAGAAATAGAGGAAAACAATAGAATGTGAAAGACTAGAGATCGCTTCCAGAAAATTAGAGATACCAAGGAAACATTTCATGCCAGTTCACTTCAGTTCAGTTCAGTTACTCAGTCATGTCCGATTCTTTGGGACCCCATGGATGGCAGCACGCCAGGTCTCCCTGTCCATCACCAACTCCCAGAGTCCACCCAAACCCACGTCCATTGAGTCGGTGATGCCATCCAACCATCTCATCCTCTGTCGTCCCCTTCTCCTCCTGCCCTCAATCTTTCCCAGCATCAGGGTCTTTTCCAATGAGTCAGTTCTTTGCATCAGGTGACCAAAATATTGGAGTTTCAGCTTCAGCATCAGTCCTTCCAATGAATATTCAGGACTGATGTCCTTTAGTTTAGACTGCTTGGATCTCCTTGCAGTCCAAGGGACTCTCAGGAGTCCTCTCCAACATCACAATTCAAAAGCATCAATTCTTTGGCGCTCAGCTTCCTTTATAGTCCAACTCTCACATCCATACATGACAACTGGAAAAACCAAAACTTTGACTAGATGGACCTTTGTCAGCAAAGTAATGTCTCTGCTTTTCAATATGCTGTCTAGATTGATCATAGCTTTTCTTCCAAGAAGCAAGCGTCTCTTAATTTCATGGCTGCAATCACCATCTGCAGTGATTTTGGGGCCCCCAAAAATAAAGTTTGTCATTGTTTCCCCATCTATTTGCCATGAAGTTAGTTTTCTGAATGTTGAGTTTTAAGGCAAATTTTTCATTTTCCTCTTTAACTTTCACCAAGACGCTCTTTAGTTTTTCTTCACTTTCTGCCATAAGGGTGGTGTCATCTGCATATCTGAGGTTATTGATATTACTCCCAGAAATCTTGATTTCAGCTTGTGCTTCATCCAGCCCAGCATTTCTCATGATGTACACTGCATATAACTTAAATAAGCAGGGTGACAATATACAGCTTTAACGTACTCCTTTTCCTTTTTGGAACCAGTCTGTTGTTCCATGTCCAGTTCTAACTGTTGCTTCTTGACCTGCATACAGACTTCTCAGGAGGCAGGTCAGGTGGTCTGGTATTCCCATATCTTGAAGAATTTTCCAGTTTGTTGTGATCCACATAGTCAAAGTCTTTGGCATAGTCAATGAAGTACAAGTTAGATGTTTTTCTGGAACACTCTTGCTTTTTCAATAATCCAACAGATGTTGGCGATTTGATCTCTGGTTCCTCTGTCTTTTCTAAATCTAGCTTGAACATCTGGAAGTTCACAGTTCACATACTGTTGAAGCCTGTGCAAAGATGGGCACAATAAAGGACAAAAATGGTATGGATCTAACAGAAGCAGAAGATATTAAGAGGTGGCAAGAATACACAGAACTATACAAAAAAGATCTTCATGACGCAGATAACCATGATGGTGTGATCACTCACCGAGAGCCAGACATCCTGGAATGCAAAGTCAAATGGGCCTTAAGAAGCATCACTATAAGCAAAGCTAGTAGAGGTAATGGAATTCCAATTGAGCTATTTCAAATCCTAAAAGATGATGCTGTGAAAGTGCTGCACTCAATATGTCATTAAATTTGGAAAACTCAGCAGTGGCCACAGGACTGGGAAAGGTCAGTTTTCATTTCAGTCCCAAAGAAAGGCAATGCCAAAGAATGTTCAAACTACTGCACAATTGACTCATCTCACATGCTAGCAAAGTAATGCTCAAAATTCTCCAAGCCAGGCTTCAACAGTATGTGAACTGTGAACTTCCAGATGTTCAAGCTGGATTTAGAAAAGGCAGAGGAATCAGAGATCAAATTGCCAGCATCTGCTGGGTCATCAAAACAGTGAGAGAGTTCCAGAAAAATATCTACTTCTGCTTCACTGACTACACCAAAGCCTTTGAGGGTGTGGATCACAACAAACTGTGGAAAATTCTGAAAGAGATGGGAATACCAGACCACCTGACCTGCCTCTTGAGAAATCTGTATGCAGGTCAGGAAGCAACAGTTAGAACTGGACATGGAACAACAGACTGGTTCCAAATACGGAAAGGAGTACATCAAGGCTGCATGTTGTCAACCTGCCTATTTAACTTCTATGCAGAGTACATCATGGGAAACACTGGGCTGGAGGAAGCACAGGCTGGAATCAAGATTTCTGGGAGAAATACCAATAACCTCAGATATGCAGATGACACCACCCTTATGGCAGAAAGTGAAGAACTAAAGAGAAAGTGAGAGGAGAGTGAAAAAGTTGGCTTAAAGCTCAACATTCAGAAAACTAAGATCACGGCATCCGTCCCATCACTTCACGGCAAATAGATGGAGAAACAATGGAAACAGTGACAGACTATTTTTGGGGGGGCTCCAAAATCCCTGCAGATGGTGATTGCAGCCACGAAATTTTTTAAAAGATGCTTGCTTCTTGGAAGAAAAGCTATGATCAACCTAGACAGCATATTAAAAAGCAGAGACATTACTTTGCCGACAAAGGTCCGTCTTGTCAAAGCTATGGTTTTTCCAGTTGTCATGTATGGATGTGAGAGTTGGACTATAAAGAAAGCTGAGCGCCAAAGAATCGATGCTTTTGAAATGTGGTGTTGGAGAGGACTCTTGAGAGTCCCTTGGACTGCAAGAGATCCAAGCAGTCTATCCTAAATGAAATCAGTCCTAAATATTCATTGGAAGGACTGATGCTGAAGCTGAAACTCCAATATTTTGGTCACCTGATGCGAAGAACTGACTCACTAAAAGAGATTCTGATGCTGGGAAAGATTGAAGGCAGGAGAAGGGGACAACGGAGGATGAGATGGTTGGATGGTGTCACTGACTCTATGGTCCTGAGTTTGAGTAAACTCCGGGAGTTGGTGATGGACAGGGAAGCCTGGCGTGCTGCAGTCCATGGGTCACAGAGTCGAAAACGACAGAATGACTGAACTGAACTGAACTAAGCCAACCTACTCTGCGGGCTAGACTTGTGATGACTTTGTGGTCAGTTCTTAACCTTCAGTCTCCTGTTTTAAACTGGGAGGAGTAAGTGCCTAGCTCAGTGGCATTAGATCTAGTAAAGACCCGGCTAACTGAGGCTCTTGATCAGGCGCCCACTACGCACAACACAGCATTTTCTAGTCACCATCCTGCTTTCCAGAATCTAGCTTTAGGGGTGTCTGGTAGGTTGGGGCCCTCTTTGGGGGTCTCACTGTCAGATTCTCTGATAGCTTTCTAGGAAAAGTAATTGTAGGGGAAATAGGACTGAAAAGGAAAAGATTCTCACTCTTCAATCCCACTCACTGGTGTAGTCTTCCCTGAAAATAAAAATGTGAAGCCACACGACCATCTGTCTGAGCACGAATAGTATTGCTGGTGGTCAGGGAAAAACATGGGCTTTCATTTTTTTAACACGGCCCTCAAATACTGGAGCATCTGGTGCCAGTGCTTATAGGCTCCGTTTTCCACTGCTGTATTCCTTGTGAATTTTTCCCCCAGGAGAAAAAAAAGTTTTAAATCAACTCAAATATGCAACAAAAGGCACACTATCTCTTTTATTTCAGCGTTTAACCTTTTTGAATTCTGCAAGAAAGTGCCACTTCATTACTGGATTAATTTTTTCTTTTAGTAAGAGATTAAGAAGTGGTGTCTGCAATACACACTAGTACTGAACAGATATACTCATGTTTGAATTGCAAACATAACCGCAACTGTGAGAATGAGGATGATGCTCGAAGCAAAAATTGTTTCAAGTCATTTTCAAAAAAAAAAAGTTTAATGGCAATACTTGAATAAAGCAAAGACATTTATTTTTGCTTCCAAATTAATCTGAAGCCTTCTTTAAATAAGACGTCTTGCTTTCGAGTTCTATTTCTCTGGTATGAGATTTAACTTGACTAAAAACTGATTTAATCCATTTCATTGATGGAATGTAAATGTGTAACAATTAAGTTTCACAGTGCTTGGAGAGTATTCTGGTTTCTTTATAAAAAGTGAAGAAATATTAAAGCTTGCAAAATTCCAGGACATACTATTTCAATCACATAT
Source organism: Capricornis sumatraensis (assembly GCF_032405125.1). Classification (NCBI taxonomy): domain Eukaryota; kingdom Metazoa; phylum Chordata; class Mammalia; order Artiodactyla; family Bovidae; genus Capricornis; species Capricornis sumatraensis. The sequence goes on from NC_091071.1 coordinate 165,611,470, forward strand.
TCCTAATATAGTTCTTTTATTACTCTGAAGTACTGTGTGAATTCCCAGACTGCAATAGGTACTGAAAATCAAATAAAAATGCAAATACATCCCAAAGTAAAAATGGGTTATTTTAAGACTACCCACTAATTTAGTGTCCATATTATTTGATCCTAATAAAAACTTCAGATGAGGGAACAGGCACAGTATCTTGAAACTTCACAAAAAATGTTTTCTTGAACTCAGCATCCATATTTAAATTCTTCCCCCTTAATTATAGGGTTGAGAACCAGTGGACTGGAAGGTGAAATGGTTCTACTGCCCATCCTTAGCACCTATCGGGGGAGGACAAAGGAAACTTTGACTAGGGGACCTATTTTGTACATAAAAGAACCACTAGGAATATTAAAAAAAAAAAAAAAAAAGAACAAAACCTTATACGCAGGCCCCATCTGCCAGAGATTCTGCTTTAATTAGGCATCTGTATTTTTAAAAGCTCCACGAGTGATCCCAAAGTGCAGTCAAGGTTGAGAAATACTGATCTAGGTAAAAATGTTCCATTTTTTTCCCTTATGGGCTGAATAAGTTAATAAAAGAATTAAACAGTTTTAAATAATATCAATAAGGAATTAAAAAGATTTTCCCAATGAACAAATCAAGAAACTGTACAATGGATCTGTGTATTTAGAAATCTGAAAAAGTGAAGTAAAGTATAATCAGTTCTCAGACGTATTTGACAAGTTGTCTTTAATGTAATAATGTTTGCAAATAATCAAATCAAGGCCAGAGGTAAAGACATGACTGGCATTACCCTGGTCACTGACTTCCTATCTAACAGTGATGAAATATGCAATGGTTTTCGCCGGTGTGAAGCAAACAAAAAGAGATGAGGAAAAGTGTTTATCATGCTTTCAAATAAGTACATTTCAAAATGTTTTGCCTTTGGGGAATTCCTTGACAGTCCAGTGTTTCCCTGATAGCTGAGTTGGTAAAGTGTCCACCTGCAATGTGGGAGACCTGGGTTCGATCCCTGGGTTGGGAAGATTCCCTGGAGAAGGGAAAGGCTACCCACTCCAGTATTCTGGCCTGGAGAATTCTATGGACTGTGTCCATGGGGTCGCACAGAGTTGGACACGACTGAACGACTTTCACCTTCCTTCACTTTGGCAGTGCAGTCGTTAGGGCTCAGTGCTCCCACGGCAGGGGGACAGGTTCAGCCCCTGGTTGGGGAGCTTAGACTCCGCATGCTGGTCAGTATGGCCAAATTAAAGTAAAATACAGTAAAATGAACTTTCCACTGCAAAAAAAAAAAAGAAATTAAAAAAATTGCCTTTAGAAGGTAGTCCTTTGGCTTCTCCTGTCTATCTTATTAACATATTTCACTTTTTGTTGGCACTAATACTTTATGGAGAAGGCTGACAAGTTAGAAAATGAAGTTGTTAGATTCTCTGTGGATTTCATTTTTCTGGTCTCTTCATGGCACAATTAGCATCAATAGTTAAGAAACTCCTGTATCAAAATAAAATATTAATTATACTTTACAATATATAAAGCAACTGGCGAAATAATGCCACTGGCATAACAATCTGAATCTTTATCACTGAAACTCTTGTAACCAAAGTCAACACCCTTTACATAATATTTATTCTGTATAGGATTTATTATCCACATACAACAACGTCAGCTTTAAAACAATTGTTACTTGTATAAACTCATCTTATAAAATAGAGTAATACACAACACACCTCAGTGATTTAAGCTGATATTCTAGGATTCAGAAAATCTGATTATTCTAATTCCAATTTCTGCACTGTTTCACTGGGTTGTCTTAGGTAGGTTGCTTTATTGTTCTGTGCCTTAATTTCTTTACCTTTCATGTGATAAACATCCTATTTCATAGATACTTACAGAATAACATAAAAATTATTAAATACTTTGCAAATATAAAATGCTATATAAATGATAAATAGTAATACTGATCCATTCTAATATAAAATAACATACAACTTTCCATTTATAAAGTTTGGTCCTCCAGTACCTACTAATATCAAGCTTCCCAGTTAAACACATCTTATGCTATATTTTTTTTTTTTTAGTGATTTTTTCCACAGCATGAAGTTTAGGACTCCAAATACATATAACCAGCATGAGTGGAAATTTCAATACATCTTAGCAAGACTTGGCAAAATAACTTTAATGAATTGAGTTCTGAGCTCATAAAACACTAAACTTTTTATCCATTCAGTGGTAACTTGGCCACATAAAAGAAGTAACCATGTTTGATTTCATCATTCAAACATACAATATTGAAAAATTTGTTCTGAAAAAGGTCTTAAGATGTGGTAACTATAGAGGAAACCTTGTAAAGATGTGATTTGCTGCTCTAAGAGATTCTATGGTTACCAGCTTAGAAGTGCCAGGAGTAGCAGGAGTAATAAAGTGAGAGTGTAATGCTCAAAGGGAATTTAAAAAGTGATCCAGTCCAGGGTTTTCAGTGTTGGACTCCTGAGCTCTGCAGAAGTGTGTGGGGAAAGGCTTGCAAAGAGCTTTAACCAGAGCAGCTCTGTTATTAGTTTCCTTTAAATGCTGAACTTCTCTATGAAACAATTTATTTGAAGAAAGGGTTTAGTGAGTTTAAAAAAAAAAAAAACCCTTTTAAACCACCAACCTAGTCTATTTTGCTTCCTCCACACACTAGGCATGACTGCAGTGGTGCTTTATTTTTGCAAAACTTCATCCCGTCAACCAGATACTCTTGAGGACCATAGCCTTACAAGGGTATTCAGAAGCTGACAAACAGCATTATTGTAAGAGCAACCTTTGGTCTAACCAACTTCCATTATTTTCCTAATGTTAAAAAAAATCTTGGCATAAATAAAGTTTATATTAACAGATTATACCCCATGTAACATTTTCCCACATTTAAGAGCCAAAGAATTCAGTTTTCTTAGAAACCATTAATCGACAGCTTCACTCCAGGAAAGAATTGGTCTCTAAAGTCTTAGATTAAATATGATATGATACTGTAGCTATTATTTACAACTTACAAACATGTCACAAATGTTCTTTTATATACTAAAATAACAGAACAGATGTGCTATCTAATTTAGTGAATTGATAGCTGTTTTGTGGGGATTGCTCAATGCTTGTTATAAACAATTATGAGAAAGCATATCTCTGATAAGGCTCTACAAGAGCTGGTGGCACTGTGTTCCGTGGACGTTGCTGACATTCATGCTGATGTTTGCATGCAGAATATAGTAGCATTAAAGAACATTTAGGTCATAGACTAAAGTGCGTTAAAGTATACACATGCACGCATGACTTCATTTCTATAAATAAAGCTCAAATCAGTCATTTTTCTTATTGGCTCCAATGGTTCAGAATCATATTATACTTATGTTCCCTCTCTCATGTGTAACAGTTTAATTCTTAAGACTCCTGATTCAGGAATGGTCATACTGGGAGACAACAAATGCAACGCACACTATCCAGTCTCGAAGCAACTGGAAATTTACCATCAGGAGAATCTTGAAAAAAAATATCAGAATTAAGTACCATAAAACAAAGTGGTTATCACCTATTAATTTAAAAAAATGAAAGAAATTAACCACTTTAGCCCACAAATTGGTGTTAAGGACAATCGTTAATTAAAGAATAAGAGAAAATAATAATATAAAAACTATCTTGAGGTATGTCATGGCAGTTAAAAATACAGAGTACTACATGGAGCCTCTCTCTATCAAAATTAAATTAAAGGAAGCTTAATTGGGATAACTTGCCAAGACTTTTATGAAGGACAATTTTTACTTCTAGTATTTAATCTTTACAACTAAAATATTGCTTCTTCACTTTGACTGTAATTTTGGAATGTTTTATAATTTATGTAGGGGAGGAGTTAAAACTTCATTTTGTATCCTAGTAGAAAAGTTTGTTTTAAAAAATTACATAAACAAGCAAAGATGTTTAAAGAACTTAGGAGAACAACTTGTTCAAATAGTTTTATATATAAATTTTACATATAAATAACATAAAAACATGTCAATAGATACTGTAGGGACATTGCTTGACACTTCTTGAATAGCTCTAGTGCAAGGTATTATATGTTGTCGAAGGTGATTAAATTCTTCTTCTTTCATATGTTCTCATTCTCATAGGCTCCTTTTATAATTATTGCAGACTGGTGAGGTTTGACAATTCAAGGAGAGACAGTTGAAAGAGGACTATTTAAAACCAAAACCTGTCCAATCTCTGGTCCCACCACTTACACTTTCTGACCTTAATTTCCTTATTTGTACATTAGAGACAGTGCTATCTACCTTGCTGATTAGGTGGGGAAATGCAAGAAAGAGCACTTTATAAATAATAGAGCAGTATACAAATGTAGGAAATTACTCTTAAGAACTGGTAAGAACCTCCAGTTTTCACTCTTTTTTTTCTTTAGAAAGGAAGGTAGCTATATTGACCGATCTTCAAAAACTACGTTGACAATATTAGGTTCCTGCTTTAAGAAAATGATGTCTATATAATCTCTGGTCAGCTTCTTCTTCTTTTTTTTTTTTTTAAATACTGACTACATAAGAGTAACTTCTAATTTAATGACAAAAATTTCAAATATGAACGACTTCAAACATTTAGACTTGCCTTCTGCCATAATCCTAAAACACTTAGGATATTGGAATTATGATAGGTCATTTTAGATCCAAAGTTAATAGAAAGTTTAATTAGTTAAGTCAGGTAGGTTTCCAGACCCTTAAATGTGCTCTGACCTAGTTCCCTGTGAAAATTGAATAGTGGTAGTTTACATGTTTTTGAAATACTTTGAAATTATTTTATATAAAGTTTGGTTGTGGTGAACTTATTGAAAATATTGTCTTTGAAAAAAGTTCCCTAAGTAGATTTTTCAATATATTTTTTAAAAAGGTATTTCTATAACACAATAAAAGTAAGAGGATTAAATTGTTCATCCAGCATGTCAACTCAAGCTAGGTCTTTCTTTCTAGTGCAGCAACAGATTTTAGGGCGGTAAAGTTCAGAATGGATACAATGGCCTGTTCAGAAAGCATGCAAGTGGTGTCAGGCCATTACTTTTAAGTTGATCTGATAATTTGTTGATTAGACTCTGACCGTGGAAAGAGAGTGACACAAGAACGTCAGTGTAAGCTGCAGGCTCTGTTGGTTCACATTCCAGCTACCTGATGTTGGGCTTTATTTCCTTTTCTTCTTCTTCTTCACTATCATCCACCTGTTGTATGACCAGATCGGCAGACCCATCCTCGACTATCTCCACGTACGATCTGTTCTCATCTTCACCCATGTGCCATCTGGAATCCTTATCTCCATCTGATGGGGACATAAGATGCTGTTCAGCTTCCAAATCAATGGGGAGGCTGTCTATGCCAACTTCAGCAAGGCACTCATTACAGAGTCTGTAGCGCCTGGTTCCTTCCTGTACCACTTGGCCTGTTAGATCAGTTACGTGGCGCTTGCATTTTCTGCAGATAAGTTTGCATGCCTGGTGAATCTGTGTAGAGAATTAAATAGCGATTAAAAAAAAAAAGATTTTTCAAAAGCAGAATAGTTTGATATTCTAAGTACCAGTTCATAAATTTAACATGTTCAAACCCAAGCATTAATATTAAATTAACATCTAGTTTATTAGAAAAAGGTCACAGGTTTTGGTAATAAAGTAATGTCACAGAAATATCAAACACTAGCTTTCTCTAAACTATGTCTATTATGTTTTCATGGTTAATATTACATACTTAATAATTTCACATATCCCTTAATCCAATAGTATTTTTATTTCTGAGGTAAGTGAAGTCGCTCAGTTGTGTCCGACTCTTTGCGACCTCATGGGCTGTAGGCTACCGGGCTCCTCTGCCCATGGGATTTTCCAGGCAATAGTCCTGGAGTGGATTGCCATTTCCTTCTCCAGGGGATCTTCCCAACCCAGGGATCGAACCCGGGTCTCCCGCATCGTAGACAGACGCTTTACCATCTGAGCCACCAGGGAAGTCCATATCTGAGGTAACATGGGACATATTCCCAGAATAATAATTGTAAACACTTAATATCTGCCATATACTATTCTAAGGACTTTACATATCTTAATTCAGGAGAAAAAACTATTTTGTTATTTTGCTTGAGGAAGAAAAAATAATGTCCCAAATGTAAATTTATAAAAGAATATTTTTTGATGTAAGGATTATTGCCACGTTTATTAATGAAAGATGTAGTAGAAAGAAGACTGGTCTCTCTGCTTCTGTTATTTTCTAATCTTGTCATTTACTAACCATGTATAGTGAAGCAAGTCATTTAAAACAGAAACCTGCCTCCAGGGTGACTGTCAAAGTAATTAAAAACTGGTAAGGTATGGGTACCACGCAAACAGAATAGAAGCCTGATGACCAGAACGGATACTAGTTATAAACAACCAAGATGGTGGTTCTGCTACATATCGGTCCCATATTCGCAACTGCTCCCTTATTACCAACAGGGATACACTTCAGTGTGTGTGGACCAAATGAGTTAAGGTGTGTGAAATGCTTTGGGAAGAGGTTATAATTGATGAATAATTATATATTATAGTTAGTAATAAATAACTTTGTTCAATAACTATCAGAGGAGTAGATCATAGATTCTAACCTAAAAATTATTGCATAATATTAACTATTTAATGCTAAATTAATATTTATGGCATATTCATTCAGATAAAGTTGGAATGCTATGAAGTAGACCACCAAATACAAGTAATCAAAAAACCCAAGAAAACTAATGCGGTCTGGTAACATAGCTAAGAATATGTATGGGACTAACACTCAGTACACTTATTATCTTCTGCTTAACCACTGACATATTACTCACTAAATGCTGAAAGTACATAATTTAAGTGTATCTTTATTTCTCCTGAGACAGTAGCAGTATTATGATTATCATGAGGCATTATTCTTGTTATAAAGTTCTGACACAGATTCATGTTCACCCCCCTTCAAATCCAACACAATTAAGAAGACAAAGAAATTAAGTGAAACACTGTAATGTTAAAATTGAAAATATTATCATGAACTTGTTATTTTAAAAATATGCATCTTCTAGCTCAGAAAGGGGCTTCCCTCATAGCTCAGTTGGTAAAGAATCTGCCTGCAATGCAGGAGACCCGGGTTTGATTCCTGGGTTGGGAAGATCCCCTGGAGAAGGAAATGGCAATCCACTCTAGTATTCTTGCCTAGAGAATCCCACAGACAGAGGAGCCTGGTGGGCTATAGTTCATGGAGTTGTAAGAGTTGGATATGACTTAGCGACTGAACCATCACCAGCTCAGAAAGAATATAAAAAGAATGCCCTAATAACAGTGAGTGCCCTGGGTGTTCAAATGTTGGTTTCTAATTTCATCCCCCACTGAAATGTACCATAGCTCCTTTGAGAAAAGGCTGATTCCAGTTTTGTGTCTGGGGAAGTACAAGACTGGCCTAGGGCTCTTTTAGAGCCAGAAAACTAAGACACTTTGAAAATTTAATGGGTTGTGAGCCAGCTTCAAGGGTACCCACTGCACAAATTTGAAAACCTGAGTATCAAAAAGAATAACTGTTATGGATCCAAACACAATGAATCAATGAAAATTCATGAGACTGTATGTTATTAAAAAAAAATAAAGCCAGAAGAAACTCATACATCATTTGAGGCTACTATTAAATCAACTCCTTGCTCTGAAAATTGCTAATTAAAGGGAAATAAACATTTATATGCATTTTCCTGTAGGAACCCTATTTCAAAGTAACCAAATAGCCCCAGGTGATGAAGGAAAGCTTTACTTTATAGAATTCCAGCTAGTAATACAGAAGGAAGGATAAAATCAGTAAATCATTTCACAACTCCAAGTAAAATTAATCATTTGGACAGAGATTACCAATTGGTATTAATATTATTAAATGAATACTGATGGGGAAATAGTCATATAATACCAAAGTAGTTCCACAGAGATTCTTTTCTAATTATAATGCAATGGTATCATCACCCTAATCCAGAGATCGATCGTAACAGGAATGATGGGTCCACCAGATATTATGTGTCTCCTAATGTGCTGTGCTGTGCTTAGCTGCTCAGTCATTTCTGACTCATAGCGACCCCATGGACTGTAGCCCACAAGGCTTCACTTGTCCATGGGGCTTCTCCAGGCAAGAATACTGGAGTGGGTTGCAATGCCTTCCTCCAGGGGATCTTCCCAACCCAGGGATCAAAACAGGGTCTCCTGCATTGCAGGTGGATTCTTTACCAGGTGAGCTACCAGGGAAGCCCCTCCTCAGGTGATACAATAAGAAATACATAATTTCTTCCTTGATGAAAGTATTTAACTTGAATCCATTAAGCCTTTAGACTAAACTTCTAGTTTTTGGAAAATGCAGGGGGGATAGAAGGACAAGCTAAATGACACCATGTAGAAGCAAGCAGAGAAACCCAGACGTAGGATATTTTGTAAAACAACTGGCTCAGTAATCTTCCCAGACCAGGGATCAAACCCGTGTCTCAGGCACTGAACCACCAGGGAAGCCTCATGATAAAGCGTTAAGAATGGTACTATCTGGGTGGTAAATATGATATTTTTATTTTCTTATTCTTACTTCTGTTTATTTTCTTACTTTTTATAACGCATATTTATTGCTTCTGTAATAATAAAAGGTTATTTTAATTTTTTAAAAATTTAGCTTCAGAAATAAAGGAAAGCAGAGAGTTTGTTTTGCTCACTGCTGTATATCTAGCATGTAGAAAAGGGTCTGGCCCAGAGTGTGCTCAATATATATTTGTTGAATAAATAACTATAAAGTAATGCACCAAGTGACCCAATGCCCTTCAAAATTAAAAGGAGTTTGTATAAATGGAATAAAAGTATGAATAATACTTTTATTATTATAATACTTATAATACACAGATTTTGAAAAAAATTCTTGCTGCAAGATGAACAGTGGAATAAATCCTATGTCACTACCTTATTAAACCACCAGAGCACCGAACAGAAAATTCCCTGGGATCTTTCTGACTGTTGACAGCCTACTCCCTGATTGACAGTCGCTCTCTAACCCTTCTTATTCCCTTCCTTGAGGAGACTAGAGAAACTGGAGAGGTGTGATGGAGAGGGCGTAGTGTGGAGATGTCAGACAGCAGAAACCAGACCGACAGCCTACCAGAAAAGGATTCAAGAGTCACCAGTGGATGCCGAGTATCTGCAGTGGTAATTCTGACCTAGACATTTTTACAGCTTACGTTGTCTTCGGCTCTGAAATGACTGGGATATAAAAACACATTAGATTTTAAGTGAATTGAGACGGATATTCAAAAGAACGTCACTTGGACTTTCCTGGTGGTCCAGCGTCCAGAGTCTGCCTACCAATGCAGGGGACACAGGTTCAGTCCCTCATCCAGGAAGATTCCACGTGCCACAGGGTGACTGGGCCTGTGCACGACTGCACCTGTGCGCTAGAGCCCCTGCTCCACAACAAGGGAAGCCTCCCCACACACCGTAACAGAAGTAGCCCCTCACAACTAGACAGAGTCTGCTCGCAGCAACGAAGATTCAGCACAGCCAAAGATACATAAGAGCTTTAAAAAAAAGAACATCCCGTACTTCAAGGTTTCAAAGGAGACTAAGAAAATCTGTTTTTAAAAATGTATAGGGACTTCCCTGGTGGTCCAGTGGTTAAGAATACCCCTGCCAATGCAGGGGACAGGGGTTCAATCCCTGGTCCAAGAAGCTCCCACATGTTAGGGGGCACCTAACCCGGTGGGCCACAACTACTGAAGCCTGTTCTCTACAGCCTGTGTTCCACAAGAGAAGCCGCAACAGTAAGAAGCCAGCACACCACAACTAGAGAGTAGCCCCTGATGGCCACAAGAGAAAGCCTTCACGCAGCAACAGAGATCCCGAGCAGCCAAAAAATAAAATCAACAAATAAGACAATGCATTATGTGCAAAGTAAAAACATTAAATTAGAAACTTAAAAAGATACTGCAGAGTTATACGAAAAGATTTTCCTAGTAAACTAAATTATCCTAAGGCAGATAAATGCATGTGTTTCCTAAAAGTGAAACAATGTAAAACCATGTACATACTGTTCGAAAATGGCTACTTAGATGGTCGAGCCGACTAAATCTTTTCCCGCAGGCTTGACAGGGGTAGGGTCTTTCTCCAGTGTGACAACGGAGGTGGCGCTTGAGGTCTGCCTTCCGCTTCACCACGTGTGTGCAGTATGGGCACTTGAACCTCATCCTGGGCAGGTCATCTGTCAGGAGACAGTTTGATTAAATTACCAGAAAGTTTGTCATCGCAATTCTAATAACATCAAGAATCCAAAAAGGGCTGGCGAGTCCAATCTCAGAAAGGTAGGCAAAAAGGAGAAGGAAGACATTTAATGAAGACTAGATTGTTGATGTTATCCTAAGTACAGAACTATAACTTCAGGATCTGATTTATTTACAAAGTCTGGGTAATTTACACTGTCCAACTTATCTTTTTATTTAATGTCTTAGAGTCAGTAGATTTGAAAAGTAAAGTGGTAGCTGCGTGTTTAATCATTCAATTGTGTCCGACTCTTTACAACCCCATGGACTGTAGCCCACCAGGCTTCTCTGTCCATAAGATTTTCAGGCAAGAATACTGGAGTGGGGTTGCCATTTCCTTCTCCAGGGGATTTTTCCCTGCCCAGCAGTCAAACCCATGTCTCCTGCACTGGCAGGTGGATTCTTTACGATCTTAAAATTGTAGACACACTCCAAAAGTTAAAGTGTTCACTGTTAATGTTTTTAAGTAACTTATTTTATTTACACATATTTATCCCCCCTGCTTTTACTTTTCATACAGTTGTACTACTTTTCTTTCAAAGGTGAAAAAGTTTCAAGGATATTTTACCCATCAGTTTCAAAACTCATATGGATTCAAAATGTTACTTGTAGTTGGAGGCAAACATCATCAATTTAGTAATAGTTAAATTCAGCTGTCATTATTCATTTAAAAAATTATTTTCTCATTCTTACTGTTATTTTGCTTGTATTTTTTGGCTGTGCTGTGTGGCACGTGGGATCTTAGTTCCACCGCCAGGGACTGAACTCTTGCTCCTTGCACTGGAAGTGCAGAGTCTGAACACCTGGACCACCAGGAAGGTCCCCCAATGGTTCATTATTGAAGTCAGATTTAAATAACCTAGAATTATAAGAGGGCAAAGCCCAAGAAACGATAACTTTTTTGCTGTTTTAAAATACAACAAAGATTTCCCATATTTGCTCTGTTATTTCTGTCTGCCTTGGCCAGTGGTAGAGCGCCTCAGGATTTTCAGTAAGCTTTGCAATATGATACAATCTTAACTATTTTCATGGTAGCATCCTACAGGAAAATGTGATCAGTAAAAGTCAATTGGGATGAATATTATTTTTAAATGTTATCTACAACAGGATTATTTTCTAAAATTTATATCACAACCAGGGAAATGTGAATATTGACTGGCTTTTAGTGATATTAAGGACTTGTTAATTTTATTTACATATGATGATAATGGTATTGTAGTTTTTTTAAGTTTATATTTTAGGGACACATTCTGAAATATTTACAGATGAAGACATATGATGTTTGAGATTTACTTAAAAAGGGGAAGACCTGGAGAAGGAAATGGCAACCAACTCCAGTATTCTTGCCTGAAAAGTCCCATGGACAGAGGAGCTTGGTGGGTCCAAAGGGTCACAAAGAGTTGGACATGACTGAACAAAGCAGAGCAGACATACAGTGGATGCTGTTCTAAAATAATGTACATAATAATTGTTTGTATTCTGAATATCCTATGTACAATAAAAGATTATTAAAATAAAAAGGGGGAAGAGTCAGGAGCAGAAGTACAAGACTGGTCATGAATGGGACTGGGTAATAATGGGTGCATGGGGTTAATTATAGTATTCTCTGTACTTATATATATATATATTTGGAGCTTTTCTAAAATTAAAAAATTTAAATATATAGTCTAAATCTTATGCTCTGCAGTTTAATTTTATCACAATTTTCCTTTAAATTCACATGTAAACTATTAAGCATGGATTCCCTGATAGCTCATTTGGTAAAGAATCTGCCCGCAATGCAGGAGACCCCAGTTCAATTCCTGGGTTGGAATGATCCGCTGGAGAAGGGATAGGCTACCCACTCCAGTATTCTTGGGCTTCCCTTGTGGCTCAGGTGGTAAAGAATCTGCCTGCAATGTGGGAGATCCTGGGTTGCGAAGATCCCCTGGAAAAGGAAAAGGCTACCCACTCCAGTATTCTGGCCTGAAGAATTCCATGGACTGTATAGTCCACAGGATCGCAAAGACTGGGACGTGACTGAGCAACTTTCACTTTCACTTTTCAACCTACTAAGCAAATCTGCTAACGATTAATTGGGGGGACTAGATGATATGCCAGAGAAGGCAATGGCACCCCACTCCAGCTGCAGTCCATGGGGTCGCTAAGAGTCGGACACGACTGAGCGACTTCACTTTCACCTGGCAACCCACTCCAGTATTCTTGCCTGGAGAATCCCAGGGACGGGGAGCCTGGTGGGCTGCCATCTCTGGGGTTGCACAGAGTCAGACATGACTGAAGCAACTTAACAGCAACAGCAACAGATGGTATGCATTTCTAATCTTTGTTCTCTACTTTGAAACTATCAGCCTACATAATCTCTCTGCATTTTACTATCATAGAAATGAGATATCTCATGGTGTTGCACACAGAGTTACAGTATAAATGTTATGTTTTTTAAAATTATGCATTTATATCTTAATAAAGTCAGATTTAATTTCTTTTAGGTATTAGGGCTGTAAACCTTTGCCAATATGCATGATTGCTTTATTTAATTATTCTATATAAAAATACTCCTCCTGAGTGAATACTCAGAAAAAAATAAATAAACTAGTTAAAGTGAAAGCGTGATGTATAACTGAATCACTTTGCTGTATATCTGAGACTAACACAACACTGTTAATCAGCTGTACTCTAATATAAAACTTTAAAAAACTAAATTGAAAATATGTTTCTTAAGGACTGAGCCATTTAAAAAATAAATTAAAAATATGTTTCTTAAGGATTGAGCCATTTACAAAAGAATTTTAAACATTTAACAGTAATCTAATCATCTACAGAAAAGCAGGTCTGGAAAATCATGGGTTTCTGACCCTCAGAACTCTATTGTTTTGACTTACTAAATTTATCCAATATTTTAATTTTAAAAATTAACCTTTTATGTATAGAAGAAGAAGTACTTCTCTTCATTAGCAAAGTATGACCTTTTAAAAAGAAAAAAAAAAAAAGAAACAGACTTGGTTCAACTGCCCTAAAACCAAGGGCATGTTGAGACAGGATTGATTTACACTGGAGTCTTGGAACCTGACTGAAAGGACTAATTCTCTATTTGGGTACCTGGAAAACTTCTTGACGTGACATCAGATCCTTGACCATACTGATAGCTAACAGGAGTAGAGTCCATTTCGGCATTCATCTGTGCCTGTTCTTCAGACTGGGAAACGTGGCTGGAAGAATCAGATGTCCGTGCTTCTCGCTTGCTTGACTTATAATGAGTCATTTCAGAAGGCTGTGACAACCTCAAATGTTTGGACTTTTTAATGGAATCTTTCCTTTGTTCATGCTTGGTCAGAGGCTGTTGAGTATTCCTTTGGGAGGCTGGGTGGTAATTATACTTACTCCAAGATTTCCCGCTTATTATACCTGCTCCTTGATCTGGGCTTAGGTGAGAACGAGGAGAACTGCTTTCATCTTGCCAGCCACTGCTATAAAAAGAGGAGCGTTCTACACCATTAGAACTGGCATCTTTATCAGAGAGGCTGAAATAGCGATCCTTTTCTTTCTCACTAATGTCTAACGAAGATTTAATAAAGGTCTTACATACACTGATGACATCAGTCATCTGAAGGAAGCTAGCAGCTGACATCACTTCTATGACATTCTGACCCGTGAGAGAGAGCTTGCCGGAATAGACAAAGTCCAGGATAACTGTAAAAGTGTCAGGAGAGAAGGCCTGAAATGTCGCTGTGGTTGGCTGACTTGTCTCCTTGGAGTTCTGAGAAAGGAGCATTTTAAAGTAGCCGCTACTAGCAAATAAGACATTTCGATGGGCTTTGAAGACCTTCCCTTCAACCAGAATACTGCAGTCACAAAAGACATCCTGCCTGCGCTGCTCATTCAGTTGCTGCAGGAGGTGAGACTGATGAGAGGAGATCTCCATTCTAGAGAGGAAAAGACACAGTGGTTACCAACACGAGTAACACTGCTTCTCTAAGGTGAGCCAAGTGAAATGACAGAAACCTCTGTACTTTTTCCATTAAAGACACTTTCTCCTTAGAGAATTTCATCTCCCAGACACAGAAGATAATAGGTTTTAGGATACCATATAATACTTCTTTTATGTGGAAACTTAGTTCCCTGACCAGGGATCGAACCCATGCCCCTGGCAGTGGAAGTGTAGAGTCTTAACCACTGGACAGGCAGCGAAGTCCCTACTCTACTCTCGTGCGTGAGTGCTCAATCGTGTCTGACTCTTTGAGACTCCATGGACTGAAGCCCACCAGGTTCCTGTGTCCATGGGATTTTCCAGGCAAGAATACTGGAGTGGGTTGCCATTTCCTTCTCCAGGGGATCTTCTTGACTCGGGGATGGAACTGGCATCTCCTGCATCTCTTGCATTAGCAGGCAGATTCTTTACCACTGAGCCACCTGGGAAGTCCTCTGACTATTTGCGATCCCATGGACTACAGAGTCCATGGAATTCTTCAGGCCAGAATACTGGAGTGGATAGTCGTTCTCTTCTCCAGGGGAATCTTCCCAACCCAGGGATCAAACTCAGGTCTCCCTCATTGCAGGCAGATTCTTTACCAGCTGAGCCACCAGGGAAGGGTAGTTAATTCTACTCTTAGTTGTTTGATTTTTAGACAATTATTTGTTCAGTCATAGAACCTGGCTTGAGCATCTTCTATAAATCAGGCCTTCTGCTATATGGTAAATTAAATAGGCTTCTTTCTGGCCTCTTATGTAGTTTTTTACCTAAAGGGAGTATCAGCATTAAACAAATATTCATGTGGAGTTATAAATGACAAGTGCTAAGACAGAAGGAGGGTGCTCTTGGTATAAAAGTATAAACTAGTTTAGATTGAGATGGAGTGTGTTAGAGGTCTCAGAGTGTGACTTCTCTGAGAAGTCACATATAAGTTGAGACCTCAAAGGCATAATTAGCCAGGTGAAGAATGAAGGGAGATGATTTCTGACCTCAGCAAAATGGTCTAGAAAGTATTGAAACTTCTGGTCACAAATCTCTAGAGATGCTGGCTAAAATTCAGTCAAAACTTTAAAGGTATGGTTGAGTTGCTGGGGCAGCAACATGGGCTCTGGTTTTCATCAGTAACAGAAACTGGAACCCTCTAGTCAAGGCTATGGTTTTTCCTGTGGTCATGTATGGATGTGAGAGTTGGACTGTGAAGAAGGCTGAGCACCAAAGAATTGATGCTTTTGAACTATGGGGTTGGAGAAGACTCTTGAGAGTCCGTTGGACTGCAAGGAGATCCAACCAGTCCATTCTGAAGGAGATCAGCCCTGGGATTTCTTTGGAAGGAATGATGCTAAAGCTGAAGCTCCAGTACTTTGGATACCTCATGCGAAGAGTTGACTCATTGAAAAAGACTCTGATGCTGGGAGGGATTGGGGGCAGGAGGACAGGGGGACAACTGAGGATGAGATGGCTGGATGGCATCATGGACTTGACGGACGTGAGTCTGAGTGAACTCCGGGAGTTGGTGATGGACAGGGAGGCCTGGTGTGCTGCGGTTCATGGGGTCGCAAAGAGTCGGACACAAGTGAGCGACTGAACTGAACTGAACTGAAGGGTTCAACCTTATTGAAAATGGAATAGTAAACTTTGCCCCTAAGTCCAGAGAAAAAGCAAAGAAAGCTTGTCTTGGTTGAGAGGAAAAAAGTCCCTAGGTGAGATATCAAATCCAAGGTTGTGCTTTGTGAAGTTCTGGGGTCCAAATTCATTTTGCTTGCTTGGTGTGGAAAACCTCAAGCTGAAAAATTAACATGGGAATGAGTCTTGGGCTGGTGGTGTCCGTGGGGACACCTTGCAGAAGCAAATGCCAAACTGCTTAGGAGGGAAGCTCTCAGAACCCGAAAAAAGTGAAAGTGTTAGTCACTCAGTCATGTCTGACTCTCTGGGACCCCATGGACTGTAGCCTGCCAGGTTCCTCTGTCCACAGAATTCTCCAGGCAAGGATACTGAACCAGGTGGAAAATAAGCTCTGCTTAAACTGAACTCAAAGTCATTCTCTTCGCTATATAGAATGGCTGGCTCATTTCCAGTATTGTACCACCATGATGTCTAATATCTCCTACCTTAAAAACTCCCCTTGATGGTCCAGTGGTTAAGAATCTGCCTGCCAATGCAGGGGACACAGGTTTGATCCCAGGTCCAGGAAGATTCCACATGACTCGGAGCAACTGAGCCCGTGCACCACAACTACTGAGCCACCGCGCTCTAGAGCTCCGCAACAAGAGGCCACTACAATGAGAAGCCTGTGCACGGCTCAGAGTAGACTCCACTAGCTGCTGCTACAGAAAGTTTACGTAAAGCAGTGAAGACCCAGTATAGCCAAACCAAAAAAAAATAACAAAAACATAATAAACTCCCATTGATTTCACATCTATTTCTAGCCAGAAATAGATTTCTACTCCAAGTAGATTTCTACTCCATTTCTCTGCTTGCCTTACAGAAAATTCATTGAAAGAGTTTTTGTCTTGGTTTTTTTCATTTGCTAGCTTCACTGCTCCTATTCTCATCAGGTTTTCATGCCCATCCATCAAAACCCATTTTTTGGAAAGACCATTATTAGTAACTTGCACATTGTCAGATCCAGTGGTCACTTCTTTGTCCTTGTTTCATTGACACAGTGGATCATTCTTTTCAACCTGAAACCCTTGTTTCACTTACTTGGCTGCCAGGATACCACTCCTTCATGGTTCTTCAACTGCCCACTCCTCAGACTCCTCTCCTGATTCTTCCTCGTCTAATCTCTAAGTGCTATGGGATTCAGGACATGCTACCCCCAAATATGGCAACTTGCTAGTGAATGTTATGAACTGAAGGAGTCTGAGTAAATAGGCAGAAGCAGAAAGGTCACTCTGATACCCCCTCCCCTCTCTGCTGCATCAGATCACAAATCCCAGCTGAGAGGTGTCCTCCCTAGACACAGAGGAAAGGAGCCTCCTTATCTCAGGAAATGAAGGGATGCCGAGAAGAATCTGAACAAACAGGCTGTACTGAGTGTCCCCAGTTCACTGAGTTTACCTCTTACTCCTTATCTACCACATTCTTTCCCACGACTGTCCACTCTTCATCAAGCCTAGCAAAAAACACACAGATCTGTCTCTTTGGGTCTTCATTTCCTTCTGAAGCCTACCTACTTTGAGTCAATTCATATACATTTCTCCTGCTAATCTGTCACTTTAATTTTCAGACACAGGCGAGGAAGAAGGTCAAGGAAAATTTTTTCTCCTCTATAGCTGGAATGTCCTTGGCCTCAGGCTCAGACCTTTCCTCTACTTATATCATTCCCTATGTGATCTCATCCAGGCTCATAGTTTTAAATACCATCTTTGAGCTTATAACTCACAGATTTACACATCTAGCCCTGACGTCTTCCCTGAGCCCCGGACTTTTATATTTATGTGCATCACCACTTAGATATTTAATAGGTATCCTGAGCTCAACATATCCAAAACCATACTCTTCATACATCCTCATCTTAAACCTGCCTTTTCTACGGTCTTATCCATCCCAGGAAATGGTAACTTCATCCCACTTATTCAGACCCAAAGCACTAAGAGTCATCTTTGATTCGGTGTTGTCAGCTTTACCTTCAAAATAAATCCAAATCCTACCACTTCTGTCCACTACTGCAGATACTGCTTCAGTCCGCCACCTATTATCAACAGCCTCCAAACTGCACATGGTAGGTGGTCAAGATGTGTTGGTTGAAACAATGAATAAATAAGTAGTCAAGTTAGGACTGAGTAATAGGTAGAAGTAACTGATTTGAAGTGAAATTGGCAGAATTTTAAATACTTTTTGGTACATACAAAGAAATATTTAACAAATATTGGTCATTTGTTAGTAACAGGAACTGCTTAAAGAATCAGAATCCCCAAATCTTAAAAATGAAGATATCCTTAAAAAACCATGGGACATCTCTGCACAAGAAGTTTTCCTAAGCTAGGTAAGGAAAACCTGATATAAATTCTGGTGCCATAAATACCAATTTAGGCATTTGTTGACCATGCAGCTTCATTTGGACATTGGAAAGACCTGGGGTGCCAGCATCTTCAAGGTTTTCTTGTCGAGTGTTGTCTTCAAGAAGTTGCTTTTTTCTTGTCCTCCTTATAGTTAACCTTGATGTCATGGAATCATCCTTCACAAAGTGCAGATTTTCTCCAGGCTGCATAATATTCAAATTATGCTTATGCCATAATTATCATGTTAAAAAATAACCATGGATTAAAGACCTAAATGTGGAACTGGACACTTTTAATATAAAACTTTCAGAGGAAAACATAGGCACAACATTCTCTGACATAAATCACAGCAATATCTTTTTTTATCTGTTTTCCAGAAGAATGGAAATAAAAATAAACAAGTGGTACCTACTTAAACTCAAACCTTTTGCATAGCAAAGGAAACAATAAACAAAATGAAAAGACAACACATGAATTGGGAGAAAATATTAATATTTGCAAATGATGTGACTGATATGGGATTAGTCTCCAAAATTTACATACAGTTTATGACACTTAACAGCATCAAAACAAACAGCCCACTTAAAAAATGGGTAAGAGACCTAAATAATCTCTTCTCCAAAGAAGACCTGAAAGTGAAAGTCACTCAGTTGTGCCCAGCTCTTTGCGACACCATGGACTATACAGTCCATGGAATTCTCCAGGCCAGAATACTGGAGTGGGTAGCTGTTCCCTTCTCCAGGGAGTCTTCCCAACCCAGGGATTGAACCCAGGTCTCCCACATTGCAGGAGGATTCGTTACCAGCTGAGCACAAGGGAAGCCCAAGAATACTGGAGCGGGTAACCTATCCCTTCTCCAGCAGATCTTCCCGACCCAGGAATTGAACTGGACTTCTGCATTGCAGGCAAATTCTTTACTAGCTGAGCTAAAGAAGACAAACAGATAGCCAATAGGCACATGAAAAGATGTTCAACATCCCTAATTACTAAAGAAATAGAAATAAAAACTATAACATTTCTCTTTAAGCCACTCAGAATGGCTATCATCAAAAAATTCACAAATAGTAAGTGCTGGAAAGGTTGTGGCGAGAAGGGAACCCTCCTACACTGTTGGTGGGAATGTAAATTGGTACAGCCACTATGGAGAACAGTATGGAGGTTCCTAAAAACACTAAAAATAGAGCTACCAAATGACCCTGCAATCCAGCTCCTGGGCATGTATCTGCAGATAAACATGATCCAAAAGGATACATGCACATCTGTGTTCACTGAAGCACTGTTTACAATAGCCAAGACATAGAAGCAACCTCCATGTCCATGGACAGAGGAATGGATAAAGAAGATATGGTACAAATATACAATGGAATATTACTCAGCCTTCTTTTCATTCAAAACAAAGAAATAATGCCATTTGCAGCAACACGGATGGACCTAGTGAGTGTCATACTGAGTGAAGTCAGTCAGACAAAGAGAAATATCGTATGATATCCCTTATATGTGGAATTTAGAAAGAAATGATACAAATGAACTTACTTACAAAACAGAAAGAGACTCACAGACTTATAGAAGGAATTTATGGTTGCTGGGGGGAAGGGGTAGTTAGGGAGCTTGGGAAGGACACGTACACACTTCTATATTTAAAATGGATAACAAACAGGATCTAATAATGTGTAGCCCATGGAACTCTACTCACTGTTATGTGACATCCTGGATGGGAGGGGGTTTTGGGGAGAATGGATACATGTATGTAGGTAAAGAACCCGCCCACCAATGCAGGAGACTTAGGAGATGCAGGTTCAACCCCTGGGCTGGGAAGATCCCCTGGAGGAGGACATGAAAACTGCTCCAGTATTCTTGCCTGGAGAATCCCAAATCCCATGGACAGAGGAGCCTGGCAGGCTACAGTCCACAGGGTCACACAGAGTCTGAAGCGACTTAGCATGGCACAGCATGGAGGGTTCCCAGCTGCCAATGCAGGAAACACAAGAGACGCAGGTTCGATCCCTGGGTTGGGAAGATCCCCTGGAGTAGGAAATGGCAACCTACTCTGGTATTCTTGCCTTGAAAATTCCATGGAGCCTGGCGAGCTACAGTCCATCAGGTCACAAACAGTTGGACACGACTGAGTGACTGAGCCTGCACACAAGCACGGATACAGGTATGGCTGAGTTCCTTTACTGTTCACCTAAAACTATCACAACACTGTTAATCCTCTATACCCCAATACAAAAGAAAAAGTTCAAAACAAACAAACAAACCCAAATAACCATTATATTTAAGACGTAATTTTAAAAATGGCACTTCATATCTTACACAACACTTTTCTCTCCTAGAATGAATGTGTGGAGTGTCTAATCTGAACAGAGCAGACAGAGCCGCCTTTCTACAATGCAAGTGAAATCAAGTCACTTCTCTGCATGAAACCCTCCAAAGTTCCCCATCCAACCCCAAAGTGCCTCTCTTGACCTGCGAGGCCCTACACCATCTGCGCCCTGTCCCTCGCAGTACCCCTCTGCCCGCATCTCCTCTGTTCTAGCCCTCACACACCGCATTCCAGCTCCAAAGCTCATTCCCAAACATGTAAGGCAAGTTCCTGCCATGAAGCCTTGTGGTACTATTCCCCCTGCTTGGAAATTCTTCCCCCAGATACACACATAGCTCCCATTCTCACATTTCTGATCTCTGCTAAAATGTCACCTTATCAGAGGGGCTTTCCTTTACCATTCTATGCAGCTCCCCCTACTCTTAATCCACTTATTTGATTACTCTCTGTTTTCTCCTTAAACTTAAGGTCCTCAAGAGCAGAGAGTTTGCCTGTTTTGTTTACTTATATCCCCAGGTCCCCCTGTACAGCATTTGAGCACACAACAGGTGCTTAATCAATCCTGTTGAATGAAAGAGTCAAAAATATTAAAAGATATAAAGAAGAATTAGCAGGCATGACAAGCAGGGAATTAGAACCCCCCAAATTTGAGTAAAACAGAATAAAAATCTAATAGGCCATTAAATAAGCATGTTTAAAATGATCAAAGATAAAATGTGACATACACTAGCATATAGTCATGAACACAGACACTAGAACCAGGTAGCTTGACTGAAAGTCTGGCTCTTTCACTTAACAGCTATGTGAACGTGGGCAATGTATTAATATTTAACCTTTGTATCGCTGTTTCCTTATCTGTAAAATAGAAGCAAAAATAGCATTTATTTCATAGGATTACTGTGAGGATTGAATGAGTTGAAGGACTAGGTTAGCCAAAAATTCTCTCAGGTTTTTCCACAACATCGGCTGCAAAAATCCAAACGAACTTTTTGGCCAACCCAATATCTAGAGCACTTGAAACAGTGTTTGGGACATAGTAAGTACTTCACAAATGTAGTTCTTTGTGAGGTACTACTTTAGCTATTTTTCTTTTACTTTATTATTATTATCCACAAGAATGGGGAGAAAAAAGAAAAGGCAGGTTTGAAAAGGAATCAAATGAACATATGAAAAACATAAGTAATGAAATTAAAACACCTCATGCTGCAAGATGAGTGCCCCATGTGCAGCTTCACGTCCACATTCCTGGCAGGAAGAAGGTGAAAAGACAAAAGGCAATTACCAGGCAATTTTAATCTTTTTTATTAGGGGAAAAAAAAATTTTTTTTCTAGATGCCACCTCCAGGGAACTTGCAACTCAGTGACTAGAATCATGTCACCTAGTCTCTAGGTGTGCACTTTCACTAATGGTATAGATCAATTTCTACTTCTCAGCTTTTGCCAACACTTAATATCATCAGACCTTTTAAATTCTGCCAATCTTATGGACATACTGCTGCTGCTGCTGCTGCTAAGTCACTTCAGTTGTGTCCGACTCTGTGTGACCCCATAGATGGCAGCCCACCAGGCTCCCCCGTCCCTGGGATTCTCCAGGCAAGAACACTGGAGTGGGTTGCCATTTCCTTCTCCAATGCATGAAAGTGAAAAGTGAAAGTGAAGTCGCTCAGTCGTGTCCGAGTCTTAGCGACCCCATGGACTGCAGCCCACCAGGCTCCTCCGTCCATGGGATTTTCCAGGCAAGAGTACTGGAGTGGGGTGCCATTGCCTTCTCCAACAAAACATACAATGGTATGCTACTGCTTTTATTTGAATGGGCTGAACAACTTTTAATGTTTGTTGACCTTGATTAAGTGAATTTCTTTGCTCATTACAATGTTGCTAAGTACCACTGCATAACAGCTAACTACCAAAACAATGTTATACAATAATTAAGTATTTATTTAGCTCATGCGCTTCTGGGTTAAATGCGGCAGCGTGTCTGAAGTTGCTGTTACTCCATGGTCTTACATCTTCCTCCCGGGACTAGTAGGCCAGCCTGGACAATTTCTTCTCACAACAATGGCTAAAGGACATAAACCCAAGTGGAACTACATGAGGTCTCTTAAAGCTTAGGCTTACAGCTGCCACTGTGTCACATGCACCACGTCCTAACAGACTAAAGCAAATCACATGGCCAAATCTAAAGTACAGAGGAGAAGAAATATCTTCTGGTCTGTTAGTGGGAAGAACTGCAAAATCATACAGCAAAGAGTGTGAATGTTGGTAGAGGGTGATGAACTGGGGCAATAATGCTGTCTACACAATATCCTTTCTTATTTTTTAAATTGGTTATCTTCTTCTTATTGATTTATAGGTATCCTTTATATATCCAACAAACTAATCGTTTATTGGTTATAAGTCTTGCAGATATCGTCTCCCATCTGTGGTCTTGTCTTTTTAACTCCCTTAACGGTAGAGTTTTTATTAAACGGCAGCTTTTAGTGTTAGTATGGTCAAATGCATCAGTCTGTTAACGTGCTTTCTCTATCTTGTTTAAGAAATCCCTATCTCAAGGACATAGAGTTTTTTTTTTTTAATTAACAAAGTTCTGTTTCTCACTTTTAGGGTTTTAACCAACTACTGATTTTGCATATGGTATTCTAATATTTTTCATAAAGATACCAATCTTTCTGGCACTATTTATTGAACAGAAAATCCTTTCCCTGCTAATTTGTAATGCTACTTCTGTTATACATCTAGTTTCCATAAATTCATGGGTCTATTTCTAAGCTCCTTTTTTGGTTCAATTCATCTATTTCTCTCCCCCAATACTGCACAGCTTTAATTACTAAAACTCTAAATTGAGTTTAAATTTGAACTCCAAATTTAAACTAAATTTAGAAAACTAAAACTCTCCCTCATAAGTCTTCTTCAAATAACATTAAACAATATGATTGTTTCTTGTTTGTCTATATAAAAATTATGATAAGCTTATCATATTTCACTTTTAAAATATCCTATAGGGATTATTTCTGGAATTGAATTTAGAGATTATGTGAGACCATACGTCTTTATAATACTGAGTCTTTTTCTTAAAAAATATTCTTTCTTTTTTTTTTCTTGGCCACACTTCACAGCACGTGGAACTTCCCCAACTAGAGACTGAACCTATGCCCCCTGCCATGGAAGCATGGAGTGAATCATGGGACCGCCAGGGAAATACCTCTACTATTGTCCTATTATCCATGAATATGTTATAAGTCACCACTCATTTAGGTCTTCGTGCATATTCTTCAGTAATGTTTCCTTATTTTCTTTATGATCTTGAATGTTTTTTGTTAGATTTATTTCTGTTGCTTATAGGTTTTATTGCTATAGTGAATGGGCTAGTAGGCTTCATGGGCTGAGTGGAAATGCTGCTAAAATCTTACCATTAAGAATGTTTAGGGGCTTCTCTGGTGGTTCAGTGGTAAAAGAATCCACCTGCCAATATAGGAGACAGGGGTTTGATCCTTGGTCCGGGAGGATCCCATGTGCCATAGAGCAACTAAGCCTGGGCACAACTATTGAGCCTGTCTTCGGGAGCCAAAGGATTGCAACTACTGAGCCATGTGCAGCAGCTACTGAGCCCACCAGTCCTAGATCCCATGTTCCCCAACAAGAGAAGCCCGCACAGTGAGAAGCCTGTACACCGCAAGGAGAGAGAAGCCCCTGCTCATCACGAGAGAGAAGCCTGAGCAGCGACAAAGACCCAGCACAGCCAAAAATAAACAAATACATTAATTAAAAATCGGTATCGTAAATGAGTGCTAAATTGTATTGAATGCTTATTTTGTATTTATATGCTTTTTTCTCTTAATCTGGCTATTGGTTTCCTAGGGCTGCTGTTAACAAAATACCATCAACTGGGTGACTTAAAACAACAGAAACATACTCTCTCATAGTCTGGAGTCTATATAGAGATCTGAAATCAAAGTCAGCAGGGCCAGGCTCCCTCTGAAATCTTTAAGAGAGGAGCCCTTCTTTGCTTTTCCCTGTCTTCTGGTGGCCCCGAGTGTTCCTCAGCTTGCGGCTGCAGAACCTCCACCTTTGCTGCATCTTCACAGGGCTATCTTCTCCCTGTGTGTCTCTGTGTCTCCACAGGGAGATCTCTCCTGTATCGTCACAATGTCTTCTTATAAGGACCCTAGTCATTTTGAATGGAAGAGCCATACTCCAGTATGACCTCATCTTGATTAATTACACCTGTAACAACCCTACTTTCAAAGACGGTACTGTAGGTTCGGACTTCAATCTATCTTTTTAGGAGGAACACAATTCAACTCATAACAATCTATTAAAATGATATATTACATTAATGGATTTTTTGGATATTGAATCATCTTTGCATTCCTGGAATACATACTAACCCAGTCTTTATTTTTCTATTTATTTAGAGGCTGAAAAGATAAATCTTCTGCTTTTTCAATTTTCCAATAATATATGTATAAACCAAGTAGTGGGTTGAATACTGTCCCTTCAAAATTCATGTCTACCTGGAAGCTCAGGATGTAACCTTATTGGAAAGAATGTCTCTGCAGATATAATTAGGATGAACTCATACTGGATTAGAGCATGTGTTCTAGGTTACTTCAGTCATGTCCGACTCTTTGTGACCCCATGGACTGTAGCTCTCGAGGCAAGAATAATAGAGTGGGTTGCCATGCCCTCCTCCAGAGGATCTTCCCAACCCAGGGATCAAACCTGTGTCTGTCATGTCTCCTGGATTGGCAGGTGGGTTCTTTACCACTAGCACCACCTGGGAAGCCCATACTGGATTAGGGTGGGCCCTAAGTCCAGTGACTGGTGTCCTTATACCAAGAAGAGAGGATGCATAAATACACACAAGAAAGAAAAGCCACGTGAAGAGGTAGAGATTGGAGTTATGCAACTCCAAGTCAAGGAATACCTGCAACCACCAGAAGCTGGAAGGATTCTCCCTGGAGCTTTGGAGGGAGTGTGGCCTTACTGACACTTTGGTTTCTGACTTCCAGTCTCCAGACTGAGAGAATAAATTTCAGTTGTTTTAAGCCACCCACTTTGTGGTGCTTTGTTGTAGCCTACCCTAGGAAGCTAATATAAACTGCATGAAATTGCCAATATCAAACTGTAATAAATAAAAACAGTAATTTCACTTAGTTGACCTAAATCTTGATTTAAAATGAACTGGTGAGGGGCTTCCCTAGTGGTCCAATGGTTGACTCTCTGCTCCCAGTGCAGGCGCCCCGAGTTCGATCCTTGGTCAGGGAACTCGATCTCACATGTTGCAACTAAAAGTTTGCGTGCTGCAACTAAAGATCCTGCATGTGGCAACCGAGACTGAAGACCTCGTGTGCCACAACTAAGACCCGGCACAGCCAAAAAAATAAATAAATATTTTAAAAAAAAATAAATGAATTGGTGAAAAGGGAAAGTATTTGTTTCCGTATTAACGGAAGAAGCTGTAGCTATTTAAAGTTGCTATTCTAACTGTTTCAAAGGGCACTTTTGGTTACCAGCTTGTTATGTAATTTCCCTTCTGTTTACTCATTATTCTATTCCTACTACTCCCCCTACTCATTCAATACCTTTTTCTGGAAATAGCTCCTCAACTTTTCTTAAGATCAACCCTTCACTTCTTCAGTTCTTATGGGTCTGGAAGATATTCACTTGACTCATCATTCCAGAGGGCAACTTGTGACCTTGACCTGGCAAATCGGAGTACTGCATTCCCATGGCCAGTTATTGGTTTGGGGATGGACATATCAAACAAGGTCACAAAAGGAGGTTCAATCAAAGCAAGTCTTAGCATTTTTTATTGGAGCAACTAGGAAAGAAGACCAGTCTTATGAGGACGTGAGCTTGGAGCTATGCAGATTTTCTGCCACCATAACAGAACCTACACGAGAAGGGATCAACCCTGGGGAAAGCAGAGCAGAGAAACAGAAAGACCAGATCCAATTGACATCATTTTTTCTCTAGATCAGAGGCTGGTCATTCATTTCTGTAAAGGGCAAGATGGGAAATATTTCAGGGTTTGTGGGTGTGAAAATGTGATTTATAATAAATATGTATTTTGGACTTTGTCCATGGTTCCTGGCTCACAGTTCTCCAAACCCCTGGAATTTTCTAAGCGGTGAGAGCAATGGGAGCATCTTGTATTATAATATTTGAAATCATATCAGAGTCATGAAGGTGAAATGGGCATCTTGTTACTTATAACAAGTCCCTTTCAACCATAACTGAGTTTATGTTAATAAGGTGACATTTTTTTGACTATTTATTTGGCTGCACTGAATCTTAGTTGTAGCATTCGGGATCAAGTTCATTGACCAGAGATCGAACTTGAGCCCCCTGCATTGGGAGTGCCGGGTCTTAACCACCAGACCACCAGGGAAGTCCCAATAAAGTGACTTTTGGAAGTCTCCTAAAGAATGGGGGATTGCCAGGGAGAACAATTAGTGAATTAACAGTCCCACCTCATGACCTCTGAAGAAGAAAGAGGGGCTGGAGGTTGAATCAATCACCAATGGCCAATGATTTAATCAATCACGCCTATGTGATGAAGCCTCCATAAAACCCAAGAAGGATGGGGTTCTGAACTTGCAGGCTGGTGAGCCAGAACTCACCCACTTGCCAGCTCCAAACTCCACAGGACAGAAGCTCCTGGTTTCAGCATCTTGTCCTATGTCTCTGTTCATCCAGTTGTTCATTCATGACCGCTTAATACCCTTTGTAATGAACCAGTAAGTAACTAGTTTTCTGAATTCTGTGATTCACTCTCGCAGATTAATCAAGGAGGGGGTCCTGGGAACCTCTGATTTATAGCCAGTTGGTCAGAAGCATAGGGAACACTCTGACTTGTGATTAGCATCTGAAATAGGGGCAATCTGACTTTTGATTAGCATCTGAAATAGGGGCAATCTGACTTTTGATTAGCATCTGAAATAGGGGCACTCTTGTGGGACTTGGGGTTAAGGGGGAAAACCCACAAAACATAGTGGTCATAGATCTCTTTCACAACTATTCAGCTTCACCACTATGCTTCAATTCAGAGCATAAAAACAGCAAGACAATATGAGAAGGAATGAGCATGGTTGTATTCCAATAAAGCTTTATTTACAAAAATAGACACAGACAGGGGACTTCCTTTGTGGTCCAGTGATTAAGACTCCACACTTACAACATATGGGCCTCCAGTTCAACCTCTGGTCTGGAACTAAGATCCCACATGCTGTGCAATGTGGCCAAAAATCAAACAAACAAAACCAGACACTGGCTCCTTTCGCTGACCCCAGCCCTAGGCTCAGTCATGCCTTAAGCTATATCGATCCTTGGACTTTTAAGTTACTTGAGCCAATAAATGTCCTTTTCCTTAAGTCAATCTGAGGTGGTTTTCCTTTTAACTTGTAACCATATAATCTCAACTTATGTTATATCTGAAGATTCTGAATTCTTTGTTAACTTTCATCTAACTGTTAGTGTAACTATTCTTTAAAATCCATTCTTAACCCTGAAAGGAATCAAAGTTGGTTTCACAGAGGAAAGATAAATTGATGACCAACTCATTGCCAGTTCCTTTTCAGACATGTCTTACATAAACACTGGTTCTATTTTTAAAAGATTTAATAAAAGTTAATTCCTTGGGGGAGAAACAGATTTTCTTTTTCAGTCTAAGTGTCAACAAGAATTTGCTATGCAGGTAATTTGTAGACATTCAAAGTGAGCATCAGTATTGTTAAGAGTTGCAAACAGTAGTCACTGTGTACAAATTTAAACAGGCTCCTCACTGAGAGTTGATGGGGAGTGGGAGGATGTTAACAGTGAAAGTAAAGTGGAAAATTATCTTCTCCTCACTGCAGAGACTTGAACACTGTTTTGAAAAGCAGAAGAAAGAAGAGGACCTCTGAAAAGGCTGAGAGCAGGGGGAATGATTTTAGCAACAGACTGTGTCAAAGGGCAGTCACATGATTCTTCCCTAAAGTGAAATACCTCAAGTTGGCAGATGAACTCCTAGAGCTGTGTACTCCAGTCCTGAAAAGAAAAGTATACTTTCACGACAGGATGGAGACTGAGTTCCAGGGGCTTAATGAAAAGATTCCAATAGATAAAAGGAAGGAGGTAATTCACACACACACAACCAGGTAACAAACATACGGCAGGAAAGAGAAAGAACGATCATGGATGACTCCAAGCTTTATGGCCTGAGTACTGGCAAAAGGGACTTGCCATTTATTGAAATGGGAAAGACTAGGTGAGAAACAGGTGGTAGGGGCTGGAACCTGGAGCTCAATTTTGGACATGTTAAGTTTAACATGTCCCATTATTCATCCAATAAGAGATGAAGAGTGGGCAGCTGGGCACATGAGTAGAGTTAAGAAAATAGGTCCGGCTGGGGATATAAGACTGGGAACCATCAGCATATAGATGGTATTTACAGTCATGAAATTAGATGTGATTACAAAGGAGGAGACTACATAGAACAGATACAAGTCCTTGGCACTCTTAACATTTAGAGAATACAGAGATGAAGAGGACCAAGCAAAGATGCCTGAGAGGAAAGCCAGAAAGATAAAAAAGAAATATCCTGGAGGGGAAGAAAGTGTTTCAAGGGAGAAAGGGTAGATCAACTGTGTTAGTTTTGGTAAGATGAGGACTAAGGGTTGACCACTGGATTTATCAGTGGAGAGTGTGTGTATATGTGTGTGTTAGGGTGGGTTTAAGGGAGAATGGGATGAGAGAGAGAAGCACACACAACTCTTTTCAAAGAGTTTTGCTATAAAGAGAAAGAGAATAAGGGAGGAAGCGATAGTAAGGGAAAGGGGGGTCAAGGCTGAAGAAGAATTTGAATATTTTGTAAAGAAAAAGAGAGATAACTGAAGAAATAAACTTCCAGATGAAACAGGAAGATTGAGAACACATGAAAACGGTTACTATCAGAAAGGATTAGTGAGGGATGGGAGGGATGGATACCCTCTTTGCAACAGGAAGAGACAGTGACAGAGTGTACAGACAAAGTGTACTCCCTTAGAAGGAGTAGGATGGGAGCTCATTATGGACACCTTTGGTCTCTAAGTAAATATCACTATTTGTGAAAATGATGCAGATGGAGTAATACAGTAGAATTACAGTTATTAAATATAAAAATGTTTATCTGATCTTTAATCTACTCTGATTTATACTTTTCACTCAAATCACAAGATTAAAGTATCACAAGATAAACTGAGCTTAACCCATATTAGATAATAAATATTCAGTGGATTTGTATTGGTGAAACTGTTGCATTGCTAGACTATAGCAACTGACAAGCAGGAGAAATTGCTGTTTTCCTTAATCTGCCCATCTAGGGTTAAGTAAATTTGTTCTTTGCTCTTGCCAGGCTTTCGTAACTAAGGCAACAGGTTTTGGTTTCTGTACTGATCATTTTTTCGATAATCCAGCTAGCAATTTGATCTCTGGTTCCTCTGCCTTTTCTAAAACCAGCTTGAACCTACTATGCCAAAGCCTTTGACTGTGTGGATCACAATAAACTGTGGACAATTCTGAAAGAGATGGGAATACCAGACCACTTGACCTGCCTCTTGAGAAACCTGTATGCAGGTCAGGAAGCAACAGTTAGAACTGGACATGGAATAACAGACTGGTTCCAAATAGGAAAAGGAGTACATCAAGGCTGTATATTGTCACCCTGCTTATTTAACTTATATTCAGAGTACATCGTGAGAAATGCTGGGCTGGATGAAGCACAAGCTGGAATCAAGATCAAGATTGCCGGGAGAAATATCAATAACCTCAGATATGCAGATGACACCACCCTTATGGCAGAAAGAGAAGAAAAACTAAAGAGCCTCTTGATGAAAGTGAAAGAGGAGAGTGAAAAAGTTGCCTTAAAGCTCAACATTCAGAAAACTAAGGTCATGGCATCCAGTCCCATCACTTCATGGCAAATAGATGGGGAAACAGTGGCTGACTTTATTTTTCTGGGCTCCCAAATCACTGTAGACGGTGATTGCAACCATGAAATTAAGAGACGCTTAATCCTTGGAAGGAAAGTTATGACCAATCTAGACAGCATATTAAAAAGCAGAGACATCACTTTGTCAACAAAGTGATGGTAGTCACTAGTCAAAGTGATGGTAGCTTCTAGTCAAGGCTATGGTTTTTCCTGTGGTCATGTACGGATGTGAGAGTTGGACCATAAAGAAACCTGAGCACTGAAGAATTGATGCTTTTGAACTGTGGTGTTGGAGAAGGCTCTTGAGCGTCCCTTGGACTGCAAGGAGATCCAACCAGTCCATCCTAAAGGAGATCAATCCTGGGTGTTTACTGGAAGGACTGATGTTGAAGCTGAAACTCCAGTACTTTGGCCACCTGCTTGCGAAGAGCTGACTCATTTGAAAAGACCCTGATGCTAGGAAAGATTGAAGGCAGGAGGAGAAGGGAACGACAGAGGATGAGATGGTTGGATGGCATCACAACTCAATGGACATGGGTTTGAGTGGACTCTGGGAGTTGGTGATGGACAGGGAGGCCTGGCATGCTGCGGTTCATAGGGTCGCAAAGAGTTGGATACAACTGAGCGACTGGACTGAACTGAACTGAACTGATCATTTTTACCTATAGCATATCTATTTAAGCCAAACAACTGCCCTTTTGTATTCCGCTACGTTCTGATAAGTAGAGTCTGGGGCCGAGAGTCTGAAATCTCATGACCCAGGATCTCTCATCAGTTAATTTCCTGTAAGATATGCTAAATGGGTCAGAATGGAAACAGAAGACCAGAGGAAGAGAGAAATTTCCACCCTTTAGCTCTCACAGTTGTAATAGTAGCATGATGGGATGATTCTGGACAGCAGCTGAGGCAGATACAGAATCTTTTTGGTGATTCAAGTTCTGATTGAGGTGGCAACTCTTCAGCAGATCCAAGACTGATTGTGTCTCCAGAAGGGCAGCAGGCAGCACATGCTTGTGGGTTGAGCTTTAAGGGCTTGTGAACTCTCAAGCCCTGTGGTCTCTGAGTATCTTCTCCTTCTTCTTTTTTGTTCCTCCAGCCCCCATCCTAATTTGTGCTCTTCCAGATCTTCCCACACCCTTGCAGTTGCCTGTAGTATATTATCTCTGTTTGGAATATCTGAAATGACTTCTGTTTTCTGGATAGGACTCTTACTAAACAATCTTAACAACAGAAAAGGTCCCAGGAAAATAGACCCTCCAAAATAGGATTTGGGGATTGGTTTGCTGACTGCTTGAGGTTGAACAGAGCGATGGGCTTACTGTCGATGGAAAGTGGAAATGTAGCGGCATTATGAATACCTACCTCATCACTCATGTTTGCTCAGGATGAAGTCCTATCAAAGGCAATGCTTTGGGAGACCAAGTGGCTGCTGCATTTGACCTTCATGATAGTAATGATGACTACAAGGACTTGGGAGACCATCTGCTTCTGACTGTACTGAAGCACTTACAGAGAGGAAATGACACGTTCCAGTCCATAAACTCAAGTCACCATCAGAGAATCAGAGAACTTTGATGATGACCCTAAACAAAGCTCTCTGTGAAATCACATGGTACATATAGCTGAAAATTAGACCCCAAATGTGTGGGTGGCAAAATAACAACACAGGTTGTTTTAACACCCTGACCAAGTCTCTGATGCGACAGGCACTGATGGTGAGGGAGACCCTAAGACTTGGAATGGGAACATCTGAATAGATTCGGAGAACCTTGAACCTCTAAATTCCCAAGAGCTTCCCTCACCAAGGAAGCTGCCTGTCCTTCTCAGTCTGAGGAGACCAGCCGTCCTTTTCCTGAAGACAGAAGAAATTCACCTGAGGCAACTACTTTGCAAGGAGACGCCAATTTTCCTCCAGACATACCTCCCCACTTCCCACTACCACCAGACCACGGCCAGAGTCAGATCCCAGTATTTCCCAGGGAGGATAATGTAAAATTATCATGTAGGAAGAGTTGTTAGTGAGTTAAAGCACTTAGGAATGTCTCTGAAAATGTTTCACTGGCTGACCACAACTTGAACTCAAGACTGAACTATATTCAATGAAGTTGAGATGCCAAAAATTCTGGAATGTAGAGGAAGAAACCCAAATGTCCAGAGGACACTTCCTTCACTTAGATATGGAGGTTATCATCTGTAGGATGGGGATGACAGGAGAAAAAGTCCTGACTGAAATGGGATGATAAGATCCCAGAGTGCAAAAGGCCAGGTGACAGTGGTTAAATGCTGGTGACGATGTGCATATGATTACCATAGTCTACAGCAGGGATCAAATTGCCAACATTCATTGAATCATGGAGAAAACAAGAGTTTCAGAAAAACACCTACTTTTGCTTCACTACTACACTAAAGCCTTTGTGTGTGAAAAGAGTACATCAAAGCTATATATTGTCACCCTGGCTTATTTAACTTATATACAGAGTACATCAAGTGAAATGCCAGGATGAATGAATCACAAGCTGGAGTCAAGACTCTCCTGGAGTCAAGCCAGGAGAAATATCAACAACCTCAGATATGCAGATGATATCACTCTAATGACAGAAAGTGAAAAAGTGAAAGTGTAGTTGTTCAGTCACGTCCGACTCTTTGCAACCCCATGGACTGTGGCCCACCAGCCTCCTCTGTCCAGGGAATTCTTCTGGCAAGAATACTGGGGCAGAAAGTGAGGAGAAACTAAAGAGACTCTTGATGAGGGTGAAAGATGAGAGTGAAAAAGCTGGCTTGAAACTCAAGATTAAAAAAACTAAGATCATGGCATCCAGTCCCATCACTTCATGGCAAATAGGGAGAAAGTGGAAATAGTAGCAGATTTTATTTTCTTGGGTTCCAAAATCACTGTGGATGGTGACTGCAGCCATGAAATTAAAAGATGCTTGCTTCTTGGAAGAAAAGCTATGATAAGAAAAGCGAGAACAGCATATTAAAAAGCAGAGACATCACTTTGCTGATAAAGATCCATATAATAAAAGCCATGGTTTTTCCAGTAGTCATGTATGGATGTGAGAGTTGGACCATAAAGAAAAATGAGTACTGAAGAACTGATCCTTTCAAACTGTGGTGCTGGAGAAGACTCTTGAGAGTTCCTTGGACAGCAAGGAGATCAAACCAGTCAATCCTAAAGAAAATCAACCCTGAATATTCATTTTAAGGACTGATGCTAAACTGAAGCTCCAATACTTTGGCCACCTGATGCAAAGAGCCGACTCATTGGAAAAGGCCTTCATGCTGGGAAAGACTGAAGGCAAAAGAAGAAGGGACTGGAAGAGGATGAGATGGTTAGATAGTATCACTGACTCAATGGACATAAATCTAAGCAAACTCTGAGAGATAGTGGAGGACAGAGAAACCTCACATGCTGCAGTACCTGGGGTCACAAAGAGTCAGACATGACTTAGTGACTAAACAACAACAGCAGGGATGGATCTTTGGTGATGACTAACTGATCTTGTTGTCTCTGGGAACTGTCTAAACAAACAGCTTACTGGAGTATTAACTCGGTCTATATAACAAAAAACCAACCAACCACCAAACAGAAACTCTAGGTCTACTGAGCAGGAATCTGACTTGTTTGTTTGTTTGTTTTTAGGAATCTGATTTGGTTTGTCATATTGGAGTATGATATCCTGCCATCGATACCTCAGACCTAAGCTGCTTTCAGTTCAGTTCAGTTCAGTCGCTCAGTCGTGTCCGACTCTTTGCGACCCCATGAATCGCAGCACGCCAGGCCTCCCTGTCCATCACCAACTCCCGGAGTTCACTCAGACTCACGTCCATCGAGTCCGTGATGCCATCCAGCCATCTCATCCTCAGTTGTCCCCTTCTCCTCCTGCCCCCAATCCCTCCCAGCATCAGACTCTTTTCCAATGAGTCAACTCTTCGCATGAGGTGGCCAAAGTATTGGAGTTTCAGCTTTAGCATCATTCCTTCCAAAGAAATCCCAGGGCTGATCTCCTTCAGAATGGACTGGTTGGATCTCCTTGCAGTCCAACGGACTCTCAAGAGTCTTCTCCAACACCACAGTTCAAATGCATCAATTCTTCAGCGCTCAGCCTTCTTCACAGTCCAACTCTCACATCCATACAGGACCACTGGAAAAACCATAGCCTTGACTAGACGGACCTTAGTCGGCAAAGTAATGTCTCTCCTTTTGAATATACTATCTAGGTTGGTCGTAACTTTTCTTCCAAGGAGTAAGCGTCTTTTAATTTCATGGTTGCAATCACCATCTGCAGTGATTTTGGAGCCCCCCAAAATAAAGTCCGACACTGTTTCCCCATTTATTTCCCATGAAGTGATGGGACCAGATGCCATGATCTTCGTTTTCTGAATGTGGAGCTTTAAGCCAACTTTTTCGCTCTCCTCTTTCACTTTCATCAAGAGGCTTTTTAGCTCCTCTTCACTTTCTGCCATAAGGGTGATGTCATCTGCATATCTGAGGTTATTGATATTTCTCCTGGCCATCTTGATTCCAGCTTGTGTTTCTTCCAGTCCAGCGTTTCTCATGATGTACTCCGCATAGAAGTTAAACAAGCAGGGTGACAATATACAGCCTTGACGTACTCCTTTTCCTATTTGGAACCAGTCTGTTGTTCTATGTCCAGTTCTAACTGTTGCTTCCTGACCTGCATATAGGTTTCTCAAGAGGCAGGTCAGGTGGTCTGGTATTCCCATCTCTTTCAGAATTTTCCACAGTTTATTGTGATCCACACAGTCGAAGGCTTTGGCATAGTCAATAAAGCAGAAATAGATGTTTTTCTGGAACTCTCTTGCTTTTTCCATGATCCAGGGGATGTTGGCAATTTGATCTCTGGTTCCTCTGCCTTTTCTAAAACTAGCTTGAACATCAGGCAGTTCATGGTTCACGTATTGCTGAAGCCTGGCTTGGAGAATTTTGAAGCTGCTTTACAGAACTGGATTTATAGAATATTTGATTGAAGAAGGACACTACAACTCCCACAAGTACATATTAAAAATCTCCTACAAGTCTTCCTCAAGGGACCTGAAATAATGTCCTAGTAGGTCATTACTACGGAGAAGACAATGGCACCCAACTCCAGTACTCTTGCTTGGAAACTCCCATGGATGGAGGAGCCTGGTGGGCTGCAGTCCATGGGGTTGCGAAGAGTCGGACACGACTGAGCAACTTCACTTTCACTTTTCCCTTTCATGCACTGGAGAAGGAAATGGCAACCCACTCCAGTGTTCTTGCCTGGAGAATCCCAGGGACGGGGAAGCCTGGTGGGCTGCTGTCTATGGGGTCACACAGAGTCGGACACGACTGAAGCGACTTCGCAGCAGCAGCAGCAGCAACAGCAGCAGATCATTACTAAATGAATATAAGTGAAGCCATTTACTAGGATGCCTGAACACTAGGAGAAAGGAACTATCTAGATCTTTCAGGAACTGAGAGATACTGGTTCTGAATGGGCATTAATCCTGGGGTACCCAAAATGCCATTGTGATCCACCAATCAAAGTAGGCATTTATTGAGGCAATGTTAATGGAGTTCTGGTCTGTGTCTATCTCACGCTATGGTTATTTTTCCTATTTCTGAAATACATTTCCAAAAACCCTACTTAGCAACTGGCAAAAACCCCACTGTAGCTCCCTAATCATGGTATGGGCGCTATTATGATAAGGGGCTTCCCTGGTAACTCAGCTGATAAAGAATCCACCTGCAATGCAGGAGATCCTAGTTCAACTCCTGGGTTGGGAAGATCCGCTGGAGAAGGGATAGACTACCCATTCCAGTATTCTTGGGCTTCCCTGGTGGCTCAGATAGTAAAGAATCTGCTTGCAATGTAGGAGACCAGGGTTCAATCCCTGGGTTAGGAAGATCCCCTGGAGAAGGGAATGGCTACCCACTCCAGTATTCTTGCCTGGAGAATTCCATGGACAGAGAAGCCTGGGGGGCTACAGTCCCTGGGGTCACAAAGAGTCAGACACGACTCAGAGACTTTGAAACAAACAGAAATTCTTAACTTTCCTTTCCTACCAGCATAAACCAAAACCAACACTAAATCCCTTGAAACAACAGAGATTAGTGCCACCTTCAAAGGCTCCAAAGATGTTAGGGTAGTGATTCCTATCACTTCTGCATTTAATCTGCCTCTCTGGCCTCTGCAGAAGGTGGACAGGTCTTGGGCACTGAGTGTAGATTTTAGTATGCTTGTTCGTCATTCAGTCATGTCTGATTCTTTGTGACCCCATGAACTGTAGCCCACCAGGCTCCTCTGTTCATGGAATTTTCCAGGCAAGAATACTAGAGTGGGTTGCCATTTCCTTCTCCATTAGCATGCTTAGTCACTGGGTAATTCTGACTGTAGCTGTTGTTCCAGATGTGATCTTTCTATTGAAGCAAATCAACATGGTACCAGGCCCTTGGAATACAGCCATTGACTTGAGAGATGTTTTGTCTCTATATGGATTAGTAGCAGTTTGTTTTCACCTGTCAGGGACAACAGTTCACTACATCGATATTATAATGCTGATTGGACACAATGAGAAGAAAGTAGCAAGTATCTTAGATACCTTAGTGAGAAAAATGTATGCTAGAAGGTAGGAGACAAACACCATGAAGACTGAGAGTTTTGCCTCCTCATTGACATTTTCAGAGGTCATATGATCTGGGACATGTTGGGATCAGTCCAATCTAAAATGAAAGACAGGACTTCCCCGGTGGTCCAGTGGTTAAGAATCTGCCTGTTAATGCATGGGATGTGGGTTTGATCTCTGGCCCAGGAAGATCCCAGATGCCTCAGGGCAACTAAGCCCATGAGCCACAACTACTGAGCCTGTGCTCTGGAGCCTGTGAGCTGCAACTACTGAGCCCACGTGCAGCAGCTACTGAAGCCCATGCTTCAGCAGCTACTGAAGCACCCTAAAGCTCATGCTCCACAACAAGAGAAACCACCACAGTGAGAAGCCCACGCACTGCAACGAGAGATAGCCCCTGCTCTCCCCAACTAGAGAAAGTCCTCACACAGCAACAAAGATCCAGCATAGCCATAAATAAATAAAGATAATTTTTAAAGACTTGTATCTAGAATAGATAAAGACTTCAAAAAACTCAATAAGAGGACAAACAACTCATTGGCAAATGATTTGAACTGATATTTCACTAAAAGATACACAAATTAGCACATGAAAAAATGTTCAATATCATTAACCATTAGGGAAGTACACAATGAAAAATGAAAGGTCATTACACACCCACTGTAATGGCTAAAACTAAAAAGACTGACAGTACCAAGTGTTGACAAGGATGTGGAGAAACTGGATCTCATACACCGCTGGTGGGAATGTAAAATGGTACAATTACTTTGGAAAACTGTTTAGCAGTTCCAGTAAAGTTAAACCTACTCCAGGACCCCAAAATTCCATTCCTAAGTATTTACCCTAGAGAAATGAAAATATATGTCCACAGAAGAGGTTTGTACAAGAAATTAGAGCTGCTTCATTCACATTCATCCTCATCTAAAAAGAAATGTCCATCAACTGGTGAATGGATAAATTGTGGTACATCCATACCAAAGAACAGCAGTGAGCAACAGAAAAGAACAAACCTCTGATACACAAAATGACATGAATGAATCTCAAAAGCATTAGCCTCAACAAAAGCTAGATACAAAACAGTCAATAGTGTGTGATTCCAGTCACATGAAATTCTAGAAACGGGCAAGACGAATAGAGAGTGACAGAAAGGAGGCTGATCAAAGGCATTGGGGGGGGGGCGGAATAAGAGGGAAATTCTGGGTGATAGAAATGTTCTGTCTCGTTTATGGTGACTGTTACACATGAATACACATCAAAACCCACTGAACCTGTACACTTAAACACAGTACCTCTTACTGTATGTAAATCATACCTTAATAAAGTAAAAAAAAAACAACAAAACACTCCTAGAAACAAGAGAATATACGAAGATATCCAGTTATAAAACATACAAAGTGAACACACAAAAATGAGTAGCTAGCTATCCAATGCAATCAAAGGTTCTCGCAAAATTGTTAAAATTAAATATCTTAAGAAATATGCAGGAAGTTTAAGAAGCATATGATAAAACTCTATAAGGAGGATCATAAAAGAACACTTGAATAAACAGACTAATGCCTTAGCTTTCTTTCTGGCTCTGCTTTTACCAGAGGGATCTGCTAAAATATAAGCCATGTCGTTATCATTCCTCTTCTCAAAACTTCCAGAGGTTTTCTTTTCAGAAAGACTTCCAATATCATTACTCTCCTCTAAAAGGACTGCAAGATCTTTCCTCCCATCCCCTATCTGCCCCTAGCTCTAGCCTCAATGGTTTTGATGTTTCCCAACGTGCCAATGCACTCCTGATAGCCCCTGTGTCAGGAACCCTCCTCACCCAGATCTTCATGTAACTTGTTCCCCAACTTTAAACAAATCTTTGCTTCAATATCACTATTAGAGGTTACCTTGGCAAGTCCATCTTTAGTATGGGAAGTTTCAGTTGATCACTATGACTCAACAGCTGTTGTCACAGAAACTATGTCAGTTTAGAAACTAGGAGAAAAGATTAAAAGGAAACATGATAGTTGTCTTCCAATACTGAAGAACAATTATGTGGAAGAGGAAGCAGAACTATTCTTCCAGCAGCTCCGGTAGACGAGTCCTCTGGACTGATCACTAGAACGTTAAGTTCCACAAGGGCTGACTGTTCAGCATCCCTAGCACAGAGCATGTCTGGCACACAGGTGCTCAGTCATATTTGTTGAATAAATGTTTCAGTGTGGTTCTGAAAAGCAAAATGGACCAATGGATAGGACGAAAAGGAGGCAGATGTTAACTCAACATGAAGAACAGTTTCTTAAAAATGAGAACTTAATGGGATTTTTTGAACTCAGATGTCTTGATCTAGTGTCTTCATAATTATATGCAAGCACACTAAGGTTTGGGAAGTTTTAAGTCAGTGGTTATTTTACTGCTTATCTCAGTCCATTAGTGGGCTGTGAAATCAATTTAGTGGCTACAAGTAGGATTTTAAAGAATGCAAAATAGAATTTAAAATATTAGAGCTTATTGCAAGTAGTAAGAATTCTTACATGAATTTTCTGTTTCAGATAGAGAGATAGATTAATACACAGAATCCCAGGTGTATAGAGGTCAAGATATGCTGTGTTTAGTCGCTCAATTGTGTCCAACTCTTTGGGATCCCATGGACTGTAGCCTGCCAGTCTCCTCTGTCCATGGGGATTCTCCAGGCAAGAATACTGGACTGTGTAGCCTATCCCTTCTCCAGGGGATCTTCCTGACCCAGGAATTGAACCAGGGTCTCCTGCATTGTAGGCAGATTCTTTACCAGCTGAGTTACCAGGTAAGTTCTGGTCAAGATGTGAAATGTAGTATTTCTTACTGTTTTGGTAAAAAAAAAAACCAAAAAACTGTTTTGAGTAATACCAGGTTAAGCTGCTCAACACAGAATTTGCCCCCTTGCAAAATAATGAGTTCTATTTGCAGTTGAGATGGAGGTAGAATGTCATTGATTTAGGATGGAACCACTTGGGGAGCGGTGGCACTAGTGATGTCAGGAATTTATATTTTTTCATTATATTTGTGTATATTTTCCAAAGTGATCATATATCTTTTTAAAAGTAGTTTTAAATACATATATATGAAGCATACTTTACAACAGAAATTAGAAATTTAAAATGGAGATGAGATGGTTTCTGTAGGTTTATATTGAGCACTATTTGAAGAATTGATGCTTTTGAACTGTGGTGTTGGAGAAGACTCTTGAGAGTCCCTTGGACTGCAAGGAGATCCAACCAGTCCATTCTGAAGGAGATCAGCCCTGGGATTTCTTTGGAAGAAATGATGCTAAAGCTGAAACTCCAGTACTTTGGCCACCTCACGTGAAGAGTTGACTCATTGGAAAAGACTTTGATGCTGGAAGGGATTGGGGGCAGGAGGAGAAGGGGACAACAGAGGATGGGATGGCTGGATGGCATCACGGACTTGATGGACTCGAGTCTGAGTGAACTCCGGGAGCTGGTGATGGACAGGGAGGCTTGGCGTGCTGCGATTCATGGGGTCGCAAGGAGTCAGACACGACTGAGCGGCTGAACTGAACTGAACTGTACTGTAATCCAAGGCAAAAAACAAAACAAAACAGAAATAAAAACAATTTATATAATGCTCGCAACATTTCCCCACTAAGAAATGAGCATTTTTCTGGCGCTAACTTCTAGGAGGAATCTGTATGTGAATTCTTCTGAGGGCATTAAATGTCATTATAGAGAATATTTGGACCAATACAATAAACTTCCTAACTGGTCTCCTTGCCTTTTATCTTTTATCCTTCAATCCATCCTGAAGTATGTGATTTTTCCAGATTCTCCTGTTTAAAATTCTTTAGTGCTCCTTCCTGCCTCCTTGATAAAAGTCCATATTTCTATGAATTTCTATGCCATTCCCAGGTACATTATACCCTTCACGCTGCCAAGCTTTTTATATATTGTTCCTATGCTACAATTAAAACTACCCTTCTCAGTCTGAGAAGCTCTTACTCTTCCTTCAGAGTCAGCTCAAACACAGCATCA
Organism: Capricornis sumatraensis; assembly: GCF_032405125.1. Classification (NCBI taxonomy): domain Eukaryota; kingdom Metazoa; phylum Chordata; class Mammalia; order Artiodactyla; family Bovidae; genus Capricornis; species Capricornis sumatraensis. The sequence goes on from NC_091071.1 coordinate 165,652,649, forward strand.
CTTGGGAAGCTTTCCTTGACTTTCCTGGGTTCATGCTAATGGCTATTTCTTCCAGGACCCACTGCACTGTATACATGTATGCCGTGGCAATTGGTGGAATGCATTTAATTTGCCTGCTTGGAAATAATCACATGAGGAGAGACCGTGTCTATGTGTATGGTGGTGGTGATTTAGTCGCTCAGTTGTGTCTGACTCTTTGCAACCCATGGACTGTAGCCAGCCAGGCTCCTCTGCCCATGGGATTTTCCAGGCAAGAATACTAGAGTGGGTAGCCATTTCCTTTTCCAGAGGATCTTCCCCACCCAAGGATTGAACCTGGGTCTCCTGCATTGCAGATGGATTCTTTATCAACTGAGCCACCAGGGAAGCCCAAGCCTTGATTTAATGTTTGAGACATTCAATAAATATCTTCACTAATCTCCTTACTGAACTAACAAGGTTGTTTTTTTTTAAATTTACTTTTAATTGGAAGATAATTGCTTTACACTGTTGAGTCGGTTTCTGCTGTACAACAATGTGAATCAGCCACAAGTATACATATATCCCCTCCCTCTCGAACCTCCCTTCCACCCCTCAACTCATTCCACCCTTCTAGGCTGTCATGAGCTCCCTGTGTTATACAGCAACTTCCTGCTGTTTTACATACGGTATTGTATATGTTTCAATGTTACCTTCTCAATTTTTCCCACCCTTTCCATCCCCTGCGGTATCTATATGTCTCTATTACTGCCCTGCACACGTACAATGGAATATTACTCAGCCATGCTGCTGCTGCTGCTGTTGCTAAGTTGCTTCAGTCGTGTCCGACTCTGTGTGACCCCATAGATGGCAGCCTACCAGCTCTTCCATCCTTGGGATTCTCCAGGCAAGAACACTGGAGTGGGTTGCCATTTCCTTCTCCAATGCATGAAAGTGAAAAGTGAAAGTGAAGTCGCTCAGTCATATCCGACTCTTAGCGACCCCATGGACTGCAGCCCACCAGGCTGCTCCGTCCATGGGAGTTTCCAGGCAAGAGTACTGGAGTGGGTTGCCATTGCCTTCTCCGACTCAGCCATAAAAAGGAACAAATTTGAGTCAGTTCTAGTGAGGTGGATTAACTTAGAGCCTGTTATACTGAGTGAAGTCAAAAAGAAAAAAACAAATATTGTATATTAATGTATATATATAGAATCTAGAAAAATGGTAATAATGAACCTATTTGCAGGGCAGGAATAACAAAGGTTATTTATATGACTTTCCCTATATCCTGACTTTAAAGTTAAGGACATTCTATAATTAATTCAATGAAAACATTTCAAAGGCAAACTAAGCCAATACGTTTGCAGTACACTGTTCTTTAGGATTTTCTCTTGACGTGGGGTTCAAGCTGATTAGTTATCACTTTTTTTGTGTGTCCCCATTGTGAACTATACATAACTTTACTGTGACACCTTTCACACTAATTTTTGTACTTATCTTTTCCTATAAACTCTTTGAAGGGAGGTATAGTCATATTCATTTTATTTTTTTAATCTCCATTTTATGGCACAGAGTCTGGTCTATAATCTATTAAAAGTTTGTTCCTGATAAAAATATATCTATTTTAGCCCCAAACCTAGTATTTAATAGAAGTTACCCAGTAAAGTCGGCAACAGAACAAGGATGCCATCTATTCCCACTGCCTATTATTTAACATCGTTTTGGAGACATTAGCCAATGCAATAAGACTTGAGAAAGAAACTAGAGAAAGGAAAACTAGAAAGTAGGAAGTGAAATTACCACTGTTTGTGGATATGACTATACACCTGGAAAACAACAGAGAATCAACTGTAAAATTACCACAAACAAAAAGAGTATTAACAGGGGGTAGGAGATTATGAAATTCATATTAGAAATCATTAACCCATTAACTTTTATATATATATATATGTGCAAAAAAAAAACATACCAGGTAAGAAATATAATGAAATAAAGGACTCCTATTTTCAATAGCATTAAAAATACAAAATATGGAGGAATAAATTTAACAAAAGATGCATAAGACTCATGAAAAAAACTTAAGGACATAAGAGAAGACTGCAGAAAATCAAACTCTTTGAATAGGAATGTTCAACATATTATTAAGATATCAATTCTTCCTAAGTCATTTTATAATATAACATGATCATAATAAACATAACAGGAGGTCATTTTAAGATCAATACAAGTTGATGCTAAAGTTTTATGGAAAAATAAATATACAACAGCCAGTTAAATTTTGAAAAAGAAGAAAGAGAAGGAATTAGCACCAACAGACATTCAGTTATATTATATACTTCATCAATAATTAAAACGTGATGCTGATGATAAAGACAAAGACAGACCAGTGGAGTATACTAGGAAATCCAGAAAAGCATCCCAATATATGTGGGAATTTAAAATATGATGAACCTGCGTTAAAAAGATAAGCAATTTACTAAGTGCCATTGGGACAATTTTTAGCCTTCTGGAAAAAAAAATAAGCTGGATTTACACTCCCATCTCATACCACGATAAATGCCATATGGATCAAAGACTTAGGTGTGAAAATAAGTCCATAAAAGTGCTAAGAAAATATATAGAAGGTTTATAAACTCAAATTGGGAAAGGCCTTTATAACCATGACTCAAAATACAAAAGCCATAAATGACGGATACACGTGACGACATAAAGATAAAACAAAATTCTGTATGACAAAATATACCACAAAAAGGCAAAAGACAGATGACAACATGGCAAAAACATCTATTAGAGAAATGGCAATCTCCATAATATACACTAAGCTTCTAAGAAATTTGCTAGAAAAGAATGATAACCTAAGAAAAAATAAGACAAAGAACAGTTCACAGAAAAAGAAATACAAATATCATATGAAGGGATGTTCAACCTCAGTCATAAAACTATAAATGCAAATTAAAACTATATTGATGTTTCATTTTTCCTCTCTCAAATGAGCAACAAAATCCAAACATTTGATAATACTGATAAGACTATGGGAAAGAAAGCACTTTCAATCTTGACTGGTAGGAATATAAATTGGTGTCATTCCATGGAAGGCAATTTGGCAACAGTTCTCAAAACGATGAATGCATATATTCTCTGACCAAGCAACTTCACTCCTGGGAATTTATCCTACAGGCATACTAGTACATGGGGCTTCCCAGGTGGCAAAGTGGTAAGGAATTCGCCCGCCAATGCAGGAGATGCAAGAGATATGGGTTTAATCCCTGGGTCAGGAAGATTCGCTGGAGGAAGAAATGGCAATCCAGTTCAGTATTCTTGCCTGGGAAATCCCATGGACAGAGGAACCTGGCAGGCCACCGTCCACGGAGTCACAGAGTCGGGCACGACTGAGCGACTGAGCCTTAGCACTGGCATACTGGTGCATGATCGAGGTGACACGTGCACATAGTTATCCACTGGAGCACTGTCTGCAACAGCAAAAGACTAGAAAAATGCCCATCAGCAGGGGAGGAAAGCCATATGGAAAGACGGCTAAGATACAAATATGACACATGATACACACAGCTAAGTCTTTTTAAAAAGCAAGGAACACACACACAAAATATAAGGGAAAAAAGTGGAAACTCTGGAAAACCAGGACGGTGGTTGCTAACTGGAGGCAAGCTGGGATCTGGGAGATAGAGGCAAAGATGGAAGGGAGACGTTATATGGTATACTTTTTTAACATTCTGAGTTTGGAATCGTATGAATATATATTTAAAAAATTTTTAAGTGTGTCAAACAAGTGGGTGAAATGTTAACTATCAGTCTCACATTTATCCAGATCTAGGTTATAATTCATGATTAAGATATCTTGGGAGCTCACAGAGTAATAATATTCTGTGTCTACTTATGTCAAGATTCATGTGCCAGATGAACAAATGACAAGCTCACATTCCATTAAGAAACGTCAGGAAGTTATAGTTCTTACAAGAAAGAGGGAACAAACCAAGCGAGTGCTCGGTGAACAAACAGCTATACTATTGCAATTGTCAATCTGCTTACTGGTCTGAACACAGTGATGATGGCAGGCATGGGAAGGAAGGGAAAGATACAAATGACCTGAATGGGATATAAATCCATGGGTCTTGATGGCCGATTGAAAAATTCTACTGCGCATGTTCAGAGAGCCCCACTGTAGTCTCCAGAGCTCTTACAACTCTTATTCGACTTACTTAATTGTACCAAAGTGTACCATGATTTGTAATTGGCTGTGGAAGGTTAGAGAGAAAGAAAGAGAACCCAGTGATTTGGCGTTTAGCAGTATCACTAACAGATATTAGAAAGCCAGAAGGAAGAAAGCCAAGTTAGGGAAAAAGCAATGACAAGGTTTAACTACATGGTGTCTGATGTGAGTGGGAAATCAGGTAGCTATGGCCAGAAGGCTACTGGGAATCCTAGTCTGAAGTTCAGAGGGGATGTCAGACTTGAAGGTGGTGAGGTGGGAGAGATCTGCAAATAGAGAAGAGGCTCAGAGGAAATACGGCAGCAGGGAGAAGCTGGAGGACCGTCCTGATTGTGGAGCAGAATGGGGAAGAGAAGGCAGAGTTACAGACAGAGAAAAATCAGGAGAGCATGTGACAGGTACACCGAGGGTGAGGAGCTTTAAGAAGCAGTGAAGGGATCTACACATTGAGAAATGAAAGGGCCACAGCAATAATAATAGTAGCAATGTGCTCTATCTCCTGAATCCTGACACAGCAACCTAGAAGGTAGACAGTATTGTTAGCTCCATTTTACAGAAAAGAGTAACCCAGGGAATTCGCTGGTGGTCCAGTGGTTAGGACTCTATGCTTTCGCTGCTGAGGGCTGGGGGTTCAATCCCTGGTCAGGGAACTAAAATCCCAAAAGTTGCAGTGAAGCCTAGGTGAAAAAAAAGTGGGGAGGATATTAATTCAGAAAGTGACTTCAAAGCTGCAGGATGTAACTGATGAGCTATAGTCCTTCATTGCTTCCTTGGGAGAGCTGGGAGATCAGAGTTCTGCCACGAGTTCTGCCACTAAATTAGCTATATGTGCAGGGACAAGCAACTTCACCTTTCTAGGTTTCATTTCCTTCTCTGAAAATTGAGGGGATTGGTCTAGATAATCTCTAGCTCTTATGTAATATGAGTCTTTGATTAAAGCCAAATGGAAGAGGGACTCCCCTGGCAGTCCAGCAGTTAAGAATCCACCTTGCAATGCAGGGGACTTCGATTTGATCCCTGATTGGGGAACTAAGATCCCACATGAACTGCAACTACTGAGCCTGTGAACTCTGGAGCGCATGGGCCACAACTAGAGAATCAATGTGCCACAACTAAGACTCAACACAGCCAAATAAATAAATAATTTGTTTTTTAAAAAGGCAGAATGGTAGAGATATATATACACAAGATGGGCAATGAATTGAAAATTTAGCCATAAGTGAGCAGGGAGACCTGGCCAAGATCAGAATGCTGAATCTTTTATATAGTGAATTTTCAAGCAATAAACCCATACTCTGATATATAAAATCTATAACTGAAAAACTTTTTATCTATATATTTCAGTTAGGTATAATATCAATTAAAATTTTTCATACCTGGAAATTTATAAATACTGTTCTTGAAACCCTGCTAAGCTGGCTGAATAGAATAAAATTAGAAGAGTCCAAGTGACACAGTCTGTATATGAAGGATTGTCCTGTAGAGAGAAAAAAGAGCTATTTATAATAAACATTTGTAATAAGAGACAGAAACAACTGCTAAGGTACATAAATATTTATGGAAATACATTATATAGGAGCATTTATCAAGTATCATTTCTTTGGGATGTAAAAACAGATCTAGCCCAGATTAGTTAATGGGAATCCTGAACCTCTTAATATTAAAGACTGTAATAAAGATTTCCAAAATTAAAATATATTATGGCAGACTGAAAGCAAACATACTTTTCAACTTTAAGAATAAAATAAACTTTTAAAGACAACAGCTGTTCAAAGGCTGGCCAACAGATGAAATACTAAGACAGCAACATATGTTCTATTACCCTTTTCCTACAAATGACATCAATATGATTTGCAAGAAAACCAAACAATAGCTTTAAAGATTCAACTTACAAAGTTAAACATTTCTTTAAAACTTTATGGTTAACAGGGAAGCGGAGGAAAAAGTCCTACTACATATGTTCACAAAGTCCCATTCAGCTCAGTTCAGTCGCTCAGTCGTGTCCGACTCTTTGCAACCCCATGAATCGCAGCACGCCAGGCCTCCCCGTCCATCACCAACTCCTAGAGTTCACTCAAATTCACGTCCATAGAGTCGGTGATGCCATCTCATCCTCTGTCATCCCCTTCTCCTCCTGCCCTCAATCCCTCCCAGCATCAGAGTCTTTTCCAATGAGTCAACTCTTCGCATGAGGTGGCCAAAGTATTGGAGTTTCAGCTTTAGCATCAGTCCTTCCAATGAACACCCAGGACTGATCTCCTTCAGAATGGACTGGCTGGATCTCCTTGCAGTCCAAGGGACTCTCCAGAGTCTTCTCCAACACCACAGTTCAAAAGCATCAATTCTTCAACACTCAGCTTTCTTCACAGTCCAACTCTCACATCCATACATGACCACTGGAAAAACCATAGCCTTGACTAGACGGACCTTTGTTGGCAAAGTAATGTCTCTGCTTTTTAATATGCTCTCTAAGTTGGTCATAATTTTCCTTCCAAGGAGTAAGGGTCTTTCAATTTCATGGCTGCAATCACCATCTGCAGTGATTTTGGAGCCCCCCAAAAATAAACCCTGACTCTGTTTCCACTGTTTCCCCATCTACTTGCAATCAAATGATGGAACCAGATGCCATGATCTTCGTTTTCTGAATGTTCAGCTTTAAGCCAACTTTTTCCCTCTCCTCTTTCACTTTTATCAAGAGGCTTCTGAGTTCCTCTTCACTTTCTGCCATAAGGTTGGTGTCATCTGCATATCTGAGGTTATTGATATTTCTCCTGGCAATCTTGATTCCAGCTTGTGCTTCTTCCAGCCCAGTGTTTCTCATGATGTACTCTGCACAAAAGTTAAATAAGCAAGGTGACAATATACAGCCTTGACATACTCCTTTTCCTATTTGGAACCAGTCTGTTTTCCATGTCCAGTTCTAACTGCTGCTTCCTGACCTGCATATAGGTTTCTCAAGAGGCAGGTCAGGTGGTCTGGTAGTCCCATCTCTTTCAGAATTTTCCACAGTTTATTGTGATCCACAGAGTCAAAGGTTTTGGCATATTACAGTCTCCCAGATCTTTCATTTGTTTGCCAGACTGAACCAGTGTTCAATTTGCAGGAGCAGCTGCAAATTTAATTCTTGTGTTAAAAACGTTTCAGTTTTGGGCTTCCCTGATGGTCCACTGGTGAAGAGTCCACCTTGCAATGCATGGGACACCTGTTCAATCCCTGGTATGGGAAGATCCGACATGCCATAGAGTAACTGAGCCCATGCATTTCTGCTCTAATCCAAACCTTTTTCATTACCAAAAACAAAAAAAAACCTGTTCAACTATTTTGCTCACTGATGAAGTTTTGTTAATGTAGAGACTGTTAAGGCTTTACATTCATAGGCAGTGGGAAAATGAATTAAATGCTTTTTAAATCAATCAATTAAGCTAGGAATTCCCATCAAAATAATTTTGACTAAATTAGTGAAATCATTTTTAAAATAATACAGGTTATTTCTAATTTTAAAAAGGTATTATAGGGCTTCCCTGGTGGCTCAGAGGTAAAGAATCCGCTTGTCAATGCAGGGGACACACGTTTGATCCCTGGTCCAGGAAGATCCCACGTGCCACAAAGCAACTAAGTTCGTGCGCCACAACTGCTGAGCCTTAGTGCTCCAACTGCTGAAGCCCACGCTCCCTAGAAGCTGTGCTCCGCCACAAGAGACGCCACTGCAATGAGAAGCCTGCACACTGCAACGAGAACAGCCCCCGCACAGCAATGAAGACCCAGCACAGTCAAAACTAAATAAATTCATTAAATTAAAAAATAAAATAAAAGCATTATATACTTTTAGAAAAAGTTTAAAATATAAGCAATTATAAAGAAGAAAATGGAATGAAATAACTTTTTTTTAAATTTTAAAATCTTTAATTCTTACATGTGTTCCCAAACATGAAATAACTTTTAAATAAGCATCCTGAAAACACCACCAGACAAAAGATAATTGCTCAAATATACTTTAATTAATAAAATAAACACATCAGTTACCCACTCATGAGGAGGTCTGAATTCTGGCAAATTAAAGCATTCAAAACACTGACCTGGAAGTTAACAACAACAAAAAATTTTGAGCAGCAACCAAAAGAGAAAAGAGCCAAGATGATCTGAGTATTCCATAAAGTGCAATGTGATTTCCTCTTATGATTGGCAAAGTTTACGTAAAAAAACATTCCCACAGTCTCTATAGCTGGGAAAAATGGGAGACTTAAAAAAATTTTTTTTTAAATAAAGGGACAAAAAACAAGCTGAGAGCAAAAGGTGAGGGAGCTGGGAAGCAGCAAACCTGTGGAGATGGGTTATCAACACTTTTTATGTGTTTACATTTGAAGTACAGCAAAGAATAGAATTGGCTATGAAAAGGATTTTAAGAAATACCCATCATTAAAACAGCGTGGTCCAATTCAGAAGTAAGCTAGGACTCTGTAGTTGGGGGAACAAAATACATAACCTGCTTTTTTTTCTATATTTTTGGCTGTGTTGAGTCCTTGTTGCTGCAGGGGCTCTTTTCTAGTTGCAGCAAGCGGAGGCTACTCTCCTTGCAGTGGCTTCTCTTGTTGTGGAGAATGACCTCTCTAGTGTGCAGGTTTCAGTAACTGTGGCTCCCAGTTTTGAGAGCACAGGGTCAACAGTTATGGCGCACAGGGTTAGTTGCTTCGTGGCACGTTGGATCTTCCTGGACTAGGGCTCGAACCTCTGCTCCCTGAATTGGCAGGAGGATTCTTTACCACTGAGCCACCAGGGAAGCCTAATAACTTTGGAGAACAACTCCTCCCAACCCTAAAATCTCATCCACTCTTAGCCTCAGTGAGTAAAAAGGGCCCTCAGTAAAGGGTATTCACTTTGATAGCTTTAATAGCTATAACTATTTAGCTTTAACTATTTCAACAATGTTATTTAAGAAAACTAACTAGCACTGTCCACTGTACTGGGTCTGTACAGAGGCAAGTAAAGTTAATTCTGGGGTTTTTTAAAGAGAATTGACTTTTGAACTTAGTCTGTACCAGAAACAGTTTATATATACTGATGAAATGTCATCTTTAGTGATAACCACCAAATTCTACCCTGGCAGAAAATTATCTGAGTAGATTTGCGTATTAACCCCCAGCATCCTTTCTAACTTCCTTGTGGAAAATTAAAATGTCCATTTCCCAGACTCCTCTACAGTTATGTTTCCCCATGTGAAATGAGGTCTATCTGTCAGCTGTTTCGTGAGATTTGGAAGGCAGAAATGGTGCGGGAGCCATCTTTCTGCTCTTCTGGCTGTTAATCCTGGCAAGCACATTTATGGAAACATTGGGTTTTTCTGCAGTGTTCCAGCGTCCCAAACCTTACAACTGTCAAGAGACAAGTTTGGTGGAGATAGCTGTCTCTAGTTGGTGGGTGTTGAGGGGCAGTTTCAGAATAGCAATTTCCTGACCCTTGAACTGCAGCAAGCAATGTCATCTGGAACTCAGATGTGACTGGGGTGGCCTCCTGAGACCCTCTCCTGGAGGGCCTGATAGTTAGTCTGGTGCTGGAAATAATTTCTGAAGGCCCACGCCTCCCACCCCTTCCAGTGATTCTGCAAACAGACTAAAATGCTAGAGTGGTTTCTCTTTCCTGCAACTGGGCCCAGATGACATATTAGCACATCAGTTGCCTCAATACATAAGCAGAAGGGTGATTGGTCTGTCTGTGAACTGCAGTACTGAGCAGTGTGCTTGATGATATATGCTCTGGAATCAGACTGCCGTGGTGCAAATTCTGGCTCTGCCATACATTAACCTTCCTGGGATGTTAACATCCCTGTACCTTAGTTTCTTCATCTGTAAAATGGGACTAGCAATAATATCTTCCAGTTATGGGACATAGTAAATGAAACATAATCTAAGTAAAGTACTGGTTTTTCCAGTAGTCATGTATGGATGTGAGAGTTGGACTATAAAGCTGAGTACCAAAAAATTGATGCTTTTGAAGAGTCCCGTGGACTGCAAGGAGATCAAAACAGTCAAGCCTAAAGGAAATCAGTCCTGAATATTCATTGGAAGGGCTGATGCTGAAGCTGAAACTCCAATACTTTGACCATCTGATGCAAAGAACTGACTCATTGGAAAAGACCCTGATGCTAGGAAAGATTGAAGGCAGGAGAAGGGGACAACAGAGGATGAAATGGTTGGATGGCACTGCCAGCTCTATGGACATGAGTCTGAGTAAGCTCTGGGAGTTGGTGATGGACAGGGAAGCCTGGCATGCTGCAGTCCATGGAGTCGCAAAGAGTTGGACACGACTGAGCGACTGAACTAAACTGAACTGAAAGTGCTTATAATAGTGACTTGTCTTAGAAACGGAGAAGGCAATGGCAACCCACTCCAGTACTCTTGCCTGGAAAATCCCATAGACGGAGAAGCCTGGTAGGCTGCAGTCCATGAGGTCACTCAGAGTCGGACACGACTGAGCGAATTCACTTTCACTTTTCACTTTCATGCCTTGGAGAAGGAGGTGGCAACCCACTCCAGTGTTCTTGCCTGGAGAATCCCAGGGACGGGGGAGCCTGGTGGGCTGCCGTCTATGGGGTCGCACAGAGTCAGACATGACTGAAGTGACTTAGCAGCAGCAGTCTTAGAAAAAGCCCGAGAGATGTTAGCTATTATCACAGTAATACTACTACTAGTTATGCAGACCACTTTAAAACACTGCTTTAATTGAGTAGAAAATGTAAACATTTAGAATTTTTAATTTTAGAATTACCATACATTTTATTGTGACCTCAAGGATTTTAACTTACACACAAGTGGTCACAGAAAAGATCTGACTGGTTTCATCATATATGTATACCCAGAGAGAGTGACCATTTCAGAACCACAGTGTACCTGAGGATAGCAAACTAGCCAACTAATTAGTTACTCTAACTAGTTTTTGAGGGTCTCACCCTAAGGAAGAGTAATTTTCTAGTAACAATTTTTGCCATTTTCCCATTACAAATACTACCTCATTAATTATGCTCTGACTTTATTTTTTTGGGCTCCAAAATCACTGCAGATGGTGACTGCAGCCATGAATTAAAAGATGCTTACTCCTTGGAAGCAAAGTTATGACCAACGTAGACAGCATATTAAAAAGCAGAGACATTACTTTGTCAACAAAGGTCTGTCTAGTCAAAGCTATGGTTTTCCAGTAGTCATGTATGGATGTGAGAGTTGGACTATAAAGAAAGCTGACTGCAGAAGAATTGATGCTTTTGAACTGTGATGTTGGAGAAGACTCTTGAGAGTCCCTTGGACTCCAAGGAGATCCAACCAGTCCATCCTAAAGGAGATCAGTCCTGAGTGTTCATTGGAAGGACTGATGTTGAAGCTGAAACTCCAGTACTTTAACCACCTGCTTGTGAAGAGCTAACTCATTTGAAAAGACCCTGATGCTGGGAAAGATTGAAGGTGGGAGAAGCGGACGACAGAGGATGAGATGGTTGGATGGCATCACTGACTCAATGGACATGAGTTTGAGTAAACTCCGGGAGTTGATGGATAGGGAAGCCTGGCGTGTTGCGGTCCATGGGGTTGCATAGAGTCAGACACAAGTGAGCTACTGAACTGAACTGATAAACCAGGGTGTATGTTATTCAGATTTTTTTTTCAGCTTCATTAAGATAGAACTGACAAATAAAAATGTAAGATATTAAAGTGTACATTATGGTATCTGATGTACACATACATTGTGAAAGGATTCCTCCTACCTAGTTAATTAATGCGTGCTGATTTGCTGAGTTGTGTCTGACTCTTTGTGACCCTATGAACTGCAGCCCACCTGGCTCCTCTGTTCATGGGATTTTCCAGGCAAGAATATTGGAGTGGATTGCCATTTCCTCCTTCAGGGGATCTTCCCGACCCAGGGATAGAACCTGTGTCTCTTGCATCTCCTGCACTGGCAGGCAGATTCTTGACCACTGCGCCATCTTTACCTTTTCTTTCTTTTTTTGGTGAGAACATTTAATTTCTGCTCCCTTAGCAAATTTCCATTATACAATACAGTGTTATCAACTATAGTCTCTATGGTATACATTAGATCCTCAGAGCTTATTCATCTTATAGCTGAAAATTTTGTGCCTTTTTCACAATCTCACCCTATTTTCCCCACCCTCCAGTCCCTGGCTACTTTTCTACTCTGTTTCTATGAGTTGGACTTTTCAGATTTCACATATAAGTGATAACATGCAGTATCTGTCTTTCTCCACCTAGCTTAATTCACTTAGCATATTATCTTTTGGGTCCATCCATGTTGTCACACATGACAGGATTTCTTTTTAGTCATGACCGAATATTATCCTATTATATATAAACCACATTTTATTTATCCATTCGTCCATTATCAGACCCTTAGATACTTATTTAAAACTTAGATTGTTTTAAAAATGTTATCAGAGAGGAGACTTCATGAGAATGAGATCAGTATTCTGTAAGATTTGAAAATTGGAAGTTTAAAAATTTTTTAATTTAAAGTTCTAAGTTTAGGCTTAGAATGCTATTCTAATGTGCTTATTAAGAAGGTCTTAGATAAAATTATGGCCTGGTTTGGTGTGCAGAAGTGAATTCTGTGTTAAAAAAAAAACAGTGTATTCTGATGATAAAAAAAGATTTTGGAATAAAGCTCCCCCCACGATATGCTGAAATTGTTAAGAACCCTGTATTTCACCTTATCCAACAACCAGTGGGAGACAGGGCCCTGAAGCCAATACAAAGGTGTTTGCTGTACCCTCGACAGTTCAGATGCTGCAGAAAGTCCAAGACTCAGAGCAATGAAGATTTACTGAAGGGTTAGAAAAACAATGGAAAGAAAGAAACTTCATGCTTTGATACAATAACTACTTTTACACTGTTCTGAAAATCATACAGCTATATATATTTTTGGGCTTCCCTGATAGTGTGGTTGGTAAAGAATCCACCTGCAATGCAGGAGACCCTGTTTCAATCCTTGGGTTGGGAAGACCCCCTGGAGAAGGAAACAGCTACCCACTCCAGTATTCTGGAGAATCCCAAGGACTGTATAGTCCATGGGGCCTGCAAAGAGTCAGACACAACTGAGCGACTTTCACTGTCATATATATTTTGTTCTTTTCTTTAAAAAAATAAGATTTTTTGGTTGTGTCAGGTCTTAGATGCAACGCTTTGGATCTTTAGTTTGGGCATGAAAACTCTTAGTTGTGGCATGTGGGATCTAGTGCCCTGGGCAGGGATGGAACTTGGGTCCCTTGCATTGAATGTGCAGACTACCAGGCAAGTCTCTCTTTCCCTTTTTTTTAAAGAAAAAATCTTTTATTTTCATGAGAACAGATATTCTGAAATGTGAAATGTATTCATTCAATATCTATTGAGCACCTGCTCAATGCCAGGTGATCCCTGGCCCTGGGAATACAAACCGGATGACACATCAAAGATCAGTGCTCTACAACACCTCAACGTCCATCAGCAGAGGGAGAGAAAGAGAAAGAAAGTACTCCTAGGAGAAGGAAACTATAAAACCAAAGAAGCAAATGACTTTGCCTGGCAGTGTCCACATGCGTGCATGCCAAGTCGCCTCAGTCATGTCCAACTCTTTGCGACCGTATGGACTGTAGCCTGCCAGGCTCCTCCGTCCATGGGATTCCCCAGGCAAGAATACTGGAGTGGGTTGCGATGCCCTTCTCCAGGAGATCTTCCTGATCCAGGGATTGAACCCTCATCTCTTAAGTCTCCTGCATTGGCAGGAGAGTTCTTTACCACTAGTGCCACCTGAGAAGCAAGTCCACAAAAGCTTCCAAAAGGCAGTAACAGTCGAGTCTTGAAGGATGAATAAAAGTTCATAATGGAGAAGAGGACAAAGGACATTCTAGACAGAAACCCCAAGGGCAAAGGCATAGCAAGTATTAAAAAGCATGACCTCTTCAAAAAAGTTTGCTATGGCTAGAGGCTCAGGGAGATGAACATGCGAGATGAACAGAGATGAACAGAGAACAGTATGTAGGTGTCAGCTCCTGAAACCCCTCCACTTCTGTGGGTCTGGACACTTTTGAAGGATTTTAAGAAGAGTGACATGGTTATAGGTCTACCAATGACTAGCTATGTGACTTAGTCAAGTTACTTAACCCTAAGCACCAGTTTCCTTTTTGTAAAATGGAGATACTGACTGTTAAGAGGTGCTAAGGAAGTCTGTTGAGAGGATTAAGTAAGATAATAGCTAAGATAAATAAGATTAACAGCAATAAGAAATAAAGACAAACAACAATGAGCACGTGAGGATATGTTTAGCATCAGGAGTCATTAAGGAAATGCAAGTAAAAGTCACAGTGAGATACGACTTCACACCCATTAGGCTGACTACTATAAACACACACACACACACACACACACACACACACAGGAAAATAACAAGTGTTGGCCAGGATGTGTAGAAATCAGAACCTTCACGTACTGCTGGTTGGAATGTAAAATGGTACACCCATTTTGGAAAACAGCCTGGTAGTTCCTAAATGATTAAACATAGAGTTACCACAAGACTCTGCAATGCCACTCCTAGGTTTATGTTTATGTTTAAGAGAAATGAAACTATATATGCCCACAGAAATTTGTATACAAATGTTTATGGCAGCATTATTCATAACAGTGAAAGGGTGGAAACAACTCAATGTCCGTCAGCATTTGGGAAATGGACAAACAAAATGTGGTAGATCCATACAACAGAAAGTTATTCAGCCATTAAAAAGGAATGAAAAACTGATTTCCTATTTGCTACCACATGGATGAAACTTAAAAACCTCAAGCTAAGAGAAAGAAGCCAGTCACAAAACACCATATATTTTATGATTTCATTTATCTGAAATATCCAGCATGGGCAGGTGAGAGACAGAGAGTAGGTTAGTGCTGTCAGGGGCTATTAATGGATGTGGGGTTTCTTTATGCAGTAAAGTGTTTCTATAATTAGAGAGTAGTGATGGCTGCATAACTTTGTGAATACACTAAAAAACACTGAATTGTACACTTTAAAAGGTGAATTTTATGCTATATGAGTTATATCTTCATAAAAGTAAACCGCTAATATTTGAAGGTTTACTAAGCACAGTAGTAAGCATTTTATACCCATTATCTTATTTCAGTCCTCACAACAGCCTCATGAAATAAGTGCTACTGGGATTCACGTGGTATAGATCAAGAAAGAGAGACACAGAGGAATAAAAACAAAATCTTCTCTAAGACTGTACATGAAGCAAGTGAACAGAGACTGGAATTCAGGCTGACTGACCCCAAACCAGCACTCTTTTAAGTCCTGCACTTTTTTTCTGGACATAATGTATGCAAAAGGCCTAGCAAGCAGGTGGGTGTGTGTGTGCTCATTCATGTCCATCCAACTTTTTGAAACTCCATGGATCAGGCTACCCTGTCCATGGGATTTCCCAGGCAAGAATACTGGAGTGGGTTGCTATTTCCTTCTCCAGGGGATCTTTCCAACCCAGGGATGGAACCAGTGTCTCTTGCCTCTCCTGAACTGGCAGGAGAGGCATTATTTCTTTACCATTAGCGCCACCTGGAAAGCCTAGCATGCCATTTGTCGTTGTTCAGTCGCCAAGTCGTGCCTGACTCTTTGCGACCCCATGGACTGCAGGACGCCAGGATTCCCTGTCCCTTGCCATCTCCCGGAATTTGCCCAAG
Source organism: Capricornis sumatraensis (assembly GCF_032405125.1). Lineage (NCBI taxonomy): Eukaryota > Metazoa > Chordata > Mammalia > Artiodactyla > Bovidae > Capricornis > Capricornis sumatraensis. Next base: position 165,668,528 of record NC_091071.1, read on the forward strand.
TTCATGACAATTGAATCAATGATGCCATCCAACCATCCCATCCTCTGTCACCCTCTTCTCCTGCCTTCAATCTTTCCCAGCATCAAGGTCTTTTCCAATGAGTCTGCTTTTCACATCAGGTGGCCAAAGTATTGGAGCTTAAGCTTCAGGATCAGCCCTTGCACTGGATATTGTATTCAGGGTTGATTTCCTTTAAGATTGACTAGTTTGATCTCCTTGCTGTCCAGGGGACTCTCAAGAGTCTTCTTCAGCATGACAGTTCAAAAGCATCAATTCTTCGGTGCTCTGTCTTCTTTATGGTCCAGCTGTCACATCCATACATGACTACTGGAAGAACCATAGCTTCGACTAGATGGACATTTGTCAGCAAAGTGATATCTTTGCTTTTTAATATCCTAGTGGCTCTGCATGCAGTTAGGGCTCAATAATTATTAGGTCTTATTGTTATGATGAGCCAGTTTGTATACCCTGAAAAAAAAAACCCAAAACAGCATGGAGAAATAGTGGGAGAGGCAGGGCCAAGGAGATTAATTTAAAGGCTTAATGAAGTTGTCAAAGTAAGAAATGGTGAGGAACTAAATTAACGCATAGAGACTGAAAAACAGAAGTGACATACAGGAATTTTTCCAAGAAAATAGGAACTGTCCTATAAATTGGGGTAGTTACAACTCGATATACTAATATTTACACCTACAAAGCGTTAACGTGACTTGCGCTCATAACTGTACTTTTTCTTTTTTTGCCAGTTTGCTTGTTTTTTTGATGCCTGGATGCTCAGGCCTTGACCGCATATTCCTGGAGTGGGAACAGCCATTCTTTCCACCGCTGCTTCTTGGTCTTCAGGTTTTGTTCATGCTCGGTGCATGGCTCGCGTTTTCTTGGGTCGCAGATCAGAGGCTTCTTGCCCTTACAGATTTCCTGAGGTTCTCTTTCTGAGTCTGGTTAATGACGGTGAGTACCCTGGCGATGGATTTGCAAACGAGAATCTTGGAGAGTTTGGAAGGCTCACTGCCTGTCACTTTTGCCACACGCAGCTGGGATAGCTCCACCTTCAGGTCTTCCAACTTTCTCAGCAGCTCCTCATTCTTCTTGCCACGAAGGTCTTGAGCCTTTATCTCGGCTATGGCTGTATAGTTTGCCTCTGCAGCCTTCTCGAAGGGAAAGAGCCATAACTGTATTCTTGAGTCAGCAGGAAAGGTTTAGGTTATTCTCCAAGTATGTGATTAAGTCATGGAAATGGGTAATACGTTTCAAATTTTCTTTCCAGTAGATTGACCTTATAAGTTGAAACAGCTAGTTATACTAGTTCATGCAGACAGTCAAAATTCAATTGAGGACTTCATAGTGGTCCAGTGGCTGGGAATCCGCCTGCCAATGCAGGGGACATGGGCTCAGTCTCTGGCCCGGGGAGATTTCACATACAACTAGAGAGTAGCCCCCGCTTGCCACAATTACAGAAAACTCACACCCAGCAAGAAAGACCCAGCGTGGCCAAAAATAAATACACAAAAATTAAATTTGAAACATCTGTAAGAGTTTAATTTATAACAGTCCTAAGAATATTAAAGAATTAATGATTCCCACCAAGTTCAAGATCTTTAAAGGTGGATATAAAAGACAATATACATATTTTAGGAAACATTAAGTTAAAAAGAATTGATGCTTTTGAACTGTGGTGTTGGAGAAGATTCTTGAGAGTCCCTTGGACTGCAAGGAGATCCAACCAGTCCATTCTAAAGGAGATCAGTCCTGGGTGTTCTTTGGATGGACTGATGCTAAAGCTGAAACTCCAATACTCTGGCCACCTCATGCAAAGAGTTGACTCATTGGAAAAGACTCTGACGCTGGGAGGGATCGGAGGCAGGAAGAGAAGGGGACAAGAGAGGATGAGATGGCTGGATGGCATCACCGACTCAGTGGACAAGAGTTTGGGTGAACTCCGGGAGTTGGTGATGGACAGGGAAGCCTGGTGTGCTGTGATTCATGGGGCCGCAAAGAGTCAGACACGACTGAGTGACTGAACTGAACAGAAGTTAAAAAGTCTTTGGAATAGAAGGAAAAGACATGCATTTCCACAACTAAAGGAAAAGATTTAGGTAACAAATATAACTCTTACTACGGTTGTGGGCCGGTTAAGACCATCTTTCTAAAGGCATGTGTGTGCTCAGTCATGTCTGACTCTTTGTGACCCCACGGACTGTGGCTGCCAGGCTCCTCTGTCCGTGGAACATTGGTAAGAATACTGGAGTGGGATGCCATTTCCTCCTCCAGGAATCGAACCTGCATCTCCTGTGTCTCTGGCATTGGCAGGTGTGTTCTTTACCACTGAAACACCAGGGAAGCCCCCTTTTAAAGGTAATAGCTATTAATTAAGAATTTAATGTATCACCAATACAAAGGTCACAAATACAAAGTTCAGTCTCCTTAGGATAAATCCCTGGGCCATGAGAAACTTCAGCAAACTGGCACGGTAATTGTATGGATACATATCTTTTACCCCTGTAAATTAGAATTAAGCAATTGGAATCAGAATTACATATAAAAATGTTAAGAAAATAAAAACCATAGTTGAGGAAAGTCTCAATGAGATGATGGCATTTAAAGTAAAGTCCAAAGATGGTAAGAGAGTTATTCAGATATCTGGAGGAAGGGTGTTCCAGGCAGATGGAAAAGCAAATGCAAAGGCTCTGAAGAGAAGCAGGCAAGGAGGTTGGAGAAACATCAAGAGCTGGGGAGGACTTCCTGGGCACTCCTGTGGTTAAGACTCAGTGCTCCCACTGTAAGGGGTATGGGTTGGATCCCGAGTCGGGGAGCTAAAAGAAATGTAGAAAATGGAAGGCTGGGGAGAGTAAGGAAAGACGGAGTCAGAAAGGAACAATAGATTGTGGGGCAGTAGGACATCCCGGGGCTCACCTTGCGGCTCAGCTGGTACAGAATCTTCCTGTAATGCAGGAGACCTGGGTTCAGTCCCTGGGTTGGGAAGATCCCCTGGAGAAGGGAAAGGCTACCCACTCCAGTATTCTGGCCTGGAGAATTTCAAGGACTGTATAGTCCACGGGGTCGAAAAGAGTCGGACACAACTGAGTGACATTCACAGGACATCGTGGGACCAGTTCCTGTGGACTTGGTAGACTCTTTAGGGCCTTGGGCTTTTGGTCTGAGTAAGACGGGGACCCACTGAAGATGAGGAGCCACTGACCAACTCTAAGCAAAAAAGTGACAGGAACTTTCCTCAAGGGGATCAAAACACTCGCACCAAATTCTTTAATTATTATAAAGATAGGTCACTGAAAAGGTTAAGCCTATTAGACATAAATTCCATTTTATCTAGAAAATAAGATTTAAATGATACAGGATGAATCAAGTATTACCCATCTTACAAAGTTTGGGGGCTCAAATCATCATCAACAGCAGAGCTGGTGATTTCAAGGCCGCAAGGTAAGTTCTGGCAGGCTGCTCTCTTTCATGGGGAATTCACGACTTGAAAGAAGTCAAGGTACTCAGGATGCCCCGGTCTAATATTTCACAGCCTAACCCAAACATGCCCATTTGGCCGAGGGTGGCAGGTTAGATTCTCACTTTCCATTTACCATTTGTGTGGCCAGGGGCACTCCCAGGAATAAAGGTATCTGATTCCTGGTTATACTCTGCCTGACAGCCCTTCAGTGAAGGGCTCTTGCTCCAGGAGTCCCACAAACTCAAGCCTTATCTGAGACTCGGGGAAGATTAGAGAGGAAGTTTTGAGCCTGAGGTTTATTCTGCTGAGGATTTTAGACTTGTTTCTGATAAGATCGGTTAAGGGCTTTAGAGCATGGGAACGATATGACTTGCTTACTTAAAGACTATGGAGGTGACTTTAGGAGGAAATGAAGAGCAAGAACAGGAGGCAAGGGCGCTGGAAGCCTGCCACTGTTCACCTCTTTCTTGGCTTAACGTTTAAATGCTTAATGCGTTTCCTCACCTAGAAAGTGGAAAAACCACCGGCCTGACTAGATGGTTGTTTTATGTGAAAATAAGTGAAATAATTCATATAGGCGAAAGCACTCCATTTACTAAAGTTCTGCAAATATAAAGGCTTATTAAGAACAGAAGTAGTACTGATGTGTGCAGTTTAAAAGCCCAATAGGTGAGAATCTACCGCTTGCAAACGCATTTTGTACTAAGCCTAACATAAGGTTATATGTCTACTATATTTCAATTTAAAAAGAAAAACGAAAGCCGGGGGCGGGGGGGAACCGCCTTTGAAAGATACAGAACCTGGCTACTGGCACAATCAATAATAAATAAGCGCATTTGAAGGCGAAGGTGCCAAACCGCTATTAACTTACAAAAGATGCCGTCTACATGGGCAGAAGGTGCGTATGTGTGAGTCCGTCATAAAACAGTAATTACAGCACAATATTAGTTAGGTATAGTAAGTCTGCTTGGGTTCTAAGCCCGGATCTGTCGCGTCACGATATAAAACCAAAGGATGGAAGATGTACGGAGAAACTCGGACTCCTGGCCGCAAGTGACAAGCCCCAGACCTCGGCCGCCCCATCCGGCGGGCCACCCATCACTGGCCGCGCAGCCCGAGCCCCGCCGGCCGCCGACCCTCCGGGAGTCTGCGGCGCCCGACGGCTCCAGACACGCCCGGCACCGGCCCCGCGCCGCCTTCCCGCCACCGCCGCCAGGAGGCTCCGCGCGCCTTCCCGCCTTTCCCCGCGCCACGGCCGGGCCGGGCCGGGCGGCCAGGCGGGCGCGGCGCTCGGCGGGGGCGGTCGGGCGGGCGCGGGCGGCGACGGCGCGGCCATTGTCCCGCAGCCCCTCCCGGGCGCGCAGGCGGACAGGGCCGGGCGGCAGGGCGGGCGCGGCGGCCGCGCAGTCCGGGAACCGGTGCGCCCCGCCGCCGCCGCCCGCCTCTCCTCGCCGGCCACCGCAGCGAGGCCAGGTTCTCGGCGCCGGCCGCCCGGCCGCGCCTCCTTTGTGACCGTCTCCAGCCCCTCAGACCGGCGCGCCACCGCCGCTGCGCCCGGGGCTGCAAATGGCGCCCGCTCGCCTCTGCGCCTCCCGCCGCTCTCCCAGCCCGGGGACGTCTGGGGGCGCAGCGCCCGGGCCGTATCCCGCCGCCACCGCCCGGGGAGCAAAGCCCGCGGCGCCTTCGCCCGCGCCTCCGCCCGCAGCGAGGCTTGCGGGCCCGTGCGAGGCTGCCCCGACGCCCCGCCCGCCCTCCGCCCGCGCGGCGCGCAGCCACTTACCGCGGGCCGCGGCGCAACGGCGGGTCGCGCGCGCGGGCTGGGGGGAAGATTCCCGGTTCTCGGCGGGGGAAATTCCCCCTTTCGAAGCCGTTCCTTTGCGCCCCAAAACAAGTAGCCCCAACGTGAGAGAAACAAAAGGTATTTGCTGACGTGGGCGTTGGACAGAAACGCCCGAGGGCTGGGGACACAATTAAAGGGGCAACGCACAGATTTCAGGCACCAACCAGCAGCTTCGCCCACTCCCCCTGCCCTTCCCTACACCCCGCTGCACGCTCCAGAGGCGCTGGGGTGCCCAGATCCCCGAGCAGTTGGCTACGGAATCATTATTTAGTCAGGAGCTTAAATTTTAAATTGTACTTTACGTTGGGAAAGGCGCCTCCGGAGGGCAGAAGGGCTGGATTTCTAGGATCTGGGGAATTTGGTTTAGGAAAGAGGGAGGGACTTAGGCGTGCCCACAATTACTGTATAAGTACATGTGACATTATTGTACTTAAGTTTAGCAGCGTCAAATGGAAGAGATCTGTACAGAATTTTTCTTTTTATTGAGGCACTCATTTTAGTCGGGGATACCTTTGCTAAATCTCTACAGGTCACAAGCATTGCATTTTCTTTGAAGAGGCTAACTCAAGAAGCTGAGATAAGAGAAAATAATTCTTGGTTAAGTTCAAAGAAAATAAAAAACTAGTAAGAATAGCAGATTTTGTGTTTTCAAATACAAAAATTCATTGTAGATCAAGTCTTTCTTCTGACATATTTATGTCCCTAATATTCAGAGTTCAGACGTCAGATTATGTATTTGCTAAAATCTTTATAATCACTGAATTTTCATTGTTACTATAGAAACAATTTTATAAATTAGTTTTCTCGTTCCTTATGTTGGAGTAAAGTACTGAAAAGTTCTGTGATATAGTAAAACAAACAAGACTCAAAATTTCAAAATATTTAGTCTTTGATGGACTTCTCTCATGTCATATTCAGTTATACTGGACAAAGTTTCTTACTTTGGTTTCATCATAATTTATTATGTGCTTTGAGGACCATATTCTCTACTAGAAGGGCTTCCTTAGGGGCACAGTGGTAAAGAATATTCCTACAATGCAGGGGATGCAGTTTTGATCCCTAGGTGGGGAAGATCCCCTGGAGAAGGAAATGACAACCCACTCCAGTATTCTTGCCTAGGCAATCTCATGGACAGGGGAGCTTGGCAGGCTACAGTTCATAGGATACAAAACACAACTATCTCTTAATATCACTTCTGTATTACTCTCCAGTTATTTTGCTATTTAGTTCCATTTCCTCACATTATTCTGCACAGATCATTAAAAATGTGTTTGAAAACCATTAGGTATCAGGAATGTTGAATGTACTCAGACTATTTTACTAGCATCCCCACTGATAATTCTAGAAAGACCTGGGCATTGTTATAGAAAAGATTTTGGTTTGTTTTCTTTTTTTAGCTTTAATTGAAACATGCAAAAGAGTTCTACAAACTTGTTCCTCAGTAGAGCACATCAGATTAGTGATAAACTCTTTGTTGCAAGGAAGAAATCAGTTCAGTTCAGTTGCTCAGTCATGTCTGACTCTTTGCGACCCCATGAATCACAGCACGCCAGGCCTCCCTGTCCATCACCAACTCCAAGAGTTTACCCAAACTCATGTCCATCAAGTCGGTGATGCCATCCAGCCATCTCATCCTATGTTGTCCCCTTCTCCTGCCCCCAATCCCTCCCAGCATCTGGGTCTTTTCCAATGAGTCAACTCTTTGCATGAGGTGGCCAAAGTATTGGAGTTTCAGCTTTAGCATCAGTCCTTCCAATGAACACCCAGGACTGATCTCCTTTAGAATGGACTGGTCGGATCTCCTTGCAGTCCAAGGGACTCTCAAGAGTCTTCTCCAACACCACAGTTCAAAAGCATCAATTCTTCAGCACTCAGCTTTCTTTAGAGTTCAACTCTCACATCCATACATGACCACTGGAAAAACCATAGCCTTGACTAGGGCGGACTTTTGTTGGCAAAGTAATGTCTCTGCTTTTGAATATGCTATCTAGGTTGGTCATAACTTTCCTTCCAAGGAATACACATCTTTTAATTTCATGGCTGCAATCACCATCTGCAGTGATTTGGGAGCCCAAAAAAATAAAGTCTGACACTGTTTCCGCTGTTTCCCCATCTATTTCCCATGAAGTGATGGGACCAGATGCCATGATCTTCGTTTTCTGAATGTTGAGGTTTAAGCCAACTTTTTCACTCTCCTCTTTCACTTTCATCAAGAGGCTTTTTAGTTCCTCTTCACTTTCTGCCATAAGGGTGGTGTCATCTGCATATCTGAGGTTATTGATATTTCTCCCAGCAATCTTGATTCCAGCTTGTGCTTCTTCCAGCCCAGCGTGTCTCAGGATGTACTCTGCATATAAGTTAAATAAGCAGGGTGACAATATACAGCCTTGACGTACTCCTTTTCCTATTTGGAACCAGTCTGTTGTTCCATGACCAGTTCTAACTGTTGCTTCCTGACCTGCATATAGGTTTCTCAAGAGGCAAGTCAGGTAGTCTGGTATTCCCATCTCTTTCAGAATTTTCCACAGTTTATTGTGATCCACACAGTCAAAGGCCATGGAAGAAATAGTAAGATTTTTTTCCCTCAACTTCCCCCTCTAGCTTCTGAAACTCTTTTATATAGTTGGAAAATTCCTTACATTATGAGTAATTGGTGGGAGGTTGAATTGGCCATCTGCAACAGAATCTGGAAATGCCAGTGGTTTGCTTTCCCAGAATCTTTTGTGGTTAAGACAATGGCCATGGTCTACACTTTGATAGTCAGATGCACCCTCCAGGGACTTAGAAGAGGGAGCTGTAAGAAGCAGGAAAACTCAAAGAATCTTTTCTAGCCGTGGTGACAGTTGCAGCAAGACAGAATCTCCAAGGTGTCCAGTGCCAGTGCTATCAGTGGGGCCAGCTGCCATGGAGAAATGCTGGTATCCTCACCAGGCCAGTTCTATGGTATGACTTGGCTGTTGTTTCTGCCTGGTTAACATAAGCTCCAACCTCTGTGCTTTGCTCTTCCTGTGAATCTATGGACTTTTAATGATTCACTTCTGTTTAAATCAGTCAAGGCCAGTCTTTGTGCAACCAAGAACCCTACCTGGTACAAAATATGAAAAGGCATTTGGACATATAGCCATATAGCTTTTTACAACAGATGAAATTGTTGGAGGTAAAATGTCATCCCCGTTATATAGATGGGAACTAAAACCATAGATATAGATGGAGAGAGAGCCTATGAAGTAAGAAGAGGAGAAACTCAAAACCAAACATCACCAACTTCATCATCTAGTGGCTGGCTGGAGGAAGGTGAAACTGTGGTTGAGTCTTAAGAAGTGACTAGAGTGAAAGGAAGAGATGTGGGATAGTGTGGTATTGTAAAAACTAGAAGAGAGTAATTCAAAAAGGAAGAACCGAACAGTAGTGTTCAATACATCTCTTCACACTCCAAGAGCAAATATCTATTAACAACTTGGAAATCATTAATTTCAGAGAACACTGTTGAGCTTGATTTAAGGGAGCAAATTCCAGATGATCGGACTATGTGGGGATGGAGAAATTGAGATGGTGAGAACAGGCAGTTCTTGAGAGATCTGGTTACAAAAGTGATAATCTAATTACTTTTGCTGTGTAACATGCCAGCCCAAACATCGAGGCATATGTCAAAAGACTTTGATTATGCTCATGGATTCCATGGGTCAAGAATTTGACTAGTCCCAGCAGAGATGGCTTGTCTCTGTTCCACAATGTCTGGAGTCTAACTGGGAAGACTTGTGGCTGAGAGTGATTTAAACTGCTGGAAACTGGAATCATCCAGAGGTTTCTTCATTCACAGATCTAGTACCTAGGCTGGTGTAGCCAAAGTTTGGCCTCTATACCCTGGTACTGAGTTGAACCTCAGAGACAAAATGTTGGATAAAGTGTAAAAGAACAGACTTTACTGCTTTGCTGGGCAAAAGGGACCACAGAGGGAAAATGCCCTCAAGACTGTATGCCCCAACCTGGAAGGGATAGTGAGGAGTTCTATAGTATATGTTAGTCACTCAGTCATGTCCAACTCTTTATGACCCCATACACTGCCACCACCAGGCTCCTCTGTCCATGGGATTTTCCAGGCAAGGAGACTGGAGTGCTTTGCCAATTCCTTCTCCAGGAGATCTTCCCAACCCAGGGTTTGAACCTGGGTCTCCTGCACTGCAGGCAGATTCTTTACTTAGTGAGCTAATGCTGACTTTAAAATATGCACAACATGAGTCTCAAGTTTCATGTGGGAAAAAATGAGGACTGCAACCCAGAAGACAGCATTTCAGATAACTGAGAAACTGCCTTGAGGAGGCAAGAGGAGAAGCTAAAATATATAGGAGTTTTCTAACAAAGGGCGGGTAGTCAGAAACATCAAAAGATTACTGTTAATTAAAGAAACCAGATATGTCAAGTTAAGGAATTTAGTGCTTTTCTATATATGGGAAGATGCAAGAGTCTGGACTAACTGAAATTATTCCTTTGATATTTACCACAGCTATCTGGAGTCAGCATCTTATATTTTCACACCCTGAGTTTCCTCAGGGCTCAGCATAAGGAGTGGCTCCAGTCTGCTGCAGGCTACTGTGTGTGTCTGTGTGTGTGTGTGTGTATGTGTGTGTGTGACTCAGTTGTGACCAACTCTCTGTGAGCCCATGGACTGTAACTCGCCAGGCTCCTCTATGAAATTCTCCAGGCAACAATACTGGAGTGGGTATCCTAGCCCTTCTCCAGGGGGATCTTCTCAACTTGTAGCCACGCGTTCTGGGAAACAAACTCACTCATAAGGACAATGCAGATAGTGGAGTGCAGTTTATTACACCAGCGGGCCCAAGGCAGAGTCTCCTCTTAGCCAAGGACCCCGACCAGCATTTGTGAAAATCTTTTATACCTCATGTGTACATGTCTGAATCCACCGCTCCGAATTCCTTGAGACATAAACCAGGGAAAATACAATCCCAATAACCCCATCATTCACGTGCTATGTGCTCATGTGCTCAGTCAAACAATTAGCCAATAATCAATAAATGCGAGGTTACACTCCGATAGATACAGAAAAATTTATGGCCTGTCTGGAGGAAGGGGTGATTAGTGTATGTTTTCGCTTAGGCGATGAGTAACCTAGATACGATCTTCAAGGTTCCCCTGTCTGGAGGGGGTCTTATCCTTCCTTCTGTTGCTGTTTTCATAGGCACTAAACACAGAGTTCAGAGTCCATTGGAAAGGTGGCTGAGCATGATCAGCATGAACAGGCCTAAGCTGGAGTCCAGGCCCTGTGAATTCCTTCTTCAAACTCAGGAATCGAACTGGGGTCCCCTGCATTGCAGGCAGATTCTTTACCAGCTGAGCTACCAGGGAAGCCTGTTAAATAAGATAGTAATGTGTATAGCTACACATTCTGTTACCAAAGAAGAAAGGGAGAAAAGGTAGTGAAGGACAGATAATAGTCTTCTATAATCAATATTGTTACTTGTAGAGAATAGAATCCACTCTGGGTAGTTTAAACAGAAGGGACATTATTAGACAACGTTAGATGGCTGGTGAATCTCTAGGTGGTCCAGAGAATCATGTTTAGTTGCTCAAAGTTTAGGACATTAGTAACCAGGGGAAACTGCCAGCTACATCACCAGGCTATAGCCATAGAACTCTCAGTGCTGCCGCTTCCTGATACTATAACATTAGAAATAGAAATGGCAGTCACTGCCAGAGCTGCCCCAGAAGAACCAAGTGCCTTCAGACTGCTTGCAAGAAGAGCGGATCTACCCATGGGCATGTCTTCTGCCTCACATTTTTCATTTCCTCCTTTCCAGACTCATGTGGATGCATCTCTTTGAACTATATAGCTTCAGGGGAGTCAAAAACGTAGTCTTTAGCACTCCAGCATATAAGAAGGCACACTAGAAGGGGATTGGAAAGTAGTGAACCAGTATACATTCCATCATTTTGTATACTAGTTATTCATACAACCTTTCCATACTTAAAAAAACACCAATAGCAATGAAATGTTCCCACTTAATATAACTCACTTGTCATTATAGGAAAAAAGCTTCTCACCTTGTCTGTGAAAGGGAATACTCAGTGTCTCATCAGGAACTTCATCAGTCCCTGGGAAATGTTCATATCTTATCTGCACAGTCATAATATGATTTTCTGTAATCAAGAAAGAAAATGGGTATAGCTAATACAATCCTTATTCCTGAAACTGGTCACAAGGCAATAGTTAACATTTATAACCTCTTTCATCTATTCTCTATTCTGTGTTCCACATGTCATAATATCTTTTGTCTCTTATAATCATTTTTTCCCTTAAATCTATTACATTGGATATTAGGGATTACTGTCTTCTGGATTCTTTTAGTTCAAAAATAACTGTCATAGATTTTTCTATCTTATTTTAAACCATTCCTTTTTAAAAATATATATATATATATATGCCTTGGTAAATCATATTGTTGAATTTTTGTTCTGAGAGTCTGGGCCTTTTACTTTTGAATGTAATGCAATTGTATTTATTGTATTTACATTTAAATTAGGATTTGCTTCTGTCATTTAAAAAATTCATTTCCATCATAGTTTATTATAGGATATTGAATATAGTTTCCTATGCTATACAACATAATTTTATTATTTACTGTCATATTATTTTGTATTTTATTTATTTATAGCTCTGAGCAGGAGCTTTAAGAGGCATCTTATGTTTCCACCAACTTTCTTGCTCTTCCACTCTGCTGCAAGACTTGTTGTTCAGTTATTCAGTCGTGTCCGACTCTGCAACCCCTTTGACTGCAGCACGCCAGGCTTCTCTGTCCTTCACCATCTCCTGGAGCTTGCTTAAACTCATGTCCATTGAGTCAGTGATGCCATCCAATCATCTCATCCTCTGTCATCCTCTTTTCCTCCTGCCTTTATTCTTTCCCAACATCAGGGTCTTTTCCAATGAGTTGGCATTTGAATGGTGGCCAAAGTGTTGAAGGTTCAGCTTCAGCATCAGTCCTTCCAATAAATATTCAGAACTGATTTCCTTTAGGATGGACTGGTTGGATCTCCTTGCTGTCCAAGGGATTCTCAAGAGTCTTCTCCAACACCACAGTTCAAAAGCATCAATTCTTCGGTGCTCAGCTTTCCTTTTGGTCCAACTCTGACATCCATACATGACTATTGGGAAAACCATAGCTTTGACTATACAGACTTTTTTTGGCAAAGTAATGTCTTTGCTTTTTAATACACTGTCTAGGTTTGTCATAGCTTTTCTTTCAAGGAGCAAGCATCTTTTAATTTCACCTTTTAAAGTCACCATCTGGAGTGATTTTGGAACCCAAGAAAATAAAGTCTGTCACTGCTTCCATTGTTTCCCCATGTATTTGCCATGAAGGTATGGGACTGAATGCCATGATCTTTGTTTTTTGAATGTTGAGTTTTAAGCCAGCTTTTTCCCTCTCCTCTTTCACATTCATCAAGAGGCTCTTCAGTTCTTCTTCACTTTTCTGCCATAACGGTAGTATCATCTGCATATCTGAGGTTGTTGATATTTTTCCTGGTGATCTTGATTCCAGTTTGTGATTCATCCAGCCTGGCATTTTGCATGAAGTACTCTGCATAAAAGTTAAATAAGCAGAGTGATAATATTCAGCCTTGATGTACCCCTTTCCCAATTTGGAATCAGTCCATTGTTCCATGTCTGGTTCTAACTATTGTTTCTTGACCTGCATACAGGTTTCTCAGGAGGCAGGTAAGGTGGTCTGGTATTCTTATCTCTTTCAGAATTTTCTGCAGTTTATTATGACCCACAAAGTCAAAGACTTTAGCATAGTCAATGAAGCAGAATTAGATGTTTTTCTGGAATTCCCTTGCTTTTTCTATGATCCATTGGATTTTGACGATTTGATCTCTGGTTCCTCTGCCTTTACTAAATCCAGCTTGTACATCTGGAAGTTCTTGGTTCACATACTGTTGAAGCCTAGCTTGGAGAATTTTGAGCATGATCTTGCTAGCATGTGAGATGAGTGCAATTGTGTGGTAGTTTGAACATTCTTGGCATTGCTCTTCTTTGGGATTGGAATGAAAACTGATCTTTTCTAGTCCTATGGCCACTGCTGAATATTCCAAATTTGCTGGCATATTGAGAGCAGCACTTTCACAGCGTCATCTTTTAGGATTTGAAATAGCTCAACTCGAATTCCATCACCTCCACTAGCTTTGTTCGTAGTGATGCTTCCTAAGGCCCACTTGATTTCACACTTGCAGAATGTCTGGCTCTAGGTGAGTGATCATATCATCATGGTTATCTGGGTTGTTAAGAGCTCTTTTGTTTAGTTCTTCTGTGTATTCTTGCCAGCTCTTCTTACTATCTTCTGCTTCTGTTAGGTCCATACCGTTTCTGTCCTTTATTGTCCCCATCTTTGCATGAAATGTTCCCTTAGTATCTCTAATTTGCTTGAAGAAAACTCTAGTCTTTCCCATTCTGTTGTTTTCCTCTATTTGCATTGTTCACTTAGGAAGGTTTTCTTATCTCTCCTTGCTATTCTTTGGAACTCTGATTCAGATGGACACATCTTTCCTTTTTTCCTTTTACTTTTGCTTGTCTTCTTTTCTGAGCTATTTGTAAGAGCTCCTCAGACAACCATTTTGCCTTCTTTGCATTTCTTTTTCTTGCCTCCTGTACAATGTTACCAACTTCTGTCCATAGTTCTTCAGGCCCTCTGTCTATCAGATCTAATCCCTTGAATCTATTTGTCCCTTTCACTATATAATCATAAGGGATTTGATTTAGGTCATACCTGAATGGCCTAGTGGTTTTCCTTACTTTCTTCAATTTAAATCTGAATTTGGCAATAAGAAGTTCATGATCTGAGCCACAATCAGCTCCCTGTCTTGTTTTTGCTAACTGTATAGAACTTCTTCATCTTCGAATGCAAAGAATACGATCAATCTGATTTTGGTACTGACCATCAAGTGATGTCCATGTGTAGAGTCATTGTCTCTTGTGTTGTTGGAAGGAGATGTTTGCTATGACTAGTGTGTTCTCTTGGCAAAACTCTGTTAGCCTTTGCCCTTCTTCATTTTGTACTCCAAGGCCAAACTTGTCTGTTATGCCAAGTATCTCTTGACTTCTCCCTTTTGCAGTCCAGTCCCCTATGATGAAAAGAACATCTTTTTTTTTGGTGTTACTTCCAGAAGGTCTTGTAGGTCTTCATAGAACCATCCAGCTTCAGCTTCTTCAACATTAGTGGTTGGGACATAGACTTGCATTACTTTGAGATATAATGGTCATCTGAATTAAATTCTCCCATTCTCGTCCATTTTAGTTCACTGAGCCCTAAAATGTCAATATCCACTCTTGCCATCTCCTGTTTGACCACTTCCAATTTACCTTGATTCACGGACCAATGTTCATAGGAACATTCCAGGTTCCTATGTGATATTTTTTCACAGCATCAGACTTTACTTTCACCACCAGACACATCCACAACTGAGCGTTGTTTCTGCTTTGGCTCAGCCTTTTCATTCCTTCTGGAGCTATTTCTTCTGCTCTTCTTTAGTGGCATATTGGACACCTACTGACCTGGGGACAGGGGCTCTGGCAGCAGCGGTCCTGGGAGGTGCAGTGTGGCATAAGTCCTCTTAGAGGAGGTCGCCATTAGCCTCACCATAGAGCCACCGAGCAGGTGACCCACAAACTAGAAAACAATTGTACCAAAGAAGTCCTTGCCCTGTTGCAAAAGTTATAGGGCCCACAACAGATTTCCCAACCTGGGGATCCAACAAAGGGACTGAGAAACCCCAGGGAATTTGACTTTGAAGGCCAGTGGGATTTGATTACAGAACTCCCACAGGACTGGGGAAACAGAGACTCTTGGGGGGCAAAAACAAACCTTGTGTGCACCAGGACCCAGGATGAAGGAGCATTGACCTCACGAGAGACTGAGACAGACTCGCCTGTGAGTGCTCAGGAGTCTCCTGGCTCAGGAGTCTCCTGCGGAGGCATGGACCAACAGTGGTCTGCACAGGGTTAGGGACACTGACTGCAGCAGTCCTGGGAGACGAGGCATGCTGGCATAAGTCCTTTTGGAGGAGGTCACCATTATTCCTACCATAGTTTGGCCATAGGCCAAACTACAGGGAGGGAACAGCCCTACCCATCAACAGAAAACTGGATAAAGATTTACTGAGCATGGCCTCTCCCACCAAAGCAAGACCCAGTTTTTCCCATAGCCAGTCCCTCCCTTCAGGAAGCTTCCACAAGCCTCTTATCCTCATCCATCAGAGAGCAGACAGAATGAAAACCACAGTCACAGAAAACTAAGCAAATTGATCACATGGATCTCAGCCTTGTCTAACTCAATGAAACTATGAGCCATACTGTGTAGGGCCACCCAAGATAGACAGGTCATGGTAGTGAGTTCTGACAAAACGTGGTCCACTGAAGAAGGGAATGGCAAACCACTTCAGCATTCTTGCCTTGAGATTCCCATGAACAGTATGAAAAGGCTGAAAGACTAGTGTGACCCAAATAGGGGCTGTTCTTACAGCCCAGCCTATGCCTTAGAGTGAAACACATAGAACCATAGAAGCTAACTTGCAATCACCAACATATAATAAGCAATAAAATACTTGTTGGTTGTTGTAAACCATGTGTTGGCAAAGTACAATCCATGGGCCAAATCCAGTCTATTGTCTTTGTAAGGCTTAGATTTTTTCTTCATTTTTGAAAGATTGAAAAGTAATCAAAACATGTATATGTGGTCAATTAATTTATGACAAAGGAGCCAAGAATATAAACTGGAGAAAGGCCTGTCTCTTTAATAAATGGTGTTGGGAAAACTGGACAGCCACATGCAAAGAAATGAAAATAGACCACTATCTTATACCATACACAAAAATCAGCTCAAAATGGATTAAAGCCTTGAATGTAAGACCTGACACCATAAAATTCCTAGAAGAAAACTCTTTGGCAGTAAGCTCCTTGACATAGGTCTTGGTGATGATTTTTTGGATTTGACACCAAAAGCAAAAATCAACAAATGGGACCACATCAAACCAAAAATTTCTGCATAGTAGAGGAAACAGTTAACAAAGTGAAAAGGCAACCTACTGAATGGGAGAAAATACTTGCATATCATTAAAGAAGTCATACAACTGAATAGCAAAAAAATGAACACTCTGATTTTAAAATGGGAAGTGGATCTGAATATATATTTTTAAAAAGAAGACACACAAAGGGCCAACAGTATATGAAAAGGTGCTCAGCATCACTATCATCAGGGAAATGCAAATCAAAACTTACATCTGTTAGAATGGCTGTTCTCAAAAAGACAAGAGATGAGTTTGGGTGAGGATGTAGAGAAAAGGGAGCCACTGTATGCTGTTAGTGGGAATGTAAATTGGTCTACCCATTATGGAAAACAATATGGAAGCTCCTCAAAAATTCAAAAATAGTACTACCATATGATCCAGTATCTGAAGGAGACAGGAACACAAGACAAAAGACACATGCACCCGCATGGTCATTTGCTGCACTGTTTACAGTAGTCAAGGCACGGAAGCAAGCTAAATGTTCATCTATGGATGAATGAATGAAAGAAAATGTAGGGACTTCTCTGGTGGTCCAGTGGTTAAGAGTCTTCCTGGCAATGCAGGGAACACGTGTTCGATCCCTGGTCTGGGCAGATTCCATATGCCACAGGGCAACTAAGCCCATGCACCACGCCTACTGAGCCTATGTTCTAGAGCCCAGTGCTCCTCACAAGAGAAACTACCGCAGTGAGAAGCCCACTAACCACAACAACGAGTAGCCCCCACTCTCTGCAACGAGAGAAAGCCAAAATAATAAATAAAATAAAAAGAAGTATTCAACTTTAAGGGTTTCCCAGGTGGCACAGCGGTAAAGAATCTGCCTGCCAATGCAGGAGACATAGGTTCGATCCCTGGGTTGGGAAGACCTCTGGAGTAGGAAATGGCAACCTGCTCCAGTATTCTTGCCTGGAAAACTCCATGGCGAGAGAAGCCTGGCAGGCCACAGTCCATGGGATCACAAAGAGTTGAACAGGACTGAGCAACTAAGCACACATGCATACATTTCACTTAAAAAAAGAGAAAAAAGAAAACACGGTATACGTATACAATGGAGTATTATTTAGTCACAAAAAGAATAAAATTTTGTCATTTGCAACAATATGGATGACCCTGAGGGCATAATCATGCTAAGTGAAATAAGTCAGAGGATATGTAAATACTGTATGATCTCACTTATATGTGGAATCTAAGCAAACCAAAACAAAACAAATGAGCTCATAGACACAGAGGACAGACTGGTGGTTGCCAGAGGCAGGGAGATAGGGAATGGGCAAAATAGGTGACCCCACAGAGGTCTGGGCTTTCCTCATAGCTCAGTTGGTAAATCATCTGCCTGCAGTGCAGGAGACCCAGGTTCAATTCCTGGGTCAGGAAGATCCCCTGGAGAAGGAAATGGCAACCCACTGCAGCATTCTTGCCTGGAGAATCCCACGGAAAGAGGAGCCTGGCAGGCTATAGTCCACAGGATTGCAAGAGTCGGACACGACTTAGCGACTAAACCACCACCACCACTACCCCAGAAGTCCAAACTTCCAATTATAAAATAAGTCATGAGGATGTAATGACAGTATGGTGACTATAGTTAACAATACTGCTTTGTACATTTGAAAGTGGCTAAAAAAGTAGATCTTAAACATGCTCATCACAAGGGAAAAAATTTGTCTAGCTATGCGTGGTGACGGATATTAAATAGGCTTATTGGAATGATCCTTTCACAGTATATACAAATATCAAATCATTATGTTGTATACTCTAACATAATATTATATGTCAATTGTATCTCAAAAAAAAGTAATCAAAAGAAGAATAATATTTTGTGACAGGTAAAAGCTATATGAAGTTCAAACTTTAGTGTTCATATAATATTGTCAGAACACGGTCACATACATCCATCTACATATGTTTCTGGCTGCTTAAATGCCACAAGGGCAGAGCTGAGGAGCTGCAACTGAGACCCTATGTCCTACAAAGTCCAAAACATTGACTGTCCAGCCCTTCATGCAAAAAAATTTCCAGCCTCTGTTGTAAGCTACAGAGATATTGAAGTTGGTTGTAACCTCAGCAAAAATGACTAATACAGTCAAATAGAGTTTAAGGGGAGAGAGGGGACTAGCTCTGGAGAAGGGAATGCCAGGCACCACTGAACTGCTCTGGATCATTCCCATGTGCTGTCCTGGTGGACACGCAGCCGTTCTGAGCTTTTACCTTGCCGCGCTTCCAGAGAAGCAGCAAGCAGCATGAAGTGATCTCTTAGCTTGTAATTCCTTAGCCTTGGGTATTTGGAAGACAGAGAGAATACCCTCCTGCTGTAGTCAGCCCACACTACCATCTCTAATCTCCCAGCAGGACGTGGCACTGCCTTGGCACTTGATATCAGTCTGTCTATAGCCTGGATTCTTGCTCTTTGCACTGCAGCCTGCTCCTGTTAAAATTACCTTTATTTTTCTGGGCCCAACTCAAAGTTTATGGTCCTTCGGGTTACTTGGCAAAAGGATCAGAGCAACATCCACATGTGCTATATGTTGCCTCCAAAATTCATACTCGTACAAGTGAGCCTCAGCCCCTTCTTCTCCTTCTCCTTCCCTCCACATCCTCTCTCTTATCCTTCCTCCCTTTCCTTTTTCTTATTCTCCTTTTTTTCTCTATTTAAAAGCACATTTATTACCTGAATTTCAATTTCAGCAGGAATAAAGAAAACTATCTACATTTGTTACTTGTTAACATATTTACTGTTTTTTAAATTTGTTTTTAATTGGAGTATAATTGCTCTATAGTGTTGTTAGTTTCTGCTGTACAACAATGTAAATCAGCTATATGTATGTGTATATCCCCTCCCTCTTGAGCATCCCTTCCACTTCTTCATTGCAGTAGAGTTAGCATACAATATTACAAGTGTGCTTCATAATTGTCAGTTGGAAAGTGCAGCAACTTGCTTTTACTTGAAGGAGCTCTCTATCCTTCCCTGACTTAGGCCATTGGAATCTAGAAAGTTCCCCAAGATGGCAGGCCCCTGAGTCATCATGGGAGTTTACCTTGTATCCTCTTGCCTGTCTATGTTTGGCTAATGTATCTGGATACTTGTTCTTTCTCTTCACCAGGTCCTACTGCTACAATGCCATCACTGATGTAGCAGACATCTCATGTGACTACATCACTCAGTAAAACCAACTAGTTGGAGGAGAACGTCAGTGGAGGGCTAGCCAGACCTCCAAACAGGAATGGTGATGCCTGTGGTTGGGCTTCAGGATCCAGAGCTACAAGAGGTCGTTCCAGCCAAGAGATCTACAGAGAGTCAAAGATGATTTCCAAGCCAAATCCTTGGAGACAACCCAAAGTTAAGCCAGGGAAACCAAGTTCAAATGGTGGAAATGGTATAAATAAGGGTTTTGGAACAGACTAGGAGAAAGGTAAGGCATGAGCCTTCACGTATGAATAGTATCTTGGTTGAAGGTAGAACTTTCAGATCACTCCTCTTACCAAGGCCTGTAATGTTACATTGTCTTCTGGATTCCAGTTTTGCTAATGAGTTGTTTGATGCCAGTTCAGTTCCCTTTTCTTGATAGGAAAGCTATTCTTGCTATCTAGAAGCTTGTAAAATTTTCTTTGATCCTTGGAGTTCAGAAATCTCACCAGGATTGGGCTAGATGTGGCGCCTTTTTCATTTGCCTCTTTCCACTCTCTCCCTCAGTCATTCGACTTCAAGTCTGACAAGCCAATTTCTGCCTCAGCAGCACTCCCTCACCCAATAAGTCTCTATCCTTGTTCCCTAACCTTATCACCATCTGAAAGTTATGTTACATGTGTTTTATTATTGTCTATCCTCCCAAATTAAAATGTATGGTTCATGCCTTGTCTACCTTGATTACTACTGTATTCTTAGCCTATAGGACAAGTCTTAGGAAGTGTTTGTTGAAAAAATGAGTGCTATGGACGGAGGAGCCTGGTGGGCTGCCGTCCATGGGGTTGCTAAGAGTCGGATACGACTGAGCGACCTCATTTTCACTTTTCTCTCTCATGCATTGGAGAAGGAAATGGCAACTCACTTCACTGTTCTTGCCTGGAGAATCCCAGGGACGGGGGAGCCTGGTGGGCTGCCGTCTATGGGGTCGCACAGAGTCGGACACGACTGAAGTGACTTAGCAGCAGTGGAATAGTATGTGTGTTTCTCTACAGTGGGCTTAGAGCAAACATTTGGCAAGCTGGGATCTCTGTCTTGAGTTATGTGGACGTGTCCTTTTTGTTTGCTGGAACTCAGCATGACGGCTTCCCCCATGCTGCCTGCATCTGAGCAATACAATAGGAAGCAAGTAGACCTCAGGATCATTGCCCCAGCTGCCTCCTGGGGGAAAATTCTGTCTTTCAACCTTGCATCCTTTGACCTCTCCTGATCTCTGCTTCATTTTGCAAATTCTTCGCAGGAACTCAGGTTCTTGGATGTACTTGAGATCTCCTCCAGACTCCAACAGTTGGTCAGTTACTGAGTAGTTCAGCTGTCCCAGCAGAGAGTTGAAGGTGGAGGAGAATGTATGCATTCTGATTTGTCTTCTGAAGTGGAAGAGAGTGAGTTCGAGGCAGCAATACACAGAGCCTATTTTATCTATGCCATAGATGGTAATGAGCAACTGTTACTGAGGCTCCATTGATAGTTACAGCAGCTTTGAATCATAGATGCTTTATTACACTCTCAAATTAAGGGAGGGTTGTTTCAACAAAAACCTAGCTTAGATAAGGAACTAACATGAATGTGAACATCAGCTGTTCTGTGTCTCTTGGTGCAAAATAGGTTGAAAATCTCTCTCCTAGAGCCCCAAATCCAAACTCCTCACAGTGAGTCGCAGGACCTTTGACATTCCTTACCATCCCCTCCAGCCTCCTCTCCTGCAGCCTGTGGAGCAACCTCACTTACACTCCCCCAAATGTAGTGTGCTTCCTCTGTCCTCTGAACATACTTTCTTTCCTCCATCTGAATTTTACTACTCACCACCTCCGTTTTCCTAGAACAGTCCTATTTTCCTTTAAGACTCAGTTGAGACATCACCTGTCCTGTGCAGCTCTCTGATACTTCTAGAGGTGAGTGCTCCTTCTTCTCTGCGTCTCTGTGGCTCTAGACAAACACCTCCATTACTATCCTTAGGAAAAGCTTTCATAACTTTTCCTTGATCGGTTTCTTTCAACTACTGAGGGCAAGCATTCCATCTTATTTTACTACATAATCTCCATGTACATGCCCTGTATCATATACACTGCTGATGTCAATCAATGCCTGCTCAGGAGACAGAAAACACAACATAAGTTTAGTATAAAGAAATTGTCAACTGGGGATTCCCTGGTGGTCCAGTGGTTAGGACTTAGTGCTTCCAATGCAGGGGTGCAAGTTCAGTCCCTGGTTGGAAAACTAAGATCCTGCAAGCCACAAGGCCAAAAATAAGAATAATTAACTACTAAATGATACAGATAGGTAGGTATATACATAATATAATTAGATAAATAGATAGATATATTATAAGGATTATGTGATTATGGAGGCAGGCAAGTCCATATCTGCAGCATGGGCCAAAAGGCTCGAGACCCAGGAGAGTCAGTGTTTCAGTTCCAATCCAATGGCAGTCTGTTGGTGAGTTCCCTGTTACTCATGGAAGCCAGTATTTTTGTTCTATTCAGGCCTTCAGCTGATTGGATGAGGCCTACCCACATTATGGAGGGCAATCTCTTTTACCCAAGGTTCACTGATTTAAATGTTCAGTTTAGTCACTAAGTTGTGTCTGATTCTTTGCAACCCCATGGGCTGCAGCACACACCAGGCTTCCCAGTCCTTCACCATCTCCCAGAGTTTGCTCAAACTCATGTCCATTGAGTCAGTGATGCCATCCAACAATCTCATTCTCTGTTGTCCCCTTCTCCTTCTGCCTTCAATCTTTCCCAGTATCAGGGTCTTTTCCAATGAGTAGGCTCTTTGCATCAGGTAGCCGAAGTATTGGAGCTTCAGCTTCAGCATCAGTCCTTCCAGTGAATATTCAGGGTTGATTTCCTTTAGGATTGACTGGTTTGATCTCCTTGCAGGCCAAGGGACTCTCAAGAATCTTCTGCAGCACCGCAATTCAAAAGCATAAATTCTTCGGCACTTAGTCTTCTTATGGTCCAACTCTCACATCCATACATGACTACTGGAAAAACCATAGCTTTGAAATGTTAATCTCCTCCAAAAACACCCTCTAAGTTGACACAGAAAATTGATCATCAGGTGGCCGTCTACTAAAAGGGTAAAAGAAAACCTCAAAGAAAACAGGAATAGCAAGTGTCGCAAATGGCAAATTAGAAGCTAACATCTCTAGGTTTGAAGGGGAGTGCTTGAGGAAGGAACAAATTTGCAAGGCTCCCCAGTCTTCCTCATCCCATGACAAGGGTGAGATTCAGCTGACTGTGTATCTTTAGTCCACTGGATGATGAAGTTCACTGAGGTGTCACAAGCCTGGACCGGAGGATCAGAGGTCAGTTACAAGGATGCCAGGAAGTCTTACCAGAATGTGAACACTACTACCCTTGCAGCTGCTATGTAAGGCCAAGAAGAAAGGTCCACTGGGGCCAGAACAAGAAGCCCCTGCCTCTCTTTGTGTAGTGTCCCTCCAGTGTCCTCTATTAACTAGGCTTAGCATTGCTTTAGCTGACAAAGAAGACTTGTATAGAGGGTCCAGCTCATTTCACAAAGCAGGGCAAAGAAGGGCAGATTCGGAGCTAAGTGACAATAAACGGATAACTGGCTACAGTTGAGGAATAAGTAAATGTCTTCATCACGCAAAACTGTAACTAATTAGAAGGGTCATGTGTTGTCTTAGATAATCAAATGAGAACAGTTTTTAAATTTAATGAAGGGAGTGGGGCTCTTCAAGGGAAGAAAAGGGAAATACAGGCTATAAGACAGGACCATGGTGACCAAGGAGATAACAGACAAAGTACTAAGAGGACACCAGGTGGGTCAGATAGCTGTGAAAGTGCACCAGCTCTTTCACTTCAGTTCAGTCGCTCAGTCATGTCCGACTCCTTGCAGACCCCATGGAATGAAGCACGCCAGGCTTCCCTGTCCATCACCAACTCCTGGAGTTTACTCAAACTCAAGTCCATCGGGTCCAACGAGTTGGTGATGCCATCCAACCATTTCATCCTCTGTCGTCCCCTTCTCCTCCTGTCCTCAATCTTTCCCAGCATCAGGGTCTTTTCCAATGGCCAAAGTATCGGAGTTTCAGCCTCAGCATCAGTCCCTCCAATGAGCATTCAGGACTGATTTCCTTTAGGATGGACTGGTTGGATCTCCTTGCAGTCCAAGGGACTCCCAAGAGTCTTCTCCAACACCACAGTCCAAAAGCATCAATTCTTTGGTGCTCAGCTTTCTTTATAGTCCAACTCTTACATCCATACATGACTACTGGAAAAACCATAGCTTTGACTAGACAGACCTTTGTTGGCAGAGTAATGTCTCTGCTTTTTAACATGCTGTCTAGGTTGGTCATAACTTTAACAAAAGTAATTTGTTACCAGCTCTTTAACAAAAGTAATTATCTTATCCTCTTCCCAGAATTAAGGCTTCCCTTATGGCTCAGATGGTAAAGAATCTACCTGCAATGCAGGAGACCTGGGTTCAATCCCTGGGTCGGGAAGATCCCCTGGAGAAGGGAATGGAAACCCACTCCAGTATTCTTGCCTGGAGAATCCCATGGGCAGAGGAGCCTCACTCTGTGTGCTTGGAGCTTTCATGGTGACTCAGTGGTAAAGAATCTGCCTGCCAGAGCAGAAGGTGCAGGTTCAATATTTGGGTCAGGAAGATGTCCTGGAGAAGGAAATGGCAACCCACTCCAGTATTCTTGCCTGGGATATCCCATGGACAGAAGAAGCCTGGAATGCTACATACAGTCCACATGATTGCAAAGAGTTGACACAACTTAGCAACTAAACAATAGCAGCAATTCTGTATGCTTATTATTCCAGTGACCATAAATTCAGTCCCATGCCGCAGCTCAAACACATTATCACAACAGACTATTTTCCAATTTTTGAATTAATTTTCATGAAACCATTTACAAAGGGAATAAAAATTAAATCTCACTTCATTTCATGTAACATATTGCTGTAGACCCAGTGGTTAGGACTCTACACTTTCATTGTCTAAGACCTGGGGCTTAATCCCTGGTCAGGGAACAAAGATCCCACAAGCCACACAGTGCAGCCATTAATAATAATAAAGTAAAAATAATGTGTTGCTTTATCCAAAATAAAATCTCAAAGTTCTTTATTAATGTAATAATAAGCTAGCATTTCCATAATTTATTATTCTATCTCCCTATACTACTAGTACAAAACGTTACCCAAAGAAGGGAAAGTCCTGGTTTACTGAGATCAGTGGTAGACCCAGATTTGCTCAGTGAACTTTTCTCACAGTGTTATTGAAGACTCCCCCAGAAGGATTGCTTGGTAGTAAGCACATTCCTCTAGGATGCAGGAGGGGGGCTGGCCAAGCTCTGAAGGCAGAGGCAATATTGTCTTGGTGCTCCCCCAGCTGTCCAGGAGGGCCTACTCTGGGGACTACTCTTGCCTCCCCCCTGCAAGTTGCTCACAGACACAACCCACCCTTAAGCCTGAGAACTAGCCCTGGGGCTCACTGGGTGGTGCTGAGACAAAAATGTTCTGCAAGCCCCACTCAGCACCCATGATTCCAGACTGACTGGTTCCAGAAATTTGAGGGAGTTGATGCTTTTTGGGGGTATACTTTGTCTAGTGAGATACAGAAAGCAGCAGATACATTCTTCTCCCTTCCTCCCCACCAGGGACAGTTAGGGGCTGTGCTAATTTGATACAGCCTTGCTGATGACGTCCCCAGAGACCAATCACCTGTTCTTGGTCTGAAGCTGTGGCCAGCACAGTAATGCATGTATGTGAAGTGAAGTGAAAGTCACTCAGTTATGTCCGACTTTGTGACCCTGTGGACTATAGCCCATAGTCCATGGAATTCTCCAGGCCAGAATACTGGAGTGGGTAGCCTTTCCCTTCTCCAGGGGATCTTTCCAACCCAGGGATAGAACCCAGGTCTCCCACATTGTAGATGGATTCTTTACCAGCTGAACCACACAGGAAGCCCAAGAATACGGAGTGGGAAGCCTATCCCTTCTTCAGTGGATCTTCCCGACCCAGGAATCGAACCAGGGTTCTTTACCAACTGGATTCTTTACCAACTGAGCTATGAGGGAAGCCCCTATTTTACTGAATTCCTTCCCTGCTATACTCTCCTTTCTCCCTCATTCCTGCTTCCCTGGGATTGCACCATTCCCCAAAGAGTTAACCCATACGCTTTTGTCTCAGGCTCACACCACCCTTATGGCAGAAAGTGAAGAGGAACTAAAAAGCCTCTTGATGAAAGTGAAAGAGGAGAGTGAAAAAGTTGGTTAAAGCTCAATGTTCAGAAAACTAAGATCATGGCATCTGGTCCCATCACTTCATGGGAAATAAATGTGGAAACAGTGGAAACAGTGTCAGACTTTATTTGGGGGCTCCAAAATCAGTACAGATGGTGATTGCAGCCATGAAATTAAAAGACACTTACTCCTTGGAAGAAAAGTTATGATCAACCTAGATAGTATATGCAAGAGCAGAGACATTACCTTGCCAACAAAGGTCCGTCTAGTCAAGGGTATGGTTTTTCCAGTGGTCATGTATGGATGTGAGAGTTGGACTGTGAAGAAGGCTGAGCACCAAAGAATTGATGCTTTTGAACTGTGGTGTTGAAGACTCTTAAGAGTCCCTTGGACTGCAAGGAGATCCAACCAGACCATTCTAAAGGAGATCAGCCCTGGGTGTTCTTTGGAAGGAATGATGCTAAAGCTGAAGCTCCAGTACTTTGGCCACCTCATGCGAAGAGTTGACTCATTGGAAAAGACTCTGATGCGGGGAGGGATTAGGGGCAGGAGGAGAAGGGGACGACCGAGGATGAGATGGCTGGATGGCATCACCGACTCGATGGACGTGAGTCTGAGTGAACTCCGGGAGTTGGTGTTGGACAGGGAGGCCTGGCGTGCTGTGATTCATGGGGTCGCAAAGAGTCGGACACGACTGAGTGACTGAACTGAACTGAACTGCTTTCTAGAAAGCTAGGCCAAAACACCAATGCTCTCATTCTACTTTCTACCCCCAAAAGGTTACTATTGTTAACAGTCTAATACAGATCCTCTGTTAATTGACTCACCTAAGTGAGGTTGGTAATTTTTTTGATTTTTGTCTGTTTATTTACTTTTGGCGGCGCTGGATCTCTGTTGCTGCATGGGGGCCATTCTCAGGTGGCAGAGCATGGGCTCCTCACCGTGGTGGCTTCTCTTGCTGTGACGCATGGGCTCTGGGGCACGCCAGCTTCAGTACTTGTGGCTCACAGGCTCTGGATCACAGGCTTGGTAGTTGCGGCAAACAGGCTTACTTGCCCTGCTGCATGTGGAATCTTCCTGGACCAGAGATCGAACTGTTCCCCTGAATTGGCAGGCAGATTCTTAACCGCTGAACCACCAAGGAAGACCTATTTAGTTGTTTTATGTCCATGATATCATACTACACTTTACGCCTGAGGTTGTTATTTTTTTTAAGATTTTTCTTTTTTATGTGGACCATTTAAAAGATATTTATCAAATTTGTTACAATATTGTTTATGTTTTATACTTTGGTTTGTTTTGGTCAAGAGGTATATGGGGTCTTAGCTTCCCAACTAATGAAGTGAAGTGAAGTGAAAGTCATTCAGTTGTGTCCGACTCTTTGCGACCCCATGGACTTTACAGTCCATGGAATTCTCCAAGCCAGAATACTGGAGTGGGTAGCCTTTCCCTTCCCCAGGGGATCTTCCCAACCCAGGGATTGAACCCAGGTGTCCCACATTGCAGGTGGACTGTTTACCACCTGAGCCACAACGGAAGCCCTTCCTGCTAATGATGGAACCCAGATCCCCTGTGTTGGAAGTGCGAGTCTTAACCACTGAACCACCAGGAAGTCCCCCCATGGCTTATTTGTAACAATGTGTTTTGGTTATCTCACCATGTCTGTAAACACAAAATTGATCTCCTTCTTTTTTCCCCCCAATATTTTATTATGAAAAATTTCAATCATACAGCAAAGTTGAAAGAATTTTACAGTGAATACCCATATAGACACCACATAGACCCTTCCATTAATATTTTACTACATTTGCTCTATTTTATATCTATCTATCTCACCATTCGTTCATTCATTTTGCATTTTGATGCATTCCTAAGTAAACTGCAGACATCAATACACTCCCCCTGAAAAAATCAGTATCAGTTCAGTTCAGTTGCTCAGTCGTGTCCAACTCTTTGCGACCCCATGAATCCCAGCACGCCAGGCCTCCCTGTCCATCACCAACTCCCGGAGTTCATTCAGACTCACGTCCATCGAGTCCGTGATGCCATCCAGCCATCTCATCCTCGGTCATCCCCTTCTCCTCCTGCCCCCAATCCCTCCCAGCATCAGAGTCTTTTCCAATGAGTCAACTCTTCACATGAGGTGGCCAAAGTACTGGAGTTTCAGCTTTAGCATCATTCCTTCCAAAGAAATCCCAGGGCTGATCTCCTTCAGAATGGACTGGTTGGATCTCCTTGCAGTCCAAGGGACTCTCAAGAGTCTTCTCCAACACCACAGTTCAAAAGCATCAATTCTTCGGCGCTCAGCCTTCTTCGCAGTATAAATATCATTAATTAGAGTGTAGTGTTTATACTTCATTTTTTGTTCCAGGTAAAACATACATACAATGGAATACACAAATCTTAAGCCTGCTTTGGCTGATTTTTAAAAATTCATACACTTGTGTAATCAAAACCCATATAAAGACAGAAAACATTATCATCACTATAGTAGATTCCCTCATGTTTTTCTCCAGGTCAATTCCTGCCTTAACGGCCCATTGTGATCATTGTTCTAATTTTATTCCATCAGAGTTTATTCTTACCTGTTCTAAATTCTCATATAAATGGAAGTATAAAATATGTGTTTTTTGTGTAATAGTTATTTCACTAGGTGTAATGATTTGGGGATTCACCCTTATGTATTATAATCACTGAGTACTACTCCATTGTATGAATAAATGTATTTATGTATCTGTTCTCCTGTTGATGGACCCCTGGCCTGTTTCCAGGTTTTGGGCCATGATGAATAGAGCTGCTATACACATTCCTGTAGAAGTCTTTTTATGCACATAAATTTATTTCTCTTGAGTACAAATCAAGGAGTGGGATTGCTGGTTTATAGGATAGAAATTTGTTAAGTTTTATTAAAAAAAAAAAAAAACTGCCATACTTTTTTCCCAAAGTGGCTATACCACTTTACACCAAAAACAAAGTATGTGAGAAGTGGTTACTGCACATCCATGCCAACATTTGGTGTGTCAGTCTTACTGATGTTAGACATTCTGGTGGGTGTGCAGTGATATAGCATGGTGGTGATCTCATTCTGTTTAAGGACTACATAGTATTTCATGGTATAACATACGTTTCTTGACTATTATTCATCAACAGACATTAGAGTTGTTTTCTTTGTTGGGCTAAACTACATTTCCCAGAATTTCTTTTCCTGTATGCTTCCTTCAGAGTGGCCCGCAAGTGAGATTTGAGGGACAGAAGGAAAGCAGCAGGCATTTTGTAGTTCATACACATTGTTGGTGATTTGCTAATTAATCTCCTTGGAAGTGAAGTAGCAGCTGAAACTGCAACTTCTCTACCTTCACCTGGATCCTCTTTCAACTTCTCCAACTCCTGGGCCAGTTGCAACTATTTTGCTCTGTAACAAAGGCTCTGGCTCCTGCAGGATGCCCACATCAGCAAAACTGGAAGCAGTGAAAACTGACAGGGGTTCCATTTCATCCTTGTGGAATGCTAGCTCTTGCTTGTGGGCCAAGTCTGCTCCTGATCTCAACTCACCTCCATCTTCCCTTTCACACTGCCTGCCTGCATCCTGTAAAATAGATTCCCTAGAAGTAGAATTGTTAAATCAAACTTCAGCCTATTTAAAGTTTTGACACAGTGACAAATTGCCCTTCAAAAGACTCTACCAATTGTATTCTTACAAATGGTGTATCAGGGTGCTCATTTTCCTGAAAACCACACTGGATTATTATGAATCATTTTAATTGTTGTCAATTTGATTGATTAAAAATAATAACTGTCTATTGTTTAAAGCTGCAGCTCTGCTGATCAATGAGGCTGAACTTCTTTTCATATGATATTGGGTATTATCTTTCTTCTATAAATTCCTGTCTTTTTTTCTGTTGAGATATATGGGCTTTCTTTCATAGAGCTCTTTATGTATTATTGATATTAATCCTTTCTCTGTTATATGTTTGGCAAATACATGATTCTAATCTTCCTTACCTTTTAACTTTACTTGTAATGTCATTCACTTTACAAAAAATTTTGATGTGGTAAAAACTGTTTATCTTTTACTTTTATCATCTCTGAGTTTTCTGTTCTTCCTTAGGTAAGATTTTCTCACATAAAGATTATAAAACATCATCTTTTGCATGCTGTGTGCTACGTCGCTTCAGTCATGACTTATTCTTTGCGGCTCCTCTGTCCCTGGAATTCTCCAAGCAAGAATATTGGAGTGGGCTACCATGCCCTCCTCCAGGAGACCTTCCCAAGCCAGGGATTGAACCCGATGAAAAGTTGTTGCTACCAGCCCTGAATGACACCAGGATTCTTGGCCTTAAGAGGAGAGGAATTCAATCTGGGACCAGGGATGAGGCTTGATCACGCAGAGTTTTTTTGTAATAAAGTTTTATTAAAGTATAAAAAAGACAGAAAAAGTTTCTGACATAGACATCAGAAGAGGGCAGAAAGAGTGCCCCCTTGCTAGTTTTTAGCAGGCTATATACCTATTAGCTCAGTTCAGTCACTCAGTCATGTCCGACTCTTTGCGACCCCTTGAATCACAGCATGCCAGGTCTCCCTATTAACAATTCCCAGAGTCCACCCAAACCCATGTCCATTGAGTCAGTGATGCCATCCAACCATCTCATCCTCTGCTGTCCCCTTCTCCTCCTGCCCTCAATCTTTCCCAGCATCAGGTCTTTTCATATTAATAAGCTGCTAATTAGAGAAAGGAAATGTCTCAAAACTCAGAGAGTGGCACCAGGCCCCTTACCCACAACATGCATTTTGAGATAGCATTGGCACAAGGTGAGTCATCCTGGGTCACAAAACAATTGGCATGAATCTTGAAGGAAGGCAAATTTCCAAGTAAATACATAGTTCCATTAACATAGATTAAGAGAACATTTCCATGAGTAAAACATACTGGTTTGTTGAGCCATTATCAGTTCTGAGTCTTACGCAGAACCAACTTGAAGAAAGGCATATTTTAAGGTAAATACATAGTTCATTAATATAACTTAAGAAAAACATTTCCATAAGAAAAACCGCATTGGTTAGCTCAAGGTTTGAGAAAAGTTAAGTTCAGGTGGAACCAGGTGTTGTCATGGCAACACAGAATTTTAGAAGAAACCTTTTAAATTTGTATAGAGAAGGGGGAAAAACAGTCTGATGCTTGTGGTTTGATTCCTCTGCTTGGGGACCCCCAGCCTGCCTGCCTGTTACCCTCTCACCAAGTGTCTTATGTCTTCTGCGTTTGCAGGCAGGTTCTTTATCACTAGTGCCACATGGGAAGCCCCTTAATACTTCTATAACTTTGTCTTTCTATGTTTAAAATCCATCTAAATTTTGTTTTGGTGTATAGGATCTACTTCGTTTTTCCAATACACCTATCCAGTTGTCCCAGTGGTATTTATATAAATGTTGTCCTTTCCTTATGGGGCTTCCACGGTGGCTGAGATGGTAAAGCGTCTGTCTGCAGTACAGGAAACCCAGGTTCGATCCCTGGGTCAGGAAGATCCCCTAGAGAAGGAAATGGCAGCCCACTCCAGAACTCTTGCTTGGAAAATCCTATGGATGGAGGAGCCTGGTAGGCACAGTCCATGGGGTCGCAAAGAGTCGGACACGACTGAGCGACTTCACTTTCACTTTTCCTTATGGGTTTGAAAAGTCGCTTTTATCAGATATTAAATTTACATATATTCAAGAGTCTTTTTCTGGATGTGATACTCTGTCCCATTCATCTATTATCCATTGATGTACCATTGTACTGTTTTGATTATTGTAGCTTTGTGTTATATTTTGCAACATTAATTTTAAGTGAAATAACTTTTTTATTAAGGCTTAATATGGTACATTTCCTTTTCTGGCCACTTTAGTGCTCGTTTTTACACTTAAAATAGCATTAACCTATCAACCAGTCCATTCTAAAGGCGATCGGTCCTGGGTGTTCTTTGGAAGGGATGATAAGATGAAACTCCAGTACTTTGGCCACCTCATGTGAAGAGTTGACTCATTGGCAAAGACTCTGATGCTGGGAGGGATTGGGGGCAGTAGGAGAAGGGGATGACCGAGGATGGGATGGCTGGATGGCATCACCGACTCGATGGACGTGAGTTTGAGTGAACTCCGGAAGTTGGTGATGGACAGGGAGGCCTGGCGTGCTGCAATTCATGGGGTTGCAAAGAGTCGGACACGACTGAGTGACTGAACTGAACTGAACTGAACTGATATATATTTGTATATAAAATAAATAATCAACAGAGACCTGCTATATAGCACAGGGAACTCTACTCAATACTCTGTAATAAGTTAAATGGGAAAAGAATCTGAAAAAGAATAGATATTAGGTTGATGCAAAAGTAACTGCAGTTTTGCATTGTTGAAATTTGCTGTTTGATTTTGGAATATATTCTTAAGTAAATGTGGATATGTTATACATCATTTTAATGCATGTTTCTCACTTTATGTTTCTTCTAATGACTTGTTACCTGCCACTTATTTTATATTTATTTTAGACTATGGAAATGATGTTAGACAAAAAGCAAATTCAAGCAATTTTCTTATTCGAGATCAAAATGGTTCATAAAGCATCAGCAACAACTTGCAACATCAACAATGCACTTGGCCCAGGAACTGTTAACAATTTACAGTGCAATGGTGATTCAAGAAGTTTTGCAAAGTAGGTGAGAGCCTTGAAGATGAGGAGTGCAGTGGCTGACCATTGGAAATTGACAACGACCCTTTGAGAGAATCATTGAAGCTGTTCCTCTTACAACTACATGAGAAGTTGCCAGAGAACACAACACTGACCATTTTATTGTTTGGTGTGTGTGTGTCTGCTAAGTCGCTTCAATCATGTCCGACTCTTTGTGATCCTATTGACTGCAGCCCACCAGGCTTCTCTGTCCATGAGGATTCTCCAGGCAAGAATACTGAAGTGGGTTGTATCGACTAAAAAAGATGTAGTTGCGAATTAAAGTTTTACTGGGGGCAAAATGAGGACTGCAGCCCGGAGGCAGCATCTCAGATAGCACTGAGAGACTGCTCCAAAGCCACAGTGGGGGAAAATCAATATATAAGGTTTTGATGAAAGGGGAGTTCAATACCATGAGGCACGCATTTTACAAAAGGTTTTTTGTTAGTCATGAGGATCTGATGTCACCATGCAGGGATTTAGAGCTTCTCTAGATATGAGGAGATGCAAGGATTGAGATCATAAAATCTGCTCCTAAAAACATCCAACTATCTAAAGACCTATCCCGCCAGATTTCCGGAGCACAGAGGGTCTCACTCCACCCTGAACTCCCCCAGGGGCTGGTGAAGGTCAGCAGCTATAGCAGCATGGGGTTCAGTCTCGGTAGAGGCAGGTGGCAAAGGCCTTTGCTGTTCAGTTGTTGGCAATGCTCTTGGTAAGTGCCAGTTTGTAGTTGACATGGCCCCCTTGTGGTCATAAATCTGACCATATTCGGGGGGGCATTTCATGACCATTTTGTCTCACATTGCTGGGAAGGCTAGTTCCCAACTCTAAAGAAGGTTTTTGTTAATAGGCCACTCAATGTGCTATTACTGGACTAGGTCCTCATAGTCACAGGTCTCTGGACACCTGTCTTCTAGTTGTGGTCCAGGAAAGTATTCCCTTCCATCTTCCATATCTAGAGTTATACTATTACAATCATTGATCATATATCAAGCTATGCATTTGAGCAACTGCTTCAAGTCTAGTCATCATTTTCACTGGAGGCTCAGTCATACAGCTGGTAATACAAGAAATAATAATCTTGTGAAACAAGCAAAATACAAATGGTATAGTTAAAAACATTAGTGGAATTTAAAGTAAATATTTTAGCCATGAGCCTCCCACACCAAACCAGTTTTTTTAAAAAAAGATCAAGACTAGGGAATGGGACACTTAAAGCAGAAATCTGATTTCTCATGTGATTCATCAAATGTGTTACATTAAAGGATTTATCAGGTACGAAAATATAGCATTCACTTTGAACTAGAGCACAGATATCTTCCTGAGAGGCTGTCAAGTGTCAAGGGCCTTGCAGTTGTGTAGCACTGCCTTTCTCATCTTAGATATCTCGGAATTCAATAGGCTAATGGCCAGGTTGTTATCAGTTAAAGCTTTATGAACGTTCTTTTTTTTAAAGCTTATGAAAGTTATTAAGGCCAATTACATCCTCTAACCCCACTGAAGGCACACACAAACACATACACAAAAGCTGCCAAATGGTCATACCAGTAGAATACAGATCCTTGACCCACTGGGATCATACCAATGGTAGATTGGTTGGGGTTACCTCTAATTTGTTTACATGTATGACCTTAAATTCATGGGAGTGAATTTAAGGCTATACCAGGCTATACCTTCCTATCCATCCCTGTATATGTGAAAGCCATTAACTAGTGCCACAAATCCACTGAGTTCCACACCAATCACTAACAGACATAATTCATAAAGCACACAGCCTTGCCTCATAATTACCAGGTTGATCATTTTTAGCATGATTTAACCCTTCCCAACATACAGGACCTTTTAAATTTAAATGACCATAAAGTGAAAGTGAAGTAGCTCAGTCATGTCCAGCTCTTTACAACACCATGGACTGTAGCCTACCCGGCTTCTCCATCCATGGGGTTTTCCAGGCAAGAATACTGGAGTGGGTTGCCATTTCCTTCTCCAGGGGATCTTCCCCACCCAGGGATCAAACCCAGGTCTCCTGCATTGCAGGCAGACACTTTACCCTCTGAGCCACCAGGGAAGCCCTAAATGACCGTAGCCTGGTGTTAACCATGTAGACCCATGCCATAATTGTGGGAGTTTTCCGTTTAATAGATAAGAGGTTAATTTTTTATTGATACTTAGCTTGTCACTCTGATTGAGTTTGAATGACCCTAAGAGGAAACTTAAATTTATGGTCTGCATCAGAGCAAGTGTTATTAATTGGCCAGGTGAGAGGATCCCATCTGGTAATACCATGAATAGATAGAACAGGATTGAACATTCATCTAAAATAAATTTCCTAAGGGGTATCCAATCAGAGCCCTAGAGAACAGAAATCCAACAATTGGATTGAGCTTTAAACTATCACAGAACCATGTCCGTGATAGAAAACATTTGATTTATAGGGATGGTCAGAGGAAAATCAAGAAAACATTATAAATGATCATACAAGTCAGGTCAGCATCTAGGGCAAGCTGTCTACTCCCGATGTCTTCTTCTCATCCTAGTATAGCGTAGTTTCCTCTGAGCATTGTTTTAAGGTGAGTTTGAGGTCAGCAGGCCTCTCTATAGACCAGTCCAGATTTGGAAGTGGGAGTTAACCCAAGAGTCAATTTCCCTTCAATTTCACGGAGCGTACATGAACTACTCATAAGAGTACCTGATAGAAAGCTCCTTCCATCCAGGTTGGAGACAGTTCCTTAAATTATGTCTTCTTCCGGTCTTGGTTGCTGATCATGTATGAGGCATCTGATCTTAATCCAAAGACAGATTACTGAGATAAGCTTCAGAAACAATCCTAGAGTATCCTTTAATAATCAAATTAAATTTTACATTAATATACGCTAACAGCAAAGAACTATCCAGAAAATGACTCTTAGTAGATACAGACCTTCATTAACAACCTGGGATTTAACATTCATTGAAACGTCGTTTTCTCCCTAAAATCACCATAATTTTTACCAAATATAACCAAATTAAGACTTGTTTATATTACAGGTCTGGTCTCAATAAATTTGGCCTGATGATTGATCATAGATTTTTCTTTTTTGCTTTGCTGAGACTTTTATAGAGTCTCAGACTGAACTTTTAAAGTAAAACCTTTCAGGACTAGGAAAGTCATGCCAAAGGTTTATCATAGATTTTGCCTAACAGATCTAAGTAAATTCCTCCCTTCTCAAGGTCTCCAAAATTCCTTGAGATTTCTGTACCTGTTATTGAGATTTCTGTACCTGTTTTTGAGATAACCTTCCTAACTTATCTGATAAAGTTACTGGAAACTAAGAGCTTCCAGTCTCTGGAGGGTTCAGATAAAGAGAAAAGATAAATGTTTCAAATTGTTTATAGAATATAATTTTACCAAATTATCATCATAATTAGTTTGAGGGGAACGGTTTTTTTTGTCTTACACCTGGAAAATACAGATTCAAATCAGTAATTTATTCAGATAGAAACCATAAAAATTAAAACCATATTCACCAGTTCATTTAGTTCTTTTGTTAACCTTTGTGAAGTCATCAGGTTTTCCATTAGAATCTTTATCCAGTTCAGAAACTAGTATTTATCCAAAAGTCCTTTTTATAAATCGTCTTGAAGAAGAAGCATTTTTGCAAAACTTGGTTAGTGCTATGACAATATTTTGAGATAGTAACTAGAATTATGTCTGATAATATTTTACCCAAACATATCAGAAATTTAGGAACTCCATACAGTTTCTAAGATGTCTATATTAGTAACATTTACCATACAATATAACCCGAGACTTATTACTCACTTGACAATACTCCCCATGTAATTCTGTATGCAGTTCAGTTCGGTTGCTCAGTCGTATCTGACTCTTTGCAACACTGGACTGCAGCATGCCAGGCTTCGCTGTCCATAACCAACTCCCGGCGCTTACTCAAACTCATGTCCATTGAGTAGGTGATGCCATCGAACCATCTCATCTTCTATTGTCCCCTTCTCCTCCCACCTTCAGTCATTCCCAGCATTAGGGTCCTTTCAAATGAGTCCATTCTTTGCATCAGGTGGCCAAAGTATTGGAGTTTCAGCTTCAGCATCAATCCTTTCAATGAATATTCAGGACTGATTTCCTTTAGGATGGACTGATCAGATCTTCTTGCAGTCCAAGGGACTCTCAAGAGTCTTCTCCAACACCACAGTTTAAAAGTATCAATTCTTTGGTGCCCAGCTTTCTTTATAGTACAACTCACATCCATACATGATGACTAGAAAAATGAAAACTTTGACTAGATGGATCTTTGTTGGCAAAGTAATGTCTCTGCTTTTTAATACACTGTCTAGGTTGGTTATAACTTTCTTCCAAGGAGCAAGCAACTTTTAATTTCATGGCTGCAGTCACCATCTCCAGTGATTTTGGAGCACCCCAAACTA
Source organism: Capricornis sumatraensis (assembly GCF_032405125.1). Taxonomy (NCBI): domain Eukaryota; kingdom Metazoa; phylum Chordata; class Mammalia; order Artiodactyla; family Bovidae; genus Capricornis; species Capricornis sumatraensis. The sequence goes on from NC_091071.1 coordinate 165,705,427, forward strand.
AAGTCTTTCACTGTTTCCATTGTTTCCCCATCTATTTGCCATGAAGTGATAGGACCAGATGCCATGATCTTAGTTTTCTGAATGTTGAGTTTTAAGCCAGCTTTTTCATTCTCCTCTTTCACTTTCATCAAGAGGATTCTTAGTTCTTCTTCACTTTCGGCCATAAGGGTGGTGTCATCTGGATATCTGAGGTTATTGATATTTCTCCCGGCAATCTTGATTCCAGTTTGTGACTCATGCAGTCTAGCATTTCTCATGATGTATTCTACATGTAAGTTGAATAAGCAGGATGACAATACACAGCCTTGGTGTACTCCTTTCCCAGTTTTGAACCAGTCTGTTGTTCCATGTTTGGTTCTAACTGTTGCTTCTTGACCTGAATACAAATTTCTCAGTGTCAGGTAAGGTGGTCTGGTATTCCCATCTCTTGAAGAATTTTCCAGTTTGTTGTGATCCACACAGTCAAAGGCTTCGGCATAGTCAATAAAGCTGAAGCAGATGTTTTTCTGGAACTCTCCTGCTTTGTCTATGATCCAGTGGATTTTGGCAATTTGATCTCTAGTACCTCTGCTTTTTCTAAATCCAGCTTGAAGATCTGGAATTTTATGGTTCACATACTGTTGAAGCCTAGCTTGGAGAATTTTGAGCATTACTTTGCTAGCATGTGAGATGAGTGCAATTGTGCAATAGTTTGACACTCTTTGGCATTGCCTTTCTTTGGGACTGGAATGAAAATTGACCTTTTCCAGTCCTGTGGCCACTGCTGTTCTTTCCAAATTTGCTGGCATACTGAGTGCAGCACTTTCACAGCATCGTCTTTCAGGTTTTGAAATAGCTCAACTGGAATTCCATAACCTCCACTAGCTTTGTTTGTAGTGATGCTTCCTAAGGCCCACTTGACTTCACACTCCAGGATGTCTGGCTCTAGGTGAGTGATCACACCATTGTGGTTATCTGGGTCATGAAGAACTTTTTTGTATAGTTCTTCTGTGTATTCTTGCCACTGCTTCTTAACATCCTCTGCTTCTGTTAGGTGCATACGATTTCTGTCCTTTATCGAGCCCATCTTTGCATGAAATGTTCCCTTGGTATCTCTAATTTTCTTGAAGAGATCTCTAGTCTTTCCTATTCTACTGTTTTCCTCTATTTCTTTGCATTGATCACTGAGAAAGCCTTTCTTATCTTGAATTTAGCTTTTCTCTCTGTTAAGAGGATATCTTTTCTTCAGATATTGAGGTGCTTTTGATAATAGATTTAAGTTTCTTTATTTCTTGAATGATCTGTTCTAAAATCCTTTATTGTTACTTTGGCTAATTGAAATAGCTCAACTGGAATTCAATCACCTCCACTAGCTTTGTAGTGTGGCAAGAATATCCAGAAGAACTATACAAAAAAGATCTTCATGACCCAGATAATCACGATGGTGTGATTACTCACCTAGAGCCAGACATCCTGGAATTTGAAGTCAAGTGGGCCTTAGGAAGCATCACTACGAACAAAGCTAGTGGAGGTGATGGAATTCCAGTTGAGCTATATACCAATTCTGTATACAAAATAAACCTAATTAGTGCGATATCTCTCTTTGGGATATTTCAGGGGCCCACTGAAGCATCCCAAAATTAGCTAGAAATCTTCTTCGTTAGAATGATTTAGGAAGTTTTGTCAGCAAATATCAAAATGTTTAGAACACTCAGTCAGATTATGGGTCATTGTGAAACAATAGCTACTCACTTACCAAAGTAACAATAAGGGATTTCAGAACAGATCATTTAAGAGATAAAGAAACTTAAATCTATTATCAAAGGCAGTTCAATATCTGAAGAAAGAGGTCCTCATAGAGAGAAAAGCTAAATTCAAGTTTTTGCACCAGGTTACTTTCAAAATTCTGCAAGCCAGCCTTCAGCAATTCGTGAACTGTGAACTTCCAGATGTTCAAGCTGGTTTTAAAAAAGGCAGAAGAATCAGAGATCAAATTGCCAACATCCATTTTGGATTATCGCAAAAGCAAGAGAGTTCCAGAAAAACATCTATTTCTGCCTTATTGACTATGCCAAAACCTTTGACTGTGTGGATCACAATAAGTGAAGTGAAGTCGCTCAGTCGTGTCCAACTCTTTACGACCCCATGGACTGTAGCCCACCAGGTTACTCCTTCCATGGGATTCTCCAGGCAAGAATACTGGAGTGGGTTGCCATTTCCTTCTCCAGGGGATCTTCCCGACCCAGGGATCGAACCCTGGTCTCCCGCATTGCAGGCAGATGCTTTAACCTCTGAGCCACTGTGGAAAATTCTGAAAGAGATGGGAATACCAGACCACCTGACCTGGCTCTTAAGAAACCTGTATGCAGGTCAGGAAGCAACAGTTAGAACTGGACATGGAACAACAGACTGGTTCCAAATAGGAAAAGGAGTACGTCAAGGCTGTATATTGTCACCCTGCTTATTTAACTTTTATGCGGAGTTCATCATGAGAAACGCTGGGCTGGAAGAAGCACAAGCTGGAATCAAGATTGCTGGGAGAAATATCAATAACCCCAGATATGCAGATGACATCACCCTTATGGCAGAAAGTGAAGAAAAACTAAAGAGCCTCTTGATGAAAGTGAAAGAAGAGAGTGAAACAGCTGGCTTAAAGCTCAACATTCAGAAAACTAAGGTCATGGCATCCAGTTCCATCACTTCATGGGAAATAGATGGGGAAACAGTGGAAACAGTGTCAGACTTTATTTTGGGGGGCTCCAAAATCACTGCAGATGGTGATTGCAGCCATGAAATTAAAAAACGCTTACTCCTTGCAAGGAAAGTTATGACCAACCCAGACAGCATATTAAAAAGCAGAGATATTACTTTGTCAACAAAGGTCCATCTAATCAAGGCTATGGTTTTTCCAGTAGTCATGTATGGATGTGAAAGTTGGACTCTAAAGAAAGCTGAGTGCAGAAGAATTGATGCTTTTGAACCGCGGTGTTGGAGAAGACTCTTGAGAGTCCCTTGGACTGCAAGGAGGTCCAAACAGTCCATTCTAAAGGAGATCAGTCCTGGGTGTTCATTGGAAGGACTGTTGTTGAAGCTGAAACTCCAGTACTTTGGCCACCTGATACAAAGAGCTGACTCATTTGAAAAGACCCTGATGCTAGGAAAGATTGAGGGTAGGAGGAGAAGTGGACGACAGAGGATGAGATGGCTGGATGGCATCACCGACTCAATGGACATGGGTTTGGGTAAACTCCGGGAGCTGGTGATGGACAGGGAGGCCTGGCATGCTGCGGTTCATGGGGTCGCAAAGAGTCAGACATGACTGAGTAACTGAACTGAACTTTATTTAAAAGGTAAACTTAATTAACTTTGTTTTAAACTTAGTCCTAACCACGTACAAAATTCTTTCCACTTCAACATCATTCCTCCCAATGAACAATCAGGACTGATCTCCTTTAGGACGGATCGGTTGAATCTCCTTGCAGTCCAAGGGACTCTAAAGAGCCTTGCTTTCTTAGACAGAACATTTTAAGATGGCACCAAACATCATTTATTTTTAATCCCAAATCTCTTTAGTTTCTCTGTAACAGGAAATTAGTGTTTAGTAGTAACTGTTTCAAAATCTTCTTTGGAAATGACTTAGCTATTCAACAAAGACTTCCAACACTTAGTTTAGCACAACCCTTAGAAGTTCAAGTTATCCCAATCTGGAGAGACTATTTTAGACACATATTCCTAAAAAGCATAATTATTTTTAATGGAGTCTATCTAAAGGCTCATATCTCATTTACATTTTTTAAAAGTTTCTTCACTTAAGGTAATTTCCTTGCTGACAAACTTGCAACAGATATAATAATATTTAACTTATATTAAATCTAGTACAACTTGGACTGCAAGGAGATCCAGCCAGTCCATTCTGAAGGAGATCAGCCCTGGGATTTCTTTGGAGGGAATGATGCTAAAGCTGAAGCTCTAGTACTTTGGCCACCTCATGCGAAGAGTTGACTCATTGGAAAAGACTGTGATGCTGGGAGGGATTGGGGGCAGGAGAAGGGGATGACAGAGGATGAGATGGCTGGATGGCATCACCGACTCGATGGACGTGAGTTTGAGTGAACTCTGGGAGTTGGTGATGGACAGGGAGGCCTGGCGTGCTGCGATTCATGGGGTCGCAAAGAGTCGGACACGACTGAGCAACTGAACTGAACTGAACTGAACTGACAATGAAAATATTCTGCTTAATGTTAATTACTCTTAGACATGTCTACATTAGTTAGATCAACAAACAAATATTAATATCTTCCAGGCAAGAGTACTGGAGTGGGGTGCCATTGCCTTCTCTGATTTAATATTGAATATTTCCCAGTTCACATGAACCTGAAATTCATTTAGGTTAATTTCTCTTGTATTTAGAATTATTTGATTTGTAAGTGCTTAACCTTTTTTTTTAAGGCCAATTAGATTAGAGCTCATTTACAAACTGATCTTAGCAATCAGCAATATTATCCAAAAAACAAAGACACACATTGAGACATACATATATCCAAATAAACACAAGAGATCCTATAGCTTTGTTTTCCAAACTTAGTTATGAAGAAAAAATGGTTGGAATAAGATTTTAAAAGGCTTTGTTCCTCTTTTTTTTTTTTTTCTTTCGGTTTCAGGAATTATAGATGGTCTAGATAAGTGATCCAGAGAACTCTGGTCTAAAAGTATAGGAGGAGTTATTTCCTCAGGGCAAGAATTATTAAAGAGATAATTTTTTTCTTCAAGAGCTTCCTCTGGAATCTAGAGAATATTGTGACCACATTGTCAAAAATTGTATTTTTCTGTGACCATAGTTTTATAGCAAAAATTTAGACCAGATAGTGCTCAACTTGGCCCATGATAACAAGGGCAGATTGGTCCCAGCAGGAATTGTCCCTCCGGGAAAGTAAGGGTCTAAGTTTGATCAGCACCAGGCTGTTGATTACAGGAGGAAGTCCTGGACATAAGGGAACTTCAGTCCATTTTCCTATCCTATGTCAATAAAGATATATTTTTAGGCCTTTTTCTTGTCATTGGATCATAGCTATAGATTGACCAGTCAAAAAAACAACAACAACAACAACAAAATTTCCCCCCCAAGGGGTTCCCAGGTGGAGTGTGGAACCTTAGAGTGAGCAAATTCCCATATTAACTTGAGCAGTTTGTACCAGATGTCTGTGCACTCAAACCAAACCAACAAAACCAAACTGAACCAGAACTTCACAGGAGTCACACTCCAAATGAAACAAAAGGCAGAGATGCCCAGAAATGAAAAGCCAAGTAACAAGAGTGCCCTGAAAAGATGGTAAAGTGATGCCCAGAAATCAAAAGCCAAATGGCATAAATGCCAAACGTGACTGCCCACTTCTACTAGACCTGTGACCTAGCAAAGTCAGTGCTAGCAGCCTTTTTTAGTTCTGATACAGTTTCAAGCAATTTCTTATTGGTTTCCTGCAAAGAAGTTACTCTATCATTTTCTGTTTTAGAAGCTTCTAGATACCAGTCAAAGCATGGCCAGCCTTTTCTAATTGTGTGCACAAAAATACCAATTTTGGAATATCAAAAGAACCCCAATTTGGCTATTTTAGGTTAAGATCTCTTTTAGTATAATTTCTCCAATTAACTAGGTACTTGCAAGTATGAGCTCCATACCTATTGTACATGAATCTGGCTGGAATGTTGGTCAGAGGCTGGCTTTCTGATACCCCTTTGCTTTTGTTTTTGAGAGATTCCATTTCCCATCTTAAGCTGAATTTGTCAGGGATAAAAATCACTAGTGAACTTGTGTAGTGGGCCCATGTGTTGCTTGTGAGCTTATCTTCTCCAGGAGTCACCCCAGAGTCATTTCAGCTCGTCTTACATGTCTCAGATTCTGCCTACGGCAATCTAAGACCACCGTGGCTGCTCAGGTCGCTGAATGGCCAGCTTTTATGTGCGACCCCCAGAAGAACAAGTCTTTTAATTAATGAGTGGGTTTCCCTATAGGGCCACTGCACAGTATGAGGACTAGGCCTCCACCACTCCCATAAATTTCTCAGTCGCCGGAGAAAACGGAAACCGGCCAGGAGGTGACTTGTCTCTTTTCTTTGGAGCAAAGCTCTCAAATATTTTCCTCACTTTTATCCTGACAAATTCTATAATGACAGTCAAGTTGAGGAAAAGTGTCAGATCAGCCTCTTACTTAACCACTCAGCCAAGACCATTCAGTCCCCTACAACGGAGCAACCTCGGCATCTTTCAGCTAAACCTGGGTATTCCTCAATTTTTTCCCAGTTGAGCCCCCCTATCCAGTACCTTTCCACTAGGTGGGCAATTCTCCTGGCATCTTTCAGCCAGCCCCCAACCCACTATCTTTTGACTGGGTGGGAATTTCTCAGTGTCTTTCAACCAAGCCCCAGATTTGAGAACCTGGAGAGACTTACCCAAATTCATCTGCACTCCCCAAGGAGGTGAATGGGCGCAAGGGGCCACTGTAGGTACCAAAGCTCCAGTTCCTCGTGGAGTCCAGTCAAAGAAAGGAAGTCCACTCTGGGTCCCTTCGTGGTCGCCATAACTGTCAACTAAAAAAAGATAGTTGCGAGTTAAGTTTTATTTGAGGCAAAATGAGGACTGCAGCCTGGAGGCAGCATCTCAGATAGTGCTGAGACTGCTCCAAAGCCGCAGTGGGGGAAAATCAATATATAAGGTTTTGATGAAAGGGGAGTTCAATACCATGAGGCACGCATTTTACAAAAGGTTTTTTGTTAGTCATGAGGATCTGCTGTCACCATGAAGGGATTTAGAGCTTCTCTAGAATATGAGGAGAGGCAAGGATTGAGATCATAAAATCTGCTCCTAAAAACATCCAACTATCTCTGGTGGCTCAGCGGTTAAAGCGTCTGCCTGGAATGCGGGAGACCCGGGTTCGATCCCTGGGTCGGGAAGATCCCCTGGAGAAGGAAATGGCAACCCACTCCAGTACTCTTGCCTGGAGAATCCCATGAAGGGAGAAGCCTGGTAGGCTACAGTCCATGGGGTCGCAAAGAGTCGGACACGACTGAGCGACTTCACTCACTCACTCACTCACTCAAAGACCTATCCCGCCAGATTTCCGGAGCACAGAGGGTCTCACTCCACCCTGAACGCCCCCAGGGGTTGGTGAAGGTCAGCAGCTATAGCAGCATGGGGTTCAGTCTCGGTAGAGGCAGATGGCAAAGGCCTTTGCTGTTCAGTTGCTGGCAGTGCTCTTGGTAAGTGCCAGTTTGTGTTGACAGTTGCCATGCCCTACTCCAGGGGATCTTCCCAACCCAGGGATCGAACCTGCACCTCTTACTTCTCCTGCATTGGCAGGTGGGTTCTTTACCTCTAGCACCACCTGGGAAGCCCCTATCATTTGGCATTTGAAACAAATTGGAAAGGTGAAAAAGCTCAATAAATGAGTGCTTCATGAGCTGTCCAGAAATCTAAAATATCATCAATTTTGAAGTGTCAGCTTCTCTTATTTTACACAACAGTGAACCACTTCTCTATCAGATTATGATGTGCAACAAAAAGTGGATTTTATATGACAAACAGCAATGACCAGCTCAGTCACTGGACCAGAAAGAAGCTCCAAAGCACTTCCTAAAGGCAAACCTGCACTACAAAAAGGTGATGGTCACTGTTTGGTGGTTTGCTGCTGGTCTGATCCACTACAGCATTCTGAATTCTGGTGAAACCACTACATCTGAGAAGTATGCTCAGCAAATTGATGAGATGCACTGAAAACTGCAATGCCTGCAGCCAGCATTGGCCAATAGAATGGGCCCAGTTCTCCACACAACACTTGACCACACGTCACGCAACCAGTGCTTTAAAAGTTGAACAAATTGGGCTACGAAATTTTGTTCCATCTGCCATATTCACCTGACCTCTCACCAACTGACTACCACTTTTTTAAGCATCTAAACAACTTTTTGCAGGGAAAATGCTTCCACAACCAGCAGGAGGGAGAAAATGAGTTCGTCAAATACCGAAGCATGGATTTTTACACTACAGAAATAAACAAATTTATTTCTTGCTGGCAAAAATGTGTTGATTGTAATGGCTCCTATTCTGACTAATAAAGATGAGCTTGAGAATAGTTATAATGATTTAAAATTCACAGTCCAAAACTGCAATTATGTGCACCAACCTAATATATGTATAGCTAAATCATTTTGCTGTACATTGAAAACTAATACAACATGATAAATCAATTATTGTTGTTGTTGTTTAGTCATTAAGTCATGTCCAACTCTTTTGTGACCTCACGGACCTTAGCCCACCAGGCTCCTCTGTCCATGGGATTCACCAGGCAGGAATACTGGCGTGGGTTGCCATTTCCTTCTCCAGGGGGAATCTTCTCAACCCAGGAACTGAACCTGGGTCTCCTGCGTTGGTAGGTGGATTCTTTACCACTGAACCACCTGAATAAGCCCAAATCAACTATACTCCAATATTAAATTTAAAAAATTTAATGTATAATTTTAGCAAGTAACCTTGTACAAGAGGATTTCCCTGGCGGTCCAGTAGTTAGGATTTCATGTTTCGACTTCAAGGGGTCCAGGTTCAATCCCTAGTTGGGGGAACTAAGATCCTACAAACTGCACAGTATGGCCAAAAAAAACACTAAGAAATATTTATTATTTTTATTACTTCCTATGCAGTCAATCAACTTTGACTTATTGCCACAATTTTGTGGGCTTTTCATACTAGTCTAGAATGAATGAGTTTAAGACTAAAGTCACAGGTTGGGTTTTCTGGGAAGTAGATGCTGAGTTCAAGTTGGGAATATAGAAGGATTAACGGGGAGAAACACCTGTGAAGGAAAAGGAGCAGAAGCAGGCTTGAGAAAAGAGATCAGTTAGTGACAGGGTTTCTGCCAGCTCATTGGGAATCTCCAGAGCAAACACTGCCGGATGAAGGAGCCCCAGATTTTGGCTGGGCTTCTGGAAAGCTGAAGCCCTCGAAGGCACTAACTGCAGGAGGCTGTCAGCAAGTTCTTTCGTAAACAGAGATCTCAGTGGCATATCTCTCCAGGTCTGCCACATCACTCTTCTCAGCTCTGTGCTGGTGAGCATGGGGAGGTCTCTTAGTCATTCAACAAACACTCAGTAAGCAGTTCTTCAGTGATCCCTTAAAGGAAAATCAGAAGGGACTACCTGAGAAATTGGGCAGAAAAGTCTGGCTTCCTGAGCACCAGGTTTGGTTCCCCTCCTAGTTGCTCCCAAGCACTATGCTTTGGTATGTAACTCTAACCCTAACCCTAATCTAACTGCATTAAAGCACCTTATTAATTTGTTGGTCATCCCCAAAGACCACAAGATACTTGGGGGCAGGTTGTGTCTCATTCACCCAGCTATTGAGACTGAGCAGAATGCTGTGGGGTTCCTGGGCACAAAAGCATTTGTGTTCCCTTCCCTGAGTACCAAAGGGCAGGTTCAGATAGCTGCTGATCAAGGAAGGCAGGGGATGCAGGGACAAGGGAGGAGCAGTCAAGAAACAATAGTGCAGGACTTCCCTGGCTGTCCAGTGGCTGAGAATCCACCTACTGGTGTGGAGGACATGGGTTTGATCCCTGGTTTGTGAAGATTCCACCTGCCTAAGGGCAACGGGGCCCATATACCACAAGGCCCAGCTGTGCTACTGAGCCCTCGCTCCAGAGCCCAAGAGCTGCAGTTTCTGAGCCTGAGTGCTTCTACTTCGGAAACTCAAATGCTCTAGAGCCAGGGGATGTATACTGCAATAGGGGATATCACCTCAGTGAGAGGCCCTCGAACCGCAGTTGGAGAGTGGTCCCTGCACTCCACAGCTGGAGAGGGCCCACACGCAGCAATGAAGACCCAGGGCAGCCAAAATATTTTTTAAATTAATAAACACATTAAAAAAATTTTTTAAGGAAAAAAAAAAAAGTGTAGCCTTGGGGGCAGCTTCCTGGCTCCCTCTCAAGGGATACACATAACAACATCTTTGAGCTCTTCTGCAGAACTAAAACCCTAACCAAATGGAAGAGGTTAACTACTTGGTGAAGCATTTTCATTCCAGAGAAGGTCACAATTCACCCATCATCACTTGCAACCAGATGTTCTCTGGATTGAAGGAATGTAGGACCTGCGTGTTCCTTGATCCTTATTAGCAACCCTTCCCCTTGACTATAAAACTCCTCACAATCTCCCACCACCACCCTCCTCCTCATTGGGATACAGTTTTGAGGGCATTAGCTGTGGCCCCCTTTGCTTGGCAAAGGAATAAAGCTATACTTTCCTATTTCACTTAACACTCTATCTCTGAGATTTAATTCAGTGTCGGGATAAATAGGCCAGATTCAGCTTCACTATCCCCAGCACCTAGAGGTACTCAACAAATATTAGAAGAAAGAACAGTGGTGAGGGTCATTAAAGTGTGTGTGCTATATTATAATTGCTCCTGGCACAGAGCCCCTCAAACTCTTGGAATTTCATAAATGATGAGAGCTCAAGAGGTGTCTTGTACTTACAACGAACTCCTTTCAGCTGCCCCGAGTTTATCTTAATGAGGTGACTTTCAGAAAGCACCTAAAGGTGGGGACTGGTTACCAGGGGAAACAACCATGTGATTAGAGGTTTGGAACTTTTAGTCCCAGCCCCCTGACTTCAGAGGAAGGAAGAGAGGCTGGAGTTTGACTGAGTTGGCAAAGGCCAATGATCTAATCAATTGTTCTTATATAATGAAGCCTCTATAAAGTCCCAAAGAATGGGGTTTGGAGACTTTCTGGGTGTAAAATAAAATTCATGTTTATGGCAAGACAAGAAAAATTTAGACATAAAACATTTTCTCACTGGACTTCCCTGCCTGCCAATGCAGGAGACGATGGGTTCGATCCCTGGTCCAGGAAGATTCAACATGCAAAGAGGTAATTAAGCCCAGGAGCTGCAACTACAACAGCCCATGAGCTCTAGAGCCCTTGCTTCTCGCAATAAGAGAACCCACCACAATGAGAAACCCTTGCACCAACAAAGACCCAGGACAGCCAAAAATAAACTAATTTTTTTTCTTTTCCCTTTGGCTTCCCCTCTCTCCCCACTGTGCTTTGTGTGCCTGCATTTTACATTGACCAAACATCTCTGATCAGCAGGAACACCTGTTCCATCATAGACAGCAACATTCTTCCAGTATCAACAAGACAACTCTTTAAAAGACTATGTTCCTTTTTGGTCTTATAAAAGGTCACATGTTCTCCCCCATGATTGTGTTTAAATCTAGATTACGTAAACTGTCAAACATATGCTATTTAATGAGCCCTCTGTCTCAAAAACTTTAGAAAGACTGTGTCATGACTTCTAGCGGATGGAACAGGTCTCAAAGATTTCTGAGGTACTCTTCCCAGGTTATAGTCCTCAAATTTGGCTTGAATAAAATTTTCTGATTCTTTCTTAGATCAACTGATTAATTTTTCATTGACACAGGTTGGTAAATACCTGGAGATTGGGAAGGAGTGACACACTCAGAGAAGGCATGGAAGCTCTGCACCCCTTCCCGCATACCTATGCATCTCTTCCGTCCGGCTGTTTCTCAGTCCCATTTTTTCATAATAAACTTGTAATTTAGTGAGTAAGCCTTGCGTGTGTGCTCAGTAGCTCAGACTCTTTGTGACCCCGTGGACTGTAGCCCTCCAGGCTCCTCTGACCATGGAATTTTCCAGGCAAGAATACTGGAGTGGGGTGCCATTTTCTACTCCAGGGGATATTTCCAACCTAGGGATTGAACCCACTTCTCTTGCATCCTCTGCACTGGCAGGTGGATTCTTTACCACTGTGCCACCTGGGAAGCCCCAGTGAGTAAAGAGAGGAGGAGAAAGTCATTGGAACCTCCAGTGGATAGCCAGGAGGTCAGAAGCACAAGTGACAATCTACACTTGAGATTGGCCTCTTAAGTGGGCAGGAGTGGGGGTCAGTCTTGGAGGACTGATCTGATGTTGTCTTCAGGTGGTGTCAGAACTGAGTTGAATTGTAGGACACCCACCTATTTGGTGGTGGAAAAGTTGCTTGGTGGGGCTGGAAACCCCGTACATGTGAATTGGTATCAAAATTGCAACAAACAAGGCTTGGTTCCTGCCCTCCTGGAGCAGGAATTTGGAGAAAAGGAAGTCCACCAGGACCAGCTCTAAAAGGAGAAGTAAATTTTCCCCAGGGTGAAGTGTATAGGGTGTGTGGAGCGAGGAAGAGATAAGAGAGCAGAAGAAAATGAGAGCAAACGCAACATGAAAGGGAGTGGTGTTTTCAGGGAGTACCACAGATGATGCAAGGGGGAGCGTGAGGTCACCTTTGAAGATGATGCCAGTTTGGATGAATTAGCAAAACTATGACTCCTTTGAGTTAATATTTTTATAACTTTTCACTGTTTAATATTTTTAAAGTCTGATCATTTTAAGTAACATATTCTACTTGGTGAAAATATCCTACTTACTTAATGCTTTTACCTTTTTTCAGATCATGATCTAGACCTGTACAGTCTGATATGTTAGTCTCTAGTCACAAGTGGCTACTGAGCGCTTGAAATGTGGTTGCTCCAAATAGATTTCCCTGTAAGTGTAAGCTACAAATTCCTGAGACTTAGTATGAAGAATGTAAAGTATCTCTTTAATAATATCTTATGTTGATTACATATTGAAATTATAATGCTTTGAATATACAAAGTTAGACAAAATATATTATTATATGAATATTATTATTATTGGCCACACTAGGAGGCATGTGTGATCCTAGTCCCCTGATCAGGGATTGAACCTATGCCCCTGCAGTGGAAGGATGGGGTCTTAACCACTGAACTGCCAGGAAAGTCTCTCAAGAATATTTTTTAAGGAAAACTTCAGCCCAATCTCCGTTCTGTAGCTTTGCCTTCATGATGAGATGTTGTGGGCACTGCAGCTTTGTCTTCTTATGTTTTAAAGAGAGTAAGGGACCATCAATCAACATCACAGAATTCCTGCAACCCAGATATTCACCAGAAAAGTTATCTTTCAATGATTGGCTGCTGACAAGCCCTTATCAAAAGCTTGGTCTGTATGGTTGTCCAGAGGGTCAAAGGAATGTGCTATTTGCTCCTCTGGATTTTATGAGCTCGGTCTCCATATCAAGCTAGACAGTACAAGTTTATGATTTAGTGTTGTGTACTTGGGGCTTATTGAAGGTCCATATTAGAAACAGCCCTTGTGAATTCTGTAAAAACCCTCAGTAAAGAATTTGACCATGATATTTTTTCAATATCCATTTTAGAGGGAACCGTGTTAATAAATTCCTTTTAGAGTTTAGTGCCAGAAAAACTTTTCTCCTGACAAATAGCTATTTTCCTATTATCATACAATGAGAACCATTGCATTTAGCAATCCCTCTGTTTATAATTTTAGCTGTAAGAAAACTCAGAACTATATTTAATATTCAGTTATACTAACAATCTTTAGCTTTAATTATCCTTCCACTCTCCATGGCTTTTCATTGCTTATACTTACTGTACAGTTTAATGTGAGGTCCATATTGAGATAGTGTTGTTTCAGTTACTTTTGCTATACAACATCCATCCCAAACTTGGTGCTATAAAACAATCACCATTAAAAAAAAAAAAATCACCATTTTATTGGGCATATTGACTTTGTAGCTTATGAATTCTCAGAGGGCACAGTGGGGGCTGCCCTTTTCTGCTGCATCCTGTTCCAGGCTTCAACTCGTGACTTAACAGCTAGGAGTTCTTCAAATGGCTTCTTCATTCACTTGGCTGAGCCTGGTCTGGAAAGGCTGAAGGCTGGGCTCCGCTGGAACTATTAAGCAGAGTGCTTATGCACATGGCCTCTCCATATGGCTTGGCTTTTCACTGCACGGTGTCTGGGTTCTCTGGGACTGCAAACCCAGAGGGAGTGTCCCAAGAGTCAGCATTCGAAGAGAGCTAGGTGGAAAGAATATGGCCTTTCCTAGCCTCCAAACATCACTGCTGCTATATGCTACATCGTAGAGCAGTCACAAACCCATCTAGATTTGAAAGGAGAGTATAAAAACCTCACCTCTCAGTAAGTATTGAAATCATTAATTGCTACTTTGAAAACTACAGACATAAATAATAAAAATAATAAACTCATGGCTCTTCTTGAGTCAAAGAGATCTAAACAAAAGGTTTCTCAGTATTTATCCTGTTCAGACCATGTGGCTAGAGGTGGGAGAAGAAAGGTAGGAGAGGCCTCTTCAGCCCTCACCATCTTCCCATGTTTGTTACAGAGCCAGGGTTTTATCACTACTGTTGTTTGTAGTTGTTCTTGGCTACCTGCCCAGCAACTTGTATGATCTCAGCTCTCCAGCCAGGGATGGAACTCCGTGCCCCCTGCAGTGGAAGCGCAGAGTCCTAACCACTGAACTGCCAGGAAATTCCCTTGAATTTTTTTCATTGAATGAAACATTCTTTCACTTCTACAGTGCTTTACAATTTCAAAAGCTTCACACATATAATTTCATATAATCCCATAATAACCCCTTTTCCCTAGCCCTGTGCCGCCCCTCTTCCCTTCCCTCTCCCCACTGGTAACCACTAGCTTGTCCTCTACACCTGTGAGCCTTATAGAGCCATTTTTACAACTCACCAAAGCTTCCATAAAGGGGAAAGCCTAGCTAAAAGTAGACACATTATCAAATTGGTAACAATAAGATTATTTGGGCCCCAAATAATTGTTTCAAAGGACTTTAAGACATTATTATTTTAGTCATGAAAGATTGATAACGGACATCTTTTTTAATGACCAGGGCAAAGACATCTTTTCTAGTAGTTGGAAATAATAAGTTCAGCAAACACCTGAAAAGAGACAAATCCAACAACCATCATTCCTCTTCCTTGTCCTCCTCCTATTTCCTTCTCTTCCTGAATTATTGGGAAGAAATTCCCTTAATAAGCACCTAAAATATGCTAAGTATTATTGTTGTCATTCCCATAATGTTTCAAAGCACAGATTTAGCAGCTAATTTAAGAACATGATTAATATCTAATATTTCAGGGGTTGGCAAACTTTTCTGTAAAGGGCCAACTAGTATTTTAATTTATACTGGGTGGGTGATACAGCTCTTCGACAATCATTCAACTCTGCTGTCCTAGGGAGAAGCAGCCATGGGCAATTTACAAATAGATATGGGTGACTGTGTTCCAATGAAACAACTTACGGGCACTTACAGTTGAATTTTATCCAATTTTCACATGTCACAGAACAGTATTCCTCTTTTGATTTTGTTTCAATCACTTCAAATTTAAAAACCAATCTGAATTCTTGGGAAAAAATGGGCAGTGGGCCAGGTTTGGCCTGTGAGCTGTAATTTGCCTGCTCCTGCAAAGTCAAATGAAAAAAGGAGGGTACAGAATTGTATTCATGGTATGATTTCCTATAACTTAAAGGAGGAGACCTACACATAAAGAAAAGGCTGAAAGTACACTTACAAAACATGTTTTTTGTTTTTAATGCTGAGATTATGGTTGATTTTCCTCATGTGGTTTTTGGTAGTTTCAGATTTTATAGATCGGAATATTTTACCTTAAGGATGGAAATAGAAGTTTTTGAAAGAATAAATGTAGTCATACTTCCTCTTAACAGCACATATGCCAAAAATCAAGAACAAGGAGAAAATCAAAATGAATTCTGTGGTGTTGGACTGGAATTAGAGTTACCTATCTACGTCGATCTATCGGTCTATCCAAGGAAATGTCCGCTGAGAGGTCCTGAAAACAACTCTTCATAAGCAACGCACACACCTGGCATCCAGGTCTTGGTTTCTTTCTTTCTTTTTTTTAATACTTTTAATTTTACTGTCCTGGGTCTCAGTTGCAGCACCCAGGACCTTCCTTGCAGTGCAAGGGCTCAGTAGTTTCAATGCAGACTTATTTGCCCCACAGCATGTGGGATCTTAGTTCCTCCACAACAGGGATTGAACCCAAGACCCCTGCATTGGAAGGAAGTTGGCCTTTTTTTTTTTTTTTTTTTTGGAGGATAAGTGCTTTACAATGTTGTGTGGTGTCTGCCATACAACAATGTGATTCAGCTATAAGTATATCCCCTCCCTCTTGAACCTCTGTCCCACTCCCAACCCCATTACACGCCTCTAGGTTGTCACAGAGCAACAGTTTGAGCTCCCTGTGTTACACAGCAAAGTCCACTGGCTATCTACTTTGTTCACATATGGTAATGGATATGTTTCAATGCTACTCTCCCAATTTGTCCCACCCTCTCCTTCCCCTGCTGCGTCCACACATCTGGTCTCTATGTCTGTGTCTCTATTCCTGTCCTGCAAATAGGATCATCAGTACCATTTTTCTAGATTTCATACATATGGGTTAATATACAGTATTTGTTTCTCTCTTTCTGACTTACTTCACTCTGTATAATAGGCTCTAGGTTCATCCACCTTATTAGAACTGACTCAAATTCACTGGAAAGCAGATTCTTACCCACTGGACCACCAGGTAAGTCCCCAGATCTTGGTTTCTAAATAATGGCTCTTCACTAAAAAGAACCAAAGCTTTTTGGAGAAGTATGTGATTTGGGGGCTGGGGCAGGGAAAAAAGACACAGTGAACTTGGATGCCAACATAAGAGATGACAGTTAGATCCCTGGGTTGGCAAGATCCCCTGGAGAAGGAAATGGCAACCTACTCCAGTATTATTGCCTGGAAAATCCCATGGACAGAGGAGCCTGGTAGGCTACGGTCCATGGAGTTGCAAAAGAGGACACGACTCAGCGACTAAACAACGACAACAAAGAGCCTGGAACATCTCATGTAAGAAATGAATAAAGTGCTCAAATAACCATACGAAATCCAATGGACACAAAACTTGACCTGAATGGGCTTTCACTGGCCAAATCTGGGACAGTTTGAATATTAAAAAAAATGACAGCAGTAGATTACAGCCCAATAAATAAAACAGAAAACCATGATCCTATATGACTTAATAAGTAAGTAGGTTTGGGAGATTAAGAGGTATAAACTTCCAGTTGCAAAATTAAATGAGTCATGTGTATGAAAGGCACAGAGTGGGGAAATATAGCCAATAATTATGTAATGCATTTGTATCGTGACACATCATAACCAGACTAATCACGGTTTTCATTTGGAAATGTTTAGAAATGTCTAGTCAGCTATTTGTGTAAAGAAAAGCTATGACAAACCTAGACAGTATATTAAAATCAGAGACATTACTTTGCCAACAAACATCCATCTAGTCAAAGCTATGGTTTTTCCAGTAGTCGTGTATGGATGTAAGAGTTGGACCATAAAGAAGGCTGAATGCCGAAGAATTGATGCTTTTGAACTGTGGTGTTGGAGAAGACTCTTGAGAGTCCCTTGGACTACAAGGCAATCAAACCAGTCAATCCTCAAGGAAATCAGTCCTGAATATTCATTGGAAGGACTGATGCTGAAGCTGAAGTGTCAATACTTTGGCCACCTGATGGAAAGAGCCAACTCATTGGAAAAGATCCTGGATGCTGGGAAAGATTGAAGGCAGGAGGAAAAGGGGACGACAGAGGATGAGATGGTTGGATCGCATCACCGACTCAATGGACATAAGTTTGGGCAAGCTCCAGGAGTTGGTGAAGGACAGGGAAGCCTGGCATGCTGCAGTCCACGGGGTCACAAAGAGTCAGACACGATTGAGTGACTAAACAACAAAGTCAAAATGGACAAACGTCTGTTTACAAGATAAATAGGTACTAGAGATGTAATGCACAACATGATAAATATTACTTACACTTCTGTATGTTATATATGAGAGTACATTGTTGAGAGTAAATCTAAGAGTTCTCATCACAAGGAAAAATATTTTTTCTATTTCTTTAATTTTATATCTATATGAGATGATCTATATTCACTAAACTTACTGCGCTTACCATTTCATGATGTCTATTAGTCAAAGCAATATGCTATACACCTAAACATATACAGTATTGTATGAATACAACTGGAAGGAAAAAATAATAAATAAAATTTTAGCACTTTGATGAGAAATGAGCGATTTATGGAGTTTCAAAATATTTAATACCTCCTGGCTTCCCTGGTGACTCAGACTGTAAAAGAATCTGCCTGCAATGCAGGAGACCTGGGTTGGATTCCTGGGTTGGGAAGATCCTCTGAAAAAGGGAATGCCAACCCACTGCAGTATTCTTCCCTGGAAAATTCCGTGGACAGAGGACCCTGGTGGGCTACAGTTCTCGGGGTCATAAAGAGTCGGACTGAGTGACTAACACTATGTAATACTTTACAAATAATAAAAGCGTAACTTCAGAGTACTTTGGCCACCTCATGCGAAGAGCTGACTCATTGGAAAGAAAAGACTCTGAGGCTGGGAGGGACTGGGGGCAGGAGGAGAAGGGGATGACAGAGGATGAGATGGCTGCATGGCATCATCGACTTGATGGACGTGAGTTTGAGTGAACTCCGGGAGTTGGTGATGGACAGGGAGGCCTGGCGTGCTGCAATTCATGGGATCGCAAAGAGTCGGACACGACTGAGCGACTGAACTAAACTGAACTGAACTGAACTTCACAGTGGAAAAGCTTGTCAGGCGTCATTTTAAACAAGGATCAACATGAACATCGTCAGTAACGAGGCAAACTGACAGATTGACAAGGGGTCACTGATGTGATGCTTTGAGAGGAACGCAGCATCTCTTCTGTGATAGTCCTGTCGGAACGCATAGCCTCAATCTAGTGAGAGGAGACACAATCTTTGTGAGATGAGGCACACAAAACCAAATGCAGAGTTTACGAATTAGCTGGCCTGCCCCCACCAGGCCGCCCCATCCTCGCTGCGCAGCCCGGGCGCAGGAGGCCGCCGACCCTCTGGGAGTTCGCGGCGCCCAACGACTCCAGACACGCTGGGCACCGGCGCCGTGCCGCCTTCCCGCCGCCGCCAGGAGGCTCCGCGCGCCTTCCCGCCTTTCCCTGCGCCGCGGCCGGAGCGGCCGGGCCCTGCGGCCAGACGGGCGCGGCCAGCAGGGCGAGGCGAGCGCGCAGGCCAGGAACCGGTGCGCCCCGCCGCCGCCCAAGGCCAGGTCCTTGGCGCCGGCCGGCCGGCCGGCCGCGCCTCCTTTGTGACCGTCTCCAGCCCCTCAGAGCCGGCGCGCCACCGCCGCTGAGCCCGGGCTGCAAATGGCGCCCGCTCGCCTCGGCGCCTCCCGCCGCCGCGCTCCCGGTCCGGGGACCTCTCGGGGTACCACGCCCGGGGCGCCTACGCCCTCATCGAGGCTCGCGGGCCGGTCCTCAGCTGCCACGACGCCAGCCTGCCCTTCGGCGGATACCTAGGGGAGTCCCATATATATATATATATATATATATATATAATGGGGCTATATATATAATTGTATATATAGAGAGTATATTGTATATGCATACAATATATGTATTGTGTATATATATATATAATTGTAAAATGCATATAGTATAAAATTTGTTATTTTGAAGTACAATGCAGTGACATCAAGTACATCAAGTACAGTTCACAGGGTTGTACTATCATCACCGCTGTTTAGTGCCAGAACTTTTTCATCACCTCAAAAGGAAACCACCCATTAGCAGCCATTCCCTCCTCCCCACCCAGCTGCTAGCAACCACCACTCTGCTTTTTTGTCTCTATGGATTTGCCTGTTTTGAGTATTTTCTATAAATGGAATTGTGCAATACCGGTGTCCTTTGTGACCAGCTTCTCTAGCTGAACTTAAGGTTCTCAAGGTTTATCCAAGTTGTGGCATGCATCAGAACTTCATTCCTTTTAATGGATGAATAATATTCTGTAGTATGCATACACCAGAGTTTTTTTATCCTTCCATCTGGTCATGGATACTTGGGTGTTTCCACCTTTTGGCTATTATGAATAGATCTGCTAAGAATGTTTGCATACAAGTTTTTGTTGGAACACCTGTTTTCAAATTCAATTCTTTGTGGTATATAACTATTTTGCTCATTTAAAGGAAACAGCTACAGCCATGTACAGTTCTGCCATTGATTCTCAGAGTTCCTGGAGCTGTATAAGGCATGCTCCCCCAAATTTTCCTGTCTTCCTTGATATTCATGGTATGGGAGACATATATATCATTGTACCTGTCCTCCCCAGTGCCGCTTCTCAGGGGATTTGCCAAACTTCTAAATAACATCCCCTAACCCCTCCAGCCCTCCAACCCTCATCTCCAGACTGAGCCCTCTTCTGCCCCAGCTACTATTGACCTGAGGGAACCTATCCTTTGCTGGGCAGAAACCGAGGTGTTTTCCTTTGGAGGACTTTTTAAATAGTTTTTTTTTTTTTAATAATTTTATTTATTTTTGGCTGTGCTGGGTCTTCATTGCTGCATTCAGGCTTTCACTAGTTGCAGCGAGCAGGGGCCACTCTGTAGTTGGGTCACTCTGCAGGCTTCACATTCCAGTAGTTTCTCTTGTTGTGGAGTACAGGTTCTAGGGCATGCAGGCTTTAGTAGTTGTGGGCAGATGGGCTCAGTAGTTGTTTCCCAGGCTCTAGAACACAGGCTTAATAGTTGTGGGGCACAGGCTTAGGTGCTCTGTGGCATGTAGGATCTGCCCAGATCAGGAATCGAACCTGTGTCTCCTGCGTTGGCAGGCAGATTCTTCACCACTGAGCCACCTGGGAGGCCCCACATTTGGAGGATTTTAACTAAAGGACAGGTAGGGGCTGGAGCAGTCATTTAGAACTGATGAATGGTGGCAGAAGGAAACTAGTCTGACAATGGCTGGGGAGCCTGACACAGGCATAGAGAGGCAGACAAAGAGCATGAACCAGAACCCTAATAGCCTCACTCCTGACTTCAAATTTTGGGTGATCTGCTGACTTGCTCTCCTAGGACACTCATAATGTCATTCATTTTTCTCTTGAAATAAATGCTCTTAAAACTGTTCTCAAGCTTTAGTTTGCATCCGAATGCCTCTAGGAATGCGGCTGATGTTGCTAGAACTAGAACCATACTTTGAGAACCATTGTCTTAAACTTGCTTGAGTGCCTGTTCCTTGAAACCAAAAGTGCCCTGACCAGGAAGAGCACTTGTCTGCTGCTGCTGAATTCATGCATGCCTGGGAAAGCTGACATCCCACCTGCCTCCAGTGCTCACCATTACAGGCGGTCCAGCTGGATGATTGATTGGTTTGGCTGCACCACGCAGCTTGCAGGATCTTAGTTCCCCAACCAGGGATCAAAACCATGCCCCCTGCAGTGGAAGCAGAGCGTCCTAACCAGTTCACTAGATCACCAGGGAATTCCCTATCCGGCTGGATTTAACCTGTCTTGCTACTGCCTGTGAGCCACAGCTGTGCTGAGAATACTGGAGTGGGTAGCCTATCCCTTCCCCAGGGGATCTTCCCAACCCAGGAATCGAACCGGGGTCTCCTGCTTTGCTGGTGGATTCTTTACCAATTGAGCTATGAGGGAAGCCCACTGAGAATACATCAAGGAAGTGCAGAGTTACAGAAGTGCAGAGCAGTCAGTGTTCCTGCCCTCCCACTTGGTATCAAGCTTTGGGCATCAGATGTTCAAAGCAGTGAAGTCTGAGCTCCTAGCATCTCACACCTAGTATCTTGCTAGGAGTTTGAGCTCCTAGTATCTTGCATCATGCTCATTTAGTTTCTGCCTGTAGCTCTCACATTGAAGGCTCAGGCATACTTCGTTGGAGCTGAGACAAATGACTTGTTTTCTCCTGGTCAGATCCTTCCAGCGACTTCCCGCCAATGCTTCATATCCATCAGCTGCGAACCTCCACTGATTCTCATACATACCAGACTTGTTTAGATCCTAGTGATGTTCACAGATTGGTTTAAATTCTGGTTATGCACACCACATCGATAGAACTTACCTTATCTTCATCATTTCTACATAAGGAATAACAGATTTCACATCCTGTCCAACATTCTAGATCACAGGTGGGCCAACTCTCTATATAGAGCCAGATAGCAAATATTTTGGGCTTCGTGGGTGAAAAGTCTGTTGCAACCACTCAACTTTGCCACCGTAGTGCAAAAGCTGGCATATACAATATGGAAAAGAATGGATGAAGTTGTGTTCTAATAAAATTTTATTTTCCAAAACCAGGCAGCTAGCAGCTTTGACCCAACCTGTGCTCTAGACAGTAACTTTTTTTGCCTATTACTAAATGAAATTGAGTCTTCAAACAGATGTAAAGTGTATTTAGTGTTAGTAGTTCTATCTTATTATGTGGAAATTTTTTTAAAGTCTATAAGCTATAAATGTTTTTCTCAAGAGCTGGCAGTGAGCCCAGGCAATCTTAAATAAACCTGCCTCAACATTTTTTTAAATGTAAAATTATATCAATACGTTGCTAACACTCAATCAACTTCCTGTCTTTAGAGGATAAATATTTGAAACTATTTAAGCAGAAGTAACTTTTAAAACAAAAATATGCACACGACTTAGAGATTTATCTTAAAAATGGAATGTCAAAACAATAGAAATGAGGTCAGATCTAGATTATATAGATTATATCCACCAATTTATTACTTCATTCTGTCTTATTTTTAGTTCTTTATAAATAAAAAGTAAAAATAGCAAAACAACACACAATATGGACAACACTGAATCGTATAAAATATCTGGTACATAACCACTATAACATAAAGACCAAATCCATTCCAAAAAGCAGAAAGTTTCCCACTCCTTTAAAAAAAGGAATCAGTTGCTATTGTTTTAATGACGAGGATCATTTCCAACTTTGTCTTTTTTTTCTTTTTTTGATAGCAGTATTGACAAGTGCCTTTGTTAGAGGAACTAATCCACTTGGAAACTTGTGGATTAAAAATAAGTCAGTTTCTATTTTTCTTTTAAGAGGTGTTGGAAAGTGTATGCCTGTAGAGCTAAGCACTTAGAGTGGCTGTGCCTCTTGAATTTTGTGTTCTCTGCCATAGTTTCTGCTTATTTTGCATCACCCACTCATCAAGGGGTGGCCAGTCTTCTGTCACAGAATCTAAAATGTCCTGGCTTGGAATACTCTGCTCAGAAACTGTCTAATATAAGGAAGTAATTGGTCCTAACATCAGGGGACGGAGAGGTGGGAACAGATGTTGATGGAAGCTTCTTGTGTTTAGAGCTCTATTTTCTTAATTATTTTCTTAATAAGTCTTAATTATTTTCTAAATTAGTTTTAATTTGGAGCTCTATTTTCTTTATTTTGTGAGTTTTCTTTCTTAACTAATATTATATTCATAAAATTTCATGTAAAATAAATGCCCTGAAAAGTCAGTTAAATTACACTTGTTTCTGAAGACAAAATGAGCAATAAAGAAACAAAAGACTTTTCCTTGAACTTGGGTAATACTGTTTCTACTCCAAATTTGTCATTAGGGTGTCTTAATCTGACTTTTTGGAAATCAAAACAAAAATTTAGTTTGAGACTATTTCCTGTTTACCCCCAGGTTGATGTAACCAAATTAAAGATGATTTGCATTTGTTTTAATCCCAAACTTGTTATTTCATTAACAACCAGGATCAATGCTTCTAGGTATTTTCAGATTGTCAAGTGGCTAATCTGTTTTACTTTGAAGTTTCATATATTATCACACAGCTTTAAATAAAATTAGCTCTTATAATAGATTTATTAAAATCCACTGAGTCAAGAAATACCTAAAATACATTTTCACTCAATATCATATTATATGGGTCGCTGTCTTTAAAATACATAGGTTTTTGTTTCAAATATGATTATCATTGTCACCTTCTCTGAATCATACCCAATTTATATTTCAAAAATCAGCTAGAGAGGTTGGCAAAAGTAATTTCAAGATAATGCTGTAAATTTTTTAATTTGTAATTTTTTTAATTTCAAAGTTTTTTAAAAGTGAATACATTAATATCAAATACCTGATACATATTAAATAAGTGGACAATAAAATTTTGATCTGCTGTGTGTTGATGGTAGTTTATGTTGTTTCAAATATGTGTGGGTATTATAGGAAAAGAAATTAAATTAACTCCCTTATGTTCAACATGTGACTTCCCCTTCCCTGTCTAAGCATTACAAGAATTCAGGCCAGGATCACACAAAGCCACATGAGGCTAAAATAGCATTTTCCTTTGCTGTAATTTTAGTCTGATAGGTACCCAAGGAAACAAATGCTGTCTACAGATGGTCTTTGCTGCCTGCCCAGACATGTTGGTTTGTTATCAGCATTGGCCTGGCAGGATCTGGCTTCTGATCCTAACTAGTTGTGTGGGGACTAAATACTAGTTGTTTCATCTCTCTATAAAATCTCTTTGGAGGAGACTATCTCTAGTCCTTTGATTTAATGGTTCTGTTCTGTATCTATCTGGTTGGGGAATTAACTAGTTTACATGGCCAACCAAGACTCAATCCATACGCAATGGGGCTCCTCCATCTGTCACAGTAACAATACCTTTCTTCTAACTTATTACAGGGGGTGGAGATGATGGGAACTTGTTTGTTGTTGTTTCTTAAATAAGAAAACCATAGCACCTGATGCATATTTGCTAAAGACTAGGATGTTCTGAAATGTTTGTATTATTTATATATAATTGAATAAAACATGTAATTTAAACACTGTCAATGTCCAAAGCTACCATGTTTGAAAAAGGCAAGAAATATCAGAAACTGAGTTGTTTATAAATTGTATCCCAAAGGTAGGAGTTTATTGGACAAAAGACAAGAAAGTCTTCTCCAAGGCTCTAAGATTGGGCTGGACACTCTGCCCAAGCCCTCTCAGAACACCCTGTTTCCTGCCCCTCCCATCACACCCCAAACTGTATGGTTGAATTGTTAGCCTCCCCGATTACACACTGCAAGTTCCTTGAGGACAGGGATTGTGCTTGTTCATTGATGTATCTCACAGGTCCCCCTAGTGTCTGACAAACAACAAGGACTCCATAAATAATTACTGGATACCTGTTGAATAAATAACCAGCTGTCCTCATTTATTGATCGGCCAGGAGCAACCGAAGCAGGCAAGGGTAGCACCACATGATCCAATGATAAGAGGCACCATTATAAAAAACCTGGTGTTTGGTGGTTGCCAGGTGGACGTAGGTTCCTATCAAAGTGTGAATGATGGAATCCCCAGAAACTTCCATTTAATGATGACCCTATAGGATGTCATACTATACCTGCCTATGCTGAGTAGCACAAAAGGATACAAGACATTTTGACGGGACCATTTATCCAACTCTTAAACACACCTCAGCAAAATTTGCAGAGTGTATTAATCACAAGTAACTAAGTACAAAGAATGAATACTCTGCAAGGAAGAAAAAATAAGTTGGTGTAGGCCATCTCTTTATAGGAATTTTCTCTGGCTATATTTTATAGGCAATAGGTGCAGTATCTGTTGTATAATTGCTCAGCATACCATTTGGCAAAGGATTAACAAAACATTTTCCCCTTCTGTGTGAGAATTTAACCTTCGGTTAATTTTCCAGCTCTGTTCCCCCAGCAACCTAATGAAGAGTAGTATATCAACCACGTTGCTAGGCAACATTCCATATGGTAGAAATGACCCCGAGTTGGTAAACTGTAAACTGGGAGAACTATGAAATGCCCGATAGGAAGCCACAGCTCTGGGCTTCCCTAACTGTAGTGACTCTTGGAAGAGACATGTCTCTTGTGGGGAAGATATTTCAGTGGAGTTGTTATAAGAGATACTCGCTCCCATGGAACAAGAAGCTTTTAAGCCAGAATAGCTTCCATATTTGCGGGATGTATGTCTATCTCCTTGCACCTGAGTCACACAGACAGATGCAGGGACTTTGATGAAAGAATAATATCTGGCTCTGCCCTGTTGGTGAGCCGTGCTTCCCATCCTATAACCTTCTTTCTTAAAAAATATTTATTTATTTGGCTGTGTCGGGTCTTAGTTATAGCACACGGACTTTCTAGTTGTGGCACTCAGGGACTCTGCGGGATGTGGGATCTTAGTTCCCCAACCAGGGACCAAATCGGCATCCCCTTCATTAGAAGGCAGATCCTTAACCACTGGACAACCAGGGAAAGTCCACCATCCTATCTCCTTCTTAGTGAATCTGATGTGATGGTTTATGAGTTTGACTGTTTCTGAACATCTAGTTGAGCCCAAGTAGCCTCCTGGAAGACACCTTATTACTATTTGTTTGCTGTTTCTGGTGATAGAAGCTCCACAGAGACCATGGGTAGTAGAAAGATGTGAAACTGTTTGGCATGTTCTAGCATGTTCTGCTTCTAAAAAAATCCTAATTATGCCCTTCACAGTCTGCATGACATATAATCCATATCCATTATATGCCACCAAGACATTTATCTCAAATTGACACCTGCCTTTAAAATCCCCAAGCTAGTTATTGCTAAACCTTCTTCATATAAGCACATAACACCAATCCTAACCCCCACTGGTTTTTAAGATGCTACTGAGAGAGGATCAAAAAAAAAAAAAATCAAATGATGGATATAAAAATTGTTCCCCCAAATCACAATTGACCATGAAGAATTGGCAGTAGTAATATTATCCATCTGGAGGATCAGAACAGATGCTAAATGTCCTCCTCAAGTTATGAAGACTCCATATCATCTGATCACAGTGGGGTGAGTTAGCATCACCTCTGAAAACTAGGAACATATTAGGAACTAACCAAGCCACCCCTGCCAAACAAACAACTTTCCATTTATCGCTACAGAAGCATTATTTGAAGAAAAGAATTCAAATTGTCAGAACTTTAATGAGAGGTGTGAGGAACACGGCAATATTTGGTGGAACTATTGAACAAAAATCAATGAAAACACTGCCTATCATAAGCAGCTGAATCAAGCAGCCTCCTTTTTGAGTGAGAAGATAGTGTGACCATGTGAAAGCACAAAGCAGGCTACAAGGGACCAACAACAGCAGGCAGTACAGTGGTGATGCTCAAAACAGTGTGATGGGAACTTCTCACCCACCCCAACCCCCTGCACCTCCCTACCCCACTATGCTAGACTTCGTGGAGATAAGAGATTATCAGTGCACAGAGGACACACAAGGACAACTCAGAAGTCCAAATAAAGCAGTAGTAATTCAGGTGACCGAAGGCCACTCCTGTCTTCCCTCCGCCCTCAGAACCAGCACTTGTAGTCCCACCAGTTGCCTTTCTCTCCATGGGGTTTATCACAACATCAATTAACAACAACAACAAAAAACCTTTGTTGTATTCTGACCTGTATATCCTCCAGAATACTCGATTTCACAATATTTTGCAGACCACTAAGTCAATAGCTTTCTTAAAGAATATACAAAGTCTAGTGACCACCAAAATATTTACATCAGAATGGCATCTTTCCACCAAATGACCAGAAGCCATGATGAGGATTTCTAAATGTATTGCAGATAACGTGCCTTATTTTCATTCCTTTCTAACCCTTGCCTTGAAAGCCTGTTCCCTTTTCCCAAAAGAAACAACTTTCCAAGGATGCCATCTTAAAATTCCATTACAAGTAAGAATCTTGTTCCCATCCATTCAATATATGTAATAGAAGACAAAAAGATCTGGATTGAGTGTGCCAGAAAGATGCCAAATATAAACTAGATCACAAATGGTCTGCACTGGACCAACTGAATCTACCTATAAAAAGATCACCAACTCCACAAATTAAACCTCAGAGACACTGTGTAGGTTAAAAACACCGGCCACCAAATGTGAACATAAATTTAAAACTGAGGGCAGTTTATGATCTGATAGTCCACACAGAGGAATTATCTCCCTTAAATGTAATAGAATTCAACTACCAAATCTAGTTATTCCCAGTGCCAACACACAAACTCCAAACAGCCAACCAGGAATGTAACAATCTGAGACATTACAGAGAAATAGAATTGTTTAAATACTCAGCTTCACATTTCATTTTCTTCTCAATGATTTTGCTACTTTAAAATCAGAGCCCAGTAATAGTTCTAGCAGTACGAATCAGATCAGAATTTCTAAGTTTCCACATCACAAG
This sequence comes from Capricornis sumatraensis, assembly GCF_032405125.1. Taxonomy (NCBI): domain Eukaryota; kingdom Metazoa; phylum Chordata; class Mammalia; order Artiodactyla; family Bovidae; genus Capricornis; species Capricornis sumatraensis. Next base: position 165,733,387 of record NC_091071.1, read on the forward strand.
TCTAATCAGATATCAGGCAAGTCATGGACCATCTATCATCTGGCCTCATCTCTTCATTTTATGAATCCACTATTTTTCAAAACTTGTGGGAGTGTAAGTGAAAGTGTTAAGTCGCTCAGTTGTGTCCAACTTTTTGCAACCCCATAAACTATAGACTGCCAGGCTCCTCTGTCTATGAGATTTTTCAGGCAAGAATACTAGAGAAGGTTGCCATACCCTTCTCCAGGGGATCTTCCTAACCCAGGAACTGAACCCAGCTCTCCTGCACTGCAGGCAGATTCTTTACCATCTGAGCCACCAGAGAAGCATAAGGACCTAATAAACATTATGAAGGTAAAAGGTAGCCTAAAATGTACAACAAAAATAAGTTCATTAAAGATATCATTTTTTAAAATCCTGCTTTATCTTACAGCTGGTTTCTCAACCTTGGTGCTCTTGACATTGTGGACTCCATTCATCTTTGCTGTAGGGACCATCCTATACCTTGTAGGGCATTTAGCAGCATCCCTGCCCCCACCCACTGGATGCCAGCAGCACCCCACCCCAAGCTATGACACCTGGGAGGGTCTCCAGACACTGCCAGGTACAGGTCCTCTGGGGAACAAAATCACCCCCAGTTGAAAATCACTGTCTTAGAGTGAAATCTCTAACATAAAATGTTTTATCTTGCACCCAGGGATATGAATAGATCATGGGGTCACCAGAGAGGATCATTGCTCTGCTGGAGAAAGCAGGCTGAGAGTTGAGCTGTGAGGTAAAAAGGTCAAATTAAAACATCAGAAATACTTTAGACAAAGAAAGCAAAAGATAACAAAACTCTTTGCAAAGTATATCTTTTACAACTCCATTTAGGTTTCCCTCTTGCTAAGGTCCCTCTTCTAAAACAACACTGATAGTCTCATTTCTGGTAAGAAAAGTATTTCTGGTCCTTGATAATTTTCTGTGTGTAACTCTTGACCTAGAACAATAATTTTCCAACTGCCTCTGATAAAAGACCATTTTTTTGTTGTTGGTTTTTTTGTTTGCTGTGCACTGTGTGTCTTCCAGGGAGTTCAGTCCCCCGACCAGGGATGGAACCCAGGACCCCTGCAGCAGAAGCATGGAGTCCTAACCACTGGACTTCAGGGAATTCCCAAAAGACCCATTTTAAAATTTCCAATCAACTGCAGGCCAAGGTATGGCCCTACTGTATGGACTTTGATCCAAGAATTCATGGAGCTGCAGCTGTTTCAGGCCATAGTTTGAGCAGCACTGTTCTGGGGTTCCAACTTCTGCTGAGAAGCAGGGTCTAAACACTTTCTGAACCTTTCAATGATAACATTTATTTACAAGCAAATTTATATTTTTTTGGTTATTTCTTTTTGTTAAAGAGGTAGAAAGTGAAATTTTTTACTACCTTTTGAAATATAATTATAGTAAAATTAAAGGAGGGCTTCTCTGGTGGCACAGACGGTAAAGAATCTGCTTATAATGTGGGAGAACCAGGTTCAATCCCTGGGTTGGGAAGATCCCCTGAAGAAGGGAATGACAACCCACTCCAATATTCTGGCCTGGAGAATCCCATGGACAGAGGAGCCTGGAAGGCTACAGTCCAGGGGTCCCAAAAAATTAATGGAAGAAAAGGAATTTCCTTTAAAATCCATTTTGGATACTTAAACATAAGACAAAATTATGGAAGTGCCTGAAATAGCTTTAATCCATAACACTTCTTGTTCTTTAGCCTTTTAAAGAAATACAGTCTCTTTTGTTAGAATAATTGTATGGCTACAAAGTGAATAAAGAACAGACTAGTTTTAAAAACCTGTTCTTCTACTAACCTTCCCTTTCCCTCCAGATGATCTTTTAAAGGTAAACAATTTGGAAATATAACTTGCTTATGTAGGCTTACCCTTTCCCTCCAATTAAAGTTCTATTCATAAGATAAAAGAATGTCAGTGATGGCTGCATTGCCAGGTTACACAGTGGTGGCTCTCAGAAATGGCTGGAAAACACAGAGGAGCATTTTGAGTTTTGCCCAAATGTCTTGCTTTATGATCGTAAAACGGGTTATTTGTGCGCGCACAATCGTCAAACACCAAGCCAGACAGGGAAACCACCCAGACCTGGGCTTTCAGGCTCCCTTCCTGGGGCTAACTTAAAATGTAATTCGATGGGGGCAAGTCACAGTGCCATAAGGAGCCTTTCAGCTCATTTCCATGCTTGTCTGCACATAAATACCCTCAGCCTCTAAGACTGCAATCTTAGATTTAGAAAGTACCTTTTACAATCTTAAAGCCAGACAGCCCTGCCTACCTTAAATCACGCAAGCTTTCTCCTTAATAGTTTACCAGAAAGTTAAAGTACGGAATTGATCAGGAGAGGCTTGGCAGAGGTAAGACTGATCTCGAAATTTAATATATCCTTGCCCACCTTTTCAGAGAAAGAGGATGATGACGCAGGAATGCAGAAGAGTGAGAAACTACAAAAACAAGTACAGAGGTTTTCTTATCTGTCTCCAAACCAGAGTTTGGATGCATAGCTCTGGAAAAAACAGCAAGCCTCAGGGCCAACCTTGATTCACTCAGAAAGCCTTCGGAAACCGGGGGCACCACTAAAAAGTCGTTAGTTCTCTGAGTCACTGAATCCAACCTCCACTGTGCAGCCTAACAGAAATGCAAATAATGGGCAGTGAAAAAATGTTCCTCTCAGGGTTCCACGACATGGGACAAAGGGTGGCTTTCACTCACTGAATCAGCAAGAACAAATTCTAAACCCTCTCCTCCACCAAGTTACTGCTACGTAAGCGTCTCTCCACCAGCTAAGTTGGGCTGAATTTGGGGTCTGTTGTCAGAATCCTCTCTGGCAGGGTCGTTTTCCTCCCCAGACTCCACATAGATCGGCCAGTCACTGTCTGCGTCACTCTTTTCTTGGCTCTCGAACGATGCCTCTACCAAGCTGAGGTTGATGGGCATCAATTCATCATCGTCGTCGTGCGTGTCTGTAATGCAGGTGCAGCTGTCACACAGCCCGAAGCGCCGCAGCCCCGGCGACAGGTGACTCGTGAAGGTTCTTCTGCAGCCCTTGCAGATGATTGGACGGTTGGATCTATGAACCTAAAATCACCAGCACAGTGACTGTCAGAGAAAAGACGAGCCATGGCCTTCGGGGCCCCATGTGATATGGCCCCTGGAAGACCTTCCGGCTGCATTTCTCACCACTCTCCCTTTTGCTTTTTCTGCCACCATCTCAGCCTCACCAAGATCCTTTCCAGCCCAGGGCCATCGGTTGTGCATGGAGCGAGCCCTCCTCCCCACTGCCCACGCTCCCCTCTTACTAAAGTCCTTTTGTGGTTTTTTTGGCTGTGCCACAGGCTTATAGGATCTTAGATCCCTGACCAATGATGAAACCTGCACCTTGGCAGTGAAAGCGTGGAGTCCTTACCACTGGATTGTCAAGGAATTCCCACTAATGCCTTTCAAGGAAGTCTTTTCTGATGCTCCAGGCCAGACTAGATCTCCCAGCTATATAGTCTCACCTATACTTCTCCCTTCATGTCTAACAAATCATTGGTAAAATTTACTAGGTTATAGATTTATAATTTACTAGATTATAGATCTATAGAAATTGACAGATTATAAGCTCCACGAGGGCACGGACTAGCTTCACCCATGTTCTCTGTCCTCGGTGTCACATCTGTTACTGTATTCCTAGTGCCTGGCATGGAAAGGGCAATTGGTGAGCCAAGTAGGATTTTAGGCATGGCTTCTTAAGTACTTTGGAATGTTTAGTTATTAAGAAGGCAGATTTGCCAGTGTATTTCCCAAACATGCCAGTGGATGCTTCAGCCTTGACTTTTTTGTTGATAAATGTGTTCCTTACATGTGAAAAGAGCTTTGCATACTCTTGATCTCCTAACCCCATGTAACTCCTCACGAGGACAGCGGCCCCAGGGATCCTCTTTGTATAAGGAACTATCTATCTGAAGTGTGCACTCTTCAGGAACTCCAGCCAACTGGGGATCTGTGAATGAATGAGAGCCTCGCTTGTGGAGAGCTCTGGATGCAGGATACACACAAGAGGCGAGAGAGACAGAGAGGCTGATGCAGGAGAAGGGCCAATAACAATACCTAGGTTGCTGGAGCTGCCCTTACGTGTCCTGGCTCCCCATGAGGGTTCCTGGGTTTCCTGAGTCAACCTGAGTGTGCTTGTGACCCTTGCAGCCTGATGGAGCCTTTGAATAGCAGACGGGATCTAGTACAGAGTAGAATGGGGATTACAACCAATGAAACATCTTAGAGGCACCCAGGGACCGATTTTTGCCAAGATGGATTGGAGATTAATTTGAAAAAAAAAAAAAGGCCAAACAAAAACTTAACATCTTGGGATAAAGCCATTCTCAGACAAGTGTGCTGGGCCCAACACTGAGAGGAAAGGCAGTCAGTCACCTTGAATGTATCTAAGTCTAGATTCTATCAAAACTGTAATTCACATATCATAAAATTCACCCTTTTAAAGTGTACAATTCAGTGGTTTTTAGTACACTCATAAGGTTGTACAACTATCACCACCATCTAATTTTAGGACATTTTCATCACTCCATAAAGAAAACCTGTGCCCATTAATGGTCTTGTCTCTCCCATCCCCACAGGCCTCAACCACTAATCTACTCTCTATCCCCATGGGTCTGCCCACTTTGTATATTTCATATAAATGGAATCACATAATAGATGGCCTTTGGTGACTTGCTGCTTTCACGGAGCCTAATGCTTTCAAGGTTATTCCATGTTGTAGCATGTATCAGGACTTCATCTCATTTTATGGCTAAACAATAGTCCGTTATAGGGATATACCACATTTTGTTTATTCATTCATCAGTTGATAAATATTTGGATTGTTTCTATGTTGGGGGCTATTATTATTATTATTCATAATAAATAATTTGGCTATTATTTGTAATAAATAATAATAATGCTGACATGAACATCTGTGTGCAAGTTTTTGCGTGAATGCATGTTTTCAGTTCTCTTGGGTATATACCTAGACATAGGATTGCTGGGTCCTAATGGTAACTTTGAGCTTCCCAGGTGGCTCAGACGGTAAAGAATCTGCTTGCAATGCAGAAGACCCAGGTTCGATCCCTGGGTTGGGAAGATCCCCTGGAGAAGGGCATGGCTACCCACTCCAGTATTCTGGCCTGGAGAATCCCATGGACAGGGGAGCCTGGGGGGCCACAGTCCATGGGGTTGCAAAGAGTCAGACACGACTGAGCGACAATGGTAACTTTATGCCTAAACCTTTGGAGGAGACACTAAACTGTCTTGCGCAGTGGCTGTACCATTTTGGGTTCCCGCTAGCAGTATATGAGGATTCCAGTTTCTCCACATCTTCACCAGCACCGTGTTATTATAAATTTCTGATTATAGCAATCCAAGTTTGTATGAAGTGGCACCACTCCTGTTCTGTGGGTTGTCTTTTCACATTCGTGAGAGTGTCTTTTGAAATCCAAATCATTTTTATGTTGCAGTTTTCAAAGACTCACTGACTTGTTCAAGTGTCAGTCTCCCAGTCGTGTCTGACTCTGCAACCTGGTGGAATATAGCCCGCCAGGCTCCTCCATCTGTGGAATTCTGCAGGCAAGAATACTGGAGTGGGCAGCCATTCCCTTCTCCAGGGGATCTTCCCAAACCAGGGATCAAACCCGGGTGTCCTGTATTGTAGGCGGACTCTTTACTATCTGAGCCACCAGGGAAGTCCCTGATGGCTGCCTTGCTCAAGGATAATCTTAAATACAATGCCTTTCTAAATGGTCTGAATGCTTTTCAGCAGCTGGGACTCACCCACTTACATGGAAGACAGAATCCTAGGCAGTAGCCAGTGGGCAGGGAGGGCCCCTTGGCCAGGGGTCCTCTTTGCTGCTCACAGGCAGCCCCATAAATGGTGTTATACCTCTTCCCCACCCCGGGGTGCTGAGGTTGGGTGGGAAACTGAGGCTGCAGCTTACCCTTGGGGGAACAGACCCCCCTGTCTAAGCCCCAGTGTTCTCTGCCTTTTGACAACCATCCTCAGACTAGGATCTGAACTTTCTTAACTTTCCTTCTAGGAAAACTAGTCTGTAACCATATAAGTTTTCACTTTTTCTAAGTGCCACTAACCCAGCTATAATTTAGTAGCAGAAATACATGTTTAAAATTCTCTGACAATACCCCAGTGGACAGAGAAGTGAAAGACATTTCATGAACCACCTTCCACGCCCCGCCACTCTCCGCCACCCTGAGAGATCCACCAGCTGCGAAACTTACACTGAGCGCGTGACTCCGCAGATGCTCCTGTCGAGTGAACCTCTTGCCACAGGTCTCACAAGGATAGGGCCGCTCCCCCGTATGCGAGCGGATATGCCGCTTAAGGATGCCCTTCTGTTTGGCAGTGTAGGGGCAGAAAGGACACTTGTGCAGCTTGATGGGCACCACCAGCACATCACCTGGGGAACAAATGGTACTGTAAGCAGCAACAAGACTGGCTGCCCTCCAGTGGATGGGATCCAGAGCAGAACTCCACCAGCCCAGTTCAAGAGGGAGAATCCCAACTCCACCAGCAGCTAACAGCAAGACGGTGTCTGCAGACCCTGACTCTGCTGGGCTCCGGGTCAGCCAGAGAGGGAAACGGGCTTCTGATACAAGATTGCAAGGAATGCTGTGAGGCATCAACTTTGAAACTTCTCTGTGGCTCAGAGTTAGAAACAGCGCTTATGTTACAGCCTGAGAACACAAGTATCCTCCTGTGGATAGCTTGAAACACTTCCCAAAATAATACTCACTCTGATAATGTCTATTCTCCTTGATTTCATTTTAGGAAAATAATAATCGAGACCCTGTTATAGAATGAATTGCATCCCTCCCCACAAATTCCTATCTTAAAGTCATAACCTCCAGTGCCACTTGTACGTGAAGATAGGGCCTTTAAGTAGGTAATTAAGGTTAAATGAGGTTGTAAGGGTAGAGCTCTTATCTGATAGGACTGGGGTCCTTATAAGAAGAGGAACAACGCCAGAGGTGCCAGGAACGATGGCTTTCTCTCTATTCTTGCACAGAGGACAGGTCACATGAGGACAAGCAAAAAGGTAGTTGTCTGCAAGCCAGGAAGAGAGCTCTCACTAGAAACCAACCATGCTGGCAGCTCGATCTTGGACTCTGAGCCTCCAAAACTGTGAGAGAATAAATTTCTGTTGATAAAACTACTCAGCCTGTGATATTCTGTTATGGCTGCCTGAGTTGACTAATGCAAGCCTCCTCAACTGATATAATGACCCTCAAAAATTTGTGGAAAAAAAAAAAAAACTATTATGATCGATCAGACCTCCAGACAAGGATTCATGCTTTCTTTGACAAGAGCTCCTAGAATAGCTTTCAGGCATGTGTAGAAGAGGTTTGCTATAAAGCAGCCCCCACACTGTTTGGAATTTATATTAACTCTGTATATATGAGATCATTAAATATCCAAAAATTCATTTAAATCTTTTTCCCTTTTTTTTTTTTCACCTTGTTCATACAGCTGTTAGGGTGACAACATGATTATCACCCGCATGTATAGAGACCAACCCTTTCAAGTTTCCTGAGTTACCCTACTGGCAGTATTCTGAGATTCATTTCCTCTATCCATCCCCTTCAGGATTTTACAGAATTTGATCATATCATATATGTGGGGGCACTAATAACTCAAGTTTTCCAGGCACAGAAATTAGGAGTCACGTTCTGGCTCTGCCACTTACAAGCTGTGTGACCTTGGACATCTCACTTGACTTCTCTGTGCTTTAATTCACTCATCTGTAAAACAGGGATAATAGTAATTCCCACCTCACAGGATTGTGGTAAGAACGAAATGAGGTAATACCTAAAACACAGCACCTGGCACATAATAAGCTCTCATAAACATCAGCCATTTTTGTCATATCATCATCACCTCGGTGTTTCTTTCCTGATTAATCTGGCCAGGCTCCTGCGGTCTCTCTCAACACAGGAGTAACTCCTTTTCTCTGAGACCTTCTTGGGACACTTACCTGGGCTTTATACCTTTCCTGAGGTGCTGCCAAATGTCAAGTGCAAGCTGAATGTCAAGTGAGTACCCAACATCATTCTATGTAAGGGTGGAGATTATCTTCTTTAGCTTCTAGTTCCCATGCTGACAATGTCTAACATTTTGCATAATCTATCATGAAGGAGATCAAACCAATCCATCCTAAAGGAAATCAACCCTGAATATTCATTGGAAGGACTGATGCTGAAGCTGAAGCTCCAATACTTTGGCCACCTGATGAGAAGAGCTGACTCACTGGAGAAGACCCTGATGCTGGGACAGATTGAGGGCAGGAAGAGAAGGGAACAACAGAGGATGAGATGGTTGGATGGCATCATCAACTCAATGGACATGGGTTTGAGCAAACTCTGGGAGATGGTGAAGGACAGTGAAGCCTGGTGTGCTGCAGTCCATGGGGTTGCAAAGAGTCGTACATGACTGAGCGACTGAACAACAATAAAGACTCCAAAATCTGTCTCCCGGAATAAAAGCAGCAGCTCACGGCTCAGCACTGCAGATACATGTTGGATTATTTACGTCTCACTGCTTACACTGGTGCTGAGAGACCAGTTTCCTGCTCACTCCCCTGGCACTGTGGACTCTTCCCATCATTTATCTCCATCAGCCTGGCATTGTGCTACCACCTTCTTCCTGATTATCTACAAAAACATTAAGTAAAATGGGTCCACTGTTGGGCCTCGGGGGAAAAAAAAAAACATTAACTACACCTCCATCAGAAAAGTATGAATTACTGCAACATTCCCCTTCTCTCTTATGATCTGATTCCCCCAGAAGAGCAGTTCACTTGCATGCCTATTACATGTGAGGCACTGTGTCAAGGTGCATTTTCATCAAGATACTTGTTTCTTCACTCAAGAAGATAAGTGTAGCAGGAGAGAAACATATGTAAACAAATTCATACAATATAATGTAACAAATGCAAAGTTCAAAGTGATGAAGAAATGTAGACAAGGGTGGCGGTGGGATGAATTGGGAGATTTGGATTGGCATATATACACTAGTGTGTATAAAATAGATAACTAATAAGAATCTACTGTATAACACAGAGAATTCTACTCAATGCCCTGTGCTGCTGTGCTTAGTCATTCAGTCGTGTCTGACTCCTTGTGACCCCATGGACTGCAGCCCACCAGGCTCCTCTGTCCGTGGGATTCTCCAGATAAGAATACTGGAGTGGGTTGCCATGCCCTTTTCCAAGGGATCTTCCTGACCCAGAGATCGAACCTGGGTCTCCTGCATTGCAGGGGGATTCTTTACCATCTGAGCCACCAGCGTAGCTCTATAGTGACCTAAATGGGAAGGAAATCTAAAAAAAAGGGGATATATGTATACCTGGGTTTCCCTGATGGCTCAGTTGGTAAAGAATCTGCCTGCAATGCGGGAGACCCGGGTTCAATCCCTGGGTTGGGAAGATCCCCAGGAGGAGGGTATGGCAACCCACTCCAGTATTCTTGTCTGAAGAATCCCCAAGGACAGAGGAGCCTGACAGGCTGCAGTCCATGGGGTCACAAAGAGTCGGACACAACTGAGTCTGCACAACACAGCACATATGTATACATATAAGTGATTCATCTTGCTGTACAGCAGAAACTAACACAACACTGGAAAACAACTGTACTCTAATAAAAAAATTTTTTAAAAGAAGAAAGAAAGATAGTGAAAAGTAATGAATTCTCTCCTGGAGTTCAGAGATGATCTCACAGGAGAGGTGACTTTTGAGCAAGGTTTTGAAGGATGAATAGGAGTTCACTGGGAGTTTGAGAAAGAGAAAGGGTATCTTAGGCAGGGAAACAGCACAAGTTTAGGCACAGAGGTAAATGAGAATAGGGAATACAAAGCAAGGTGGAGAAGAATGAGGAACGAAGCCAAGGAAAGGGGCAAGAACTTCTGGGGAAGGTCCCAAGGTCACATTTATGAATTCACTAAGCAAATTTATCCTGAGCACCTACAATGTGCCAGACTGGGTTCTAGGCCTTGGGGATACAGTAGTCGTCCGAAAAGACAAAAATCCCTGCCTCTGCGACACTAACGTGTTAATGAACTCAGACTTTATCCTTTAAGCAGGTAGGGTTTTAAGCAAGGAAGGTACAAGGTGATATGGCTTTTAAAGGATTCCTCTGGGGATAATGCAGGGGAAGGATTTAAGAGAGGCAAGATTAAAGGTAAGAAGTCCAGGTGGGAGGGGATGAGAAAAGACACAGAACTAAAGCCTGTGACTGTGGAGGTGGAGAGGAGAGAGGATTGACAGGATTGAGAAATAAAATTCACAGCACATGATGACCTCAATGGGGAGGACAGAGCAGAGGAAAGAGAAGATTCTAAATGACACTGATTCTAGGTTAGCTGACGTGATAGGTGATGTGGAATACACCAAGGCAGGGAACACAGGAGGAAAAGCAGGGGCAGGATGAATGAGGTCAGTCGCGATTTTATCATGTTTGAGGCAGGCTCAGTGCATCCATCGGGGAATACTTGGATTAGACAGATCTATCTGAAGCTTGGGGAAAGAAGGGAAGAATGCAGTTGTGAGTCCTCAGTAGATTGAGTGGTTGCTTTAACTGAGGCCTGGCTCTCCCCTAAGCACCCTGATCCCGTTAACCCATGGCCTTGACTCCCTGGATCAGGGGAGGGTGGGTCTTCCTCGGGCTTCACTGTCATCTCCAGAGCAAAACCCTAAGATGTTCTGAAGGTCATCCCATCAGATGATACCAATGCTCATCCTTGTTACAGTCATTTAGGAGTCCCCAGGTCATCTCACTCCTTGGAGATTTGATCACACTGCCTTCAGACTCTACTCCTGGAAAAATTCTTGGTGTGAATACCAAAGATGACCTTTCCAATGCCCTGCCCTCTCTGTTCCTGGATCTCCTTTCTTCCATAGACCTTGTCCTCCAATCCACCTCAGCCACCCAATCCTAGACGAAGAGCTCGCAACTTTGCCTGCATATTAAAATGCAGCTTAAAATGAAAAACAATACTAATGCCCAATCTCCATCCCAAGCTAATGGGTGGGGTGGGACCCAAGCATCACATTTTTTTAATTTTTTTTATGTGGTGAAGGTCACATAATATAATACAGACTATTTCAATCATATTTAACTGTACTGCTCAGTAGCACTAAGTACATTCACATGGTTCCACAACTCTCACCATCATCCACCTCCCGAATTTTTCTCCTACCTAAGCTGAAACTTGGGTTTCCCTGGTGGCTCAGACAGTAAAGAATCCACCTGCAATGCAGGAGACCTTAACCTCATATCTCTTTCCAGCCATGGAAGCATTTCTTTGTTCCCTTCACAGTAAATTTCTTGAAAGAAGTACTATACCATCTTTACATCTACATTTGAGGTTTTTTTTTTTTTTGAGGTCTCTGGGCTTAGTACTTTATTCTAATATGCCAATAATCACCATAATCACCATTTTATTTAATTATTTTTATTGATGTATAATTTACAATATTATGTAGGTTTCAGCATAGTGATTCAGTATTTTTACGATTTATGCTCACTTACAAGAAAATGATTACAATTTACTGTGCTATACAATATATCTTTGTTGCTTATCTATTTTAATTTTTCTTTAAGTCTTAGGCATCCTATTTGATGTCGCCCCTCCCATTTTTTAAGTCTTTACTGAATTTGTTACAATATTGCTTCTGTTTCATGTTTTGATTTTTTTTGGTCCTAAGGCACGTAGGATCTTAGCTCCCTGACCAGGGATCAAACCTGCACCCCTTGCATAGGAAGAGGAAATCTTAACCACTGGACTGCCGGGGAAGTCTCTGTGTCCTCATTTAAGCCTACTCCATTTCGTCGTTTGCCCACCACTTCATTCATACTGCTCACCCATGACCTCTCCATTATTAAAAACCCAATGATCAGTTCTCAATCTGCCTACACACAGTACTGGACGTTGTTGATTTCTCCTTTATCTTGAAATCTTTTCTCCTCCTGACATCCATCACTCTTTCTTCCTTCCTTCCTTGGTTGTGCCATGCAGCACGTGGGATCTTACTTTCCCCACCAGGGATCAAACCTGCACCCTCTGCATTGGAAGCACAGAGTCTTACCCCCTGGACCACCAGGGAAGTACAACACCACTCTTTCTTGATTCTCTGCTGCCTCACGGACTGCCCCTTCTCAGCTCCCTTCACTGGCTCCCTTATTTTCCTGACCTCTCAATGTTGGAGCTTCCCAGGGCTCAGTCCTTAGCTCTCTTATCTTCTCCTTCTAGATCTATGGAATACACAGGATTTAAAGTGCTCAGATCCAACAATGACCCCTAGATTTATATCTCAGCTCTGACTTATAGATGTAATCGCTTACTGCACATCTTCACTGGGATAGCCAACAGGCACCACAAACATAACATTTAAATCAGTCGCTTAAGGTAAAAACTTTAAGGCCATCTTTAATGCTCCTTTTTGTCATAACACTCACACAGCCATTAGAAACTCTGGTCAGCTCTATCTTTCAGAGTCAGTACAGTCCTAGCCCAATCACATCCCACACGTCTACTACTACCACACTGATTCAAGGAGAGTGGGGTGGGAGAGAGGCGCGAGAGGGAGGGGCTATATATATACCAATAGCTGATTCACTTTGTTGTACAGCAGAAACACAACCTTGTAAAGCAATTATATTCAAACAATACAATAAAATTAAAAAAAAAAAGAAAACGGGGACTTCCCGGGTGGTCCAGAGATGAAGACAGTGCTCCCAATGCAGGGGTCCAGGTTCAATCCCTGGTCAGGGCACTGGAACCCGCATGTCATAGCGGAGAGTTTATGTGCTGTAACTGAGAGTTTACACGCCATAACTAAGACCTGGTGCAGCCAAATACATAAATAAATAAGACAAAATAAACAAAATCTATTTTTAAAAAAAGAAAAAGAAGAAGGCGCACATCTCTCTCCCCTGGGTTATTGCAGTCACCTCCTAAGCGGTCCTTCTGCTCCCACCGCGCTCCCCGAGAGTCTACGCTCCCCGTAGCCTATGTTCCCCTGTAGTCTACAGGAAAGCAAGAGGCCCACTTAGAAGGTAACTGCACACAGTACTCAGAATCTCTCTCCCCTGGGTTATTGCAGTCACCTCCTAAGCGGTCCTCCTGCTCCCACCGCGCTCCCCGAGAGTCTACGCTCCCCGTAGCCTATGTTCCCCTGTAGTCTACAGGAAAGCAAGAGGCCCACTTAGAAGGTAACTGCACACAGTACTCAGAAGGATCCTTTTAATACATGTCATCTCAAGTCACTCTCTGCGGAGCAATACCCAAAGAACTTCTCATCGCCTTCAAGGGCCTACCTGGTCCACCCTTACTCAGCCTCTCTGACCTTATCCCCCCACACTTTCTGCCTTGCTCACTCCACTCCAGCCACACTAGCATCCTGGCTGTTTCTTTTGTTCACTTGCCAAGTGTGATCCTACACCTGGGCCTTTGCACCTTGTTCTTCTCTCTGCCTGGAATGTTCCCCCTGATATCTCTGCAGTTTGCTCTCTTACTCTCTTACTCTCTTTGCTTAAAGACAACCTGTTAGCAAGTCCTGGTCAACAGTAAATAAAATAGCATCCCCTCACTCTTAGTCAACTCTGTCCCTGCTTTAGTTCTTCTTCATATTATACAGGTACTTATGTGTTTACTGTCTGGCTCACAACGCTAGAATGTCAGCTCCACGAGGACAAGCACTGTCTTTTGTTCACTGTTATAAACAGTGCCTGGCATACAGGAAGTGCTCAATAAATATCTGTTAAGTGAACAAATGAGCAGGAATGATAAGATGTTGAAGAAGCAAGGCCATGACGGAATGCTGGACACACTGACATTGAACGATCCCATGATGAGGCTGAAAAGAAATGGACAAAGGTAACAGCAATGGGTACTCAAGGTGTCAGAAGCCAGGGGAAGAAAGAATTTCGAGAAGGAAAGATCAGAGTTAACTACTGAGAGTGGTCAGAAAGATAACATCTGAAAACTACTCACTGGATCAGCTCTGGAAATGTACAGCTGACCTCATGAAGCAGGTGGGGTGTTGGGTGGGGGTCTTTCCTCACAGTGGGCTGAGAAAAGAATGGGAGGTAAAACAGCAGAAGTGTATTGACAGATGAACTTTTCCGGAAGCAACGGGAGAAAGTGAGGCTGGCGCTGGGAGGTCCAGGGGAGAAGAGATTACAGGAGGACCACGTGCTTTGACAGTGCCTGCTAGTGTCAGAGACGAGTGAACACACAAGTACTATAACTGCCTCCTCACCATCTCCCTGCCCCGGTCTCCCATTTCTTCACTACCTTATGCTGAGGCCAAATTAATCTTTCCTGTCCACAGCCAAGCTCAAAAACTACCAAAAATTCCCCTGTGCCTAACTTACCTCTTACCATTTAAGGCTTTCCATGACTGACTCCAATTTCTCCCTATGTTTTCTCTTCTTACCCTCAAATGCCACTTTTTTTAAAAACTGAAATATAGTTGAGTTGCCATATTGTGTTAGTTTCAGGTGTATAGCAAGGTGACGGTTATACATATACATATCCTTTTTCAGATTCTTTTGCATTAAATTAATATGTTACAGCAAGATGTTGAATATAGTTCCCTGTGCTATACAATAAGTGACTACTTACTGATTTTTATACAGTAGTGAGTACTCAGATGCCACTTTCATTAAGCCTCCCTAACCTAACATGTGGAAGCCAGTTCTGCTTCTGGACTGCTGTGAAATTCACACCTCCATCTGTCTTCCAGCCCTGGTACCTTTGTACCACATGGTGCCACTTTCACACAGCTTAGCTTCTATAAGAAACCATCAGTTTTTTGAGAGCTGGAGCCATATCTGACTTATCTTTGTATCTTCACAAGGAAAGTGCTCAAGTATTTGAGCAAATATATGAAAAACCAAACAAATCAGTCCTACTCTGTCCCTTGGCACTTGGAGTAAATGTCCCCTGGAGCCATGCAAATGGAATCAAAACCTGGCAGACAACAGGCACGGCAAGAAGCCAGGAGACTGTCTTGCCACAGGATGAGCTGGAAAGCTGACTTTATAGATGGACAGATGGATCTGAATGAAGGTGGTGTAGATCTGAATTTCTATTTCTTGATACTTGTGATACAGGCAGAGGGGTTGAGAGACAAAATCAGTGCACTGAAATCCTCTGACCACCTGTGCTGCCTTCACAGTTTGTTTCACGAGTGAAATGAAGCCAGCCTGGGTTGCTATCAAAGAGCATTAGTGGTGACACGTGCCAGTTCTATATTCTTAAGGAACTCACCAAACCCTCTGGGTCTCAGTTTCTCCATACTTCCTCCACCTAACTTACATGGCACTATGAGGGGCTGACGGAGAAGGCAATGGCACCCCACTCCAGTACTCTTGCCTGGAAAATCCCATGGACGGAGGAGCCTGGTGGGCTGCAGTCCTTGGGGTCGCGAAGAGTCGGACACGACTGAGTGACTTCACTTTCACTTTTCACTTGCATGCATTGGAGAAGGAAATGGCAACCCACTCCAGTGTTCTTGCCTGGAGAATCCCAGGGACAGGGGAGCCTGGTGGGCTGCCATTTATGCAGTTGCCGAGAGTCGGATACGACTGAAGCAACTTAGCAGCAGCATGAGGGGCTGATTGATGGAAAAGGAGAACATAGACTGTGAAGTGCTACTCTTACACAGAAATTAGATTTTGGAAGTCCCTGGTGCTCCAATAGTTGAGAATCTGCCCGCCAATGCAGGGGACACGGGGCCCATCCCTGGCCTGGGAAGATTCCACATGCTGCAGGGCAATTACCGCATGCTGAAACTACTGAGCCTGCAAGCTGCAACTACCAAAGCCCTCACGCCTTGAACCTGTGCTCCGCAACAAGAGAAGCCACCGCAATGAGGAGCCCGTGCACCGTAGTGAACAGTAGCCCCTGCTCCTGCTGAGAAATCCCAGGTGCAGCAATGAAGACCTAGTGCAGCCCAAAATTAATTAAGTTTTAAAAAAGAAATTCGATTTCAACAAGTTCCCATAGAGTAACCACTGAAAACAACCACTACCTTCTGCATGCTAGCTAAGCCAGTGTCTCTGACGGCCTGAAAGCATATTTGCAAGTTTTGCAAGTCTAGATTAGGTCGGACATACAGAGCATTCTTGATTTTTTTAAAAAATGAAATTTTGATGCAGGGATGAAGTAATTTTTCATTAAAAAATGTTAAAATTAAAAAAAAAAAAAAAAGAAATTTAAAAGTCTCCAGACCAGACTCAGTTTTCCTGGGTTTCTCCTATGTGGTGTTGTTTAGCCGCTAAGTCATGTCCAACTCTTTCACGACCCCATGTGTACCTGTTATTTTTTTTTAAGTCTCAAAATAGTCTTTTAGTAACGAATAAGAGCAGATCACCCCCCCTTACTTAGTCGACTTTCACTGCACAGTACTAAAGGGTGAATTAGAAATGTGACTCATTAATTTCTAGGCTTGAAAAGAAGCCAAGGGTACTTTCATCAGTAAGGAGACAGCCACATCTATTTCCATCTCCTACAAGACAGTTTACAACACAATTACCTCATCTGTAAGAAGAGTTAACCATATTATCCCATCTCTCAGAATTGCTCAGGCAAAAAACTAAGTTCTCTTAAAACACAAAATCCTACCAAAGGATACAAGAAATTTACTTACATGAAGCCCAATTCAACTCTCAAATATTCTCCAGGACATCACACTATCAGCCACGACATGTTAACTGAGTACATGGGCCAGGCACCACGGTTGACACAAAGAAGGATACATTTCCTACCTGTACAGAACATGTTTTCATATGTGAGAAAAAAAGTTCTGAAAACCTTTTCATTTGGTCCTCAACTCTGTAAGAAGGCAAGGTAGAAGTGATTATCTCCTGAAAAAAAAAGGGTTCAGAGAAATTTCATGAATTCACCAAAGTCCCCCTTGTGGTTAACAGAAGAGAATGGGTTCTTTCCATGTCTCCAAACTGCATTCAACACGCGTATACTCTAGTTGTAGAGGTTAAAAAAAAAAATGTGAAGAGGCAATGCCCTAGACACAGCAGGTGCTCAATTAATACTATTGGCAGTGGTGGCAGTGATAATGTGGAGATAATGGTGGCGACGGTGATGATGGGGATGCTGATGGTGGTGATGATGATGGCAGTGCCAACGACAATGATGTAGGTGATGGTGGGGACCAGAAGGCACACAAGCATGTGCTAAATGAGCAGCAGAGACGATGGAGGCTCATGGGGCTCACCTGAGTCCTCTCCATACCAGTCAGTCTGCACATCCATCATGGCACTCATGGCTGCCACTCCTGCACCATCTGGTCTTCCCTCCAAACTCCGAGAAAAGTGATGGTCCACATCCTCTTTGCTCTGGACGGCACTGTTGCGCAGGAGTGCCTCCAGGAACTGTTTAACATGGTAGTTACTGTAAGCCAAGTCGATAGCCTGGCTACTGGGCAAACCCTCCTCCCGGGGGGCCAGGCTCAGTGGGGTGGCAGGCGGCTGCAGCTGTCCATCCATCTCCACCTTCGCAGCACCCAACTCCACCTTGGGCTCCATCTGTTCTGGCCGAGTGGAGCAGTCACTGTCAGCCCAGCCACTGCCCTGGCTGTCTTTCCCCACCAGTTCCAGAGGGCAGCAGCCTCTGTGATCACCACTGGGGGGCTCTCTTGGTCGGTCCACACTCTCCTCCCCCTCGGCTGGAGAGACCAAGCTCTTGGTCTCACCGGCAGTCCCTTTCTTGGGGCTTCCACTGTCCACCTGATGAGCTGCAGCGGCCGCTGCGGCCGCTGCCGCGGCCGCTGCTGCTGCAGCCACCGCGGCCGCCACTGCAGCCTCCTTCTCCATCTTTCGGCAGATGTCGAGGGAGGATCTGATGTATGTCTTGCAGAAGTTTACCACGTCGTTCATCTGCAGGTAGCTGGCAGCCGACATAACTTCAATCACGTTCTCCCCACACAAATCCAACTTTCCAGAATAAAGGAAGTCTAAGATGGTGGAGAAGGCGTCGGAGGTGACGATGTCCAGGGAGGCGGTGCTGTGCCGCCCGCTGTCCTGGATGTAGTGAATGAGCAGGGCGCGGAAGTAGCCGCTGTTGGCAAACAAGATGTTCCTGTGGGCCTTGAAGATCCGCCCTTCCACGATAATGCTGCAGTCGCAGAAGAAGTCCCTCTGCCGCTGTTCATTCAGCTCCCCCAAGAGCTTGGCATAATAGGATTGCATCTCCATTTCTCCACCAGCTGGTGCTGCTCAAAAGGAGCCTGGATCTCTGCCAAGATTTTTTGTTGTTGTTTTTTTCAGTTCACACATGCCAACCTTACAAATAAGATGTTCTTTTTATTTTTTTTTTAATTCTTCCCCAAAACTCAGTTAAGTAAATCTTTATAATACGGGCTAACAAAAATTAAAGATTGTCTAACTGGGTTAACTAATGAGAAACAGTAAAAGTAACTATAGCTAACTGTATGTGGGTGAGTACTTAGTATTTTACATAGATTCTCTCTGCGAGCTTTTATAACAACCCTATGAGTAAGGACTAATATTATACTTACAATATTGTACTTTTAAGACTCAGAGGATGGTGATGATCCAGCTGCAAACAGAGCCAGGACTCAAAACCTTCAGAGTTCATGCTCTTATAAATGACATTTGACTTTCTTTAAGGCTCGAAATATAAATAATACCTGAATCTAAGAATTACGGTCTCCAGTTCAGCCTCCAGTGTCCCAATACAGAACTCAGGGACTGGCATGTCTAGTCTCAGCTCACACTGATTACCAGAAGTTTGTGGGAACACTTGGTGGATGCTTGGGCTAGCCAGAATGCATTCTCCATTCTTATGATTTTATTGCCCTTTTTGGCTTTGATGAAATCATCCTTGCCCCATCCACAGCCAATGTGCTTTGCAGAAAACTAGCACCATGCCCAAGCTCCAGATGTGTAAGCTGTAACGTAGGCTAAACCCATCAACATAACTTACCCTCTGACCACACTGATTGGCTCAGAAATGGCCATGTGACTAGGCCAGAGCCAATGAAAAGCAATGAAGCATTTGCTGGGGGATCCAAAAAAAGAATGGCTCTCTGCTCTGTGGGCATGTGGGATATGAGGGATGCCGCTGCCACACCACAAGGGGAACCAGCCTAATACAGATGATAGCCCAGTTCAAACAGGAGCAAGAGATGGAGGCCAGGGACACCATCTGAGCCCCAGCTCATGCTCTGCCAGAAACCATTAAGTCCCTTTTTGCTTTGGTTGAATTTTCTCAGTGCAACTGAGATATTCCTAATTGACTGACTCCACAACCCTTCCTTCTCTTCTCTGTATTTTTTATGTCTCAGTCCTTCTCTGTCAGTGGACTATAAGCCCTCAGAAGGCATGAGCCATGTCTTATTTCATTTGATTTCCCATAAGGCACCTGGCAGGGCTCTCCTGGTGGCTCAGATGGTAAAGAATCTGCCTATAATGCAGAAGAACCAGGTTCCATCCCTGGGTCAGGAAGATCCCCTGGAGAAGGGATGGCTACCCATTCTAGTATTCTTGCCAGTATTCTTGGAGGATTTCATGGACAGACGAGCCTGGCAGGCGACAGTCCATGGGATCACAAAGAGTTGGACACTACAGAGAAACTAACACTTTCACAGCATTTGGCAGTGCTTTGGACAAAGTAGGTTAGCTGAATACAAAAGAATACTCCTCTCTTACCTGCTAAGTAGAACAAGTATGCAACAAATACACTTGTTAGCTGCTCACTCGTGTCTGACTCTTCTGACCCCAAGGAGAGAGGAGCCCTCCAGGCAAGAATACTGGAGTGGGTAGCCATTCCCTTCTTCAGCGATCTTCCTGACTTAGGGATTGAACCCAGGTCTCCTACATTGCAGGCAGATTCTTTACCATCTGAGCCACCAGGGAAGTCCCCAGAACAAATATAAAGCATAAATCAAGTTTACAATCCTTCTGCAAGTGAGGAAGACAGAAGCTGACCTCCCCTGAGCTCTCCTCTCTATCTTCCCCCATCACACAAACCACATAGCCATCGATCAACTTACCCCTTTTATTTACTGACCCATTGAGCTCAAAGAAGTTCCTATATCTTCTTCTTCTATTGGGATCCCAAAAGGCCTAGTGAAAGCTGCCAACTACAGCTAACAACTCTTCAGCACTCTTCTTTTCTACAAGTGGAACACAACAATTACCCTACCCAAGAGAAATGAGGCATCTCTACCAGCAGACAGTCTTTCTACCGCTAAGAGATCCCTCAAGGCCTGTGTGTTAACCTAACAGACTTTACTCAATGAAGACCAACAACAACCTCATTAAATGGCAGTTTACACCTACTTTCTACACATTTATAAGTGACACATTAAGTTTAGAAACTAGAGAACAAAGAAGTAAAGGAGTCTCTGTAAGTAAACTGACAAACTTAAAAGTGAGACTTGATAGCTAGGAAAAGGTTAAAAAAAAGCTATCAAAAACAGACCCAGACATTTTTTCAAAATATCAGCCTGAGGCCACTTAGCTAAGGGTATTAAATAATCTGAACATATTCAAAATAGCCTCAGGACATCACTAAATTATACCCCAGGGCTATGATGGATGGGTCTAAGTCATCAAGATGATTCTTTTTGTATTCATTTTAAACTCCAGGAGGTTATAATTTTGGGAATGTTTTTTCATCCAAAGTAGTTAAAATTAACATTTTGATTCAGAAAGGAAGAGAACTGTCTGATATCTGAAAAACTCTTCTCCTGAATAAATCAACCCTGAAAGTTTTCACAGGATTAAGAGTTCCTGGTCATTCTCACCTCTTCTAAATGCTCCAGCCAAACCTTCCTCCTTTTGGCAATCATATCAAGGGGAAAACAAGACACAGGAGAATGCTACATTTAAATATCAAATTCAGTTCTTCCTCAGAACTGAAAGAAAACCAATCAGACTGGTAAAAAATTTTCAAAGTAATAATATCCACTGTTGATAGAAATATCATGGGGAATACCATTTTAGAGGGGGAATTTGCCAATATTTATCAAAATTTAAAATGTACACATCTTTTGGGATTTCCCTGGTGGTCCTTCCACTGCAGGGGAGCACAGGTTCAATCCCTGGTCAGTAAACTAAGATCCCCGAATGAGGTATGGTGTGGCTCCCCTACAAAAATTACACATCTTTTGCTCCCAAAATTTCATGGCTAAAAACTTACCCTTTTGAATGTATTCCCAACAGTACATCAAATCATAAGCTGAGAGATGCCCATCACACCAGGTTTTTGTACAAGCACAAAAGTAGAAACAATCAGAACATTCACCAGTAGGGGGCAAGTTAAATCAATGAGGTATATTTACACAGTGGAATACTATGCAACGGTGCTTTAAAGAGTGAGAATTCTGTGTGTTCATATAAAAAACTCACCAAGATATAGTAAGGAAAAACATAAGATGCAAAACAAAATGTACAGTATTATCCCATCACATAGATGGGATATACATATGTTTTTGTTGGTATATGTAAGAATTTTTTTCTGGAAGGTTATATGAGCAAAAGTTAAAAGCAGATAACCAAGAGTTAATAGCAGATAACTGCAACAGTATGTGAACTGAAAATTTCAGATGTTCAAGCTGGATTTAGAAAAGACAGAGGAACCAGAGATCAAATTGCCAGCATCTGTTGGATCACAGAAAAAGCAACAGAGTTCCAGAAAAACATCTACTTCTGCTTCATTGACTACACCAAAGCCTTTGACTGTGTGCATCACAACAAACTGTGGAAAATTATTAGAGATGGGAATACCAGACCACCTTACCTGCCTCCTGAGAAATCTGTATGCAGGCCAGGAAGCAACAGTTAGAACTGAACATGGAACCACAGACTGGTTCCAAATAGGAAAAGGAGTACGTCAAGGCTGTATATTGTCACCCTGCTTATTTAACTTATATGCAGAGTACATCATGAGAAATGCCGGGCTGGATGAAGCACAAGCTGAAATCAAGATTGCCAAGAGAAATATCAATAACCTCAGATATGCAGATGACATCACCCTTACGGCAGAAAGAGAAGAGGAACTAAAGAGCCTCTTGATGAAAGTGAAAGAGGAGAGTGAAAAAGCTGGCTTAAAACTCAACATTCAAAAACAACGATCATGGCATCCAGTCCCATCACTTCATGGCAAATAAATGGGGAAACAATGGAAACAGTGACAGACTTATTTTCTTGGGCTCCAGAATCACTGCAGATGTTGACTGCAGCCATGAAATTAAAAGACTATGACAAACCTAGACAGCATATCAAAAAGCAGAGACATATGAACCAACAAAGTTCATATATAGTCAAAGTTATGGTTTTTCCAGTAGTCATGTATAGATGTGAGAGTACGACCATAAAGAAGGTTGAACACCAAAGAATTGATGCTTTTGAACTGTGGTGTTGGAGAAGACTCTTGAGAGTCCCCTGGACTGCAAGGAGATCCAACCAGTCCATCCTAAAGGAAATCAGTTCTGAATATTCATTAGAAGGACTGATGTTGAAGCTGAAGCTCCAATACTTTGGACACCTGATGCAAAGAACTGACTCATTGGAAAAGACCCTGATGCTGGGAAAGATTGAGGGCAGGAGGAGAAGCGGACGACAGAGGATGAGATGGTTGGATGGCATCACCAACTCGATGGACATGAGTTTGAGCAAACCCTGGAAGTTGGTGATGGACAGGGAGGCCTGGCGTGCAGCAGTCCATGGGGTTGCAAAGAGTCAGACACAACTGAGCAACTGAACTGAACTGAACTGAACTGAACTGAACCTTGAGAAGAGGGACTAGAGGTAGGAGGTTTGGGGAATGATTTCATTTTTCATTTATAACCTTTCCATACTGTTAGGATCTTTTACTGTGTGCATATATTGCCTTTTTCCCCCCTCTTTCAAAACGAAGATCATGGCATCCGGTCCCATCACTTCATGGGAAATAGATGGGGAAACAGTGGAAACAGTGTCAGACTTTATTTTTGGGGGCTCCAAAATCACTGGAGATGGTGATTGCAGCCATGAAATTAAAAGACGCTTACTCCTTGGAAGAAAAGTTATGACCAACCTAGATAGCATATTCAAAAGCAGAGACATTACTTTGCCGACTAAGGTCCATCTAGTCAAGGCTATGGTTTTTCCTGTGGTCATGTATGGATGTGAGAGTTGGACTGTGAAGAAGGCTGAGCGCCAAAGAATTGATGCTTTTGAACTGTGGTGTTGGAGAAGACTCTTGAGAGTCCGTTGGACTGCAAGGAGATCCAACCAGTCCATTCTGAAGATCAGCCCTGGGATTTCTTTGGAAGGAATGATGCTAAAGCTGAAGCTCCAGTACTTTGGCCACCTCATGCGAAAAGTTGACTCATTGGAAAATACTCTGATGCTGGGAGGGATTGAGGGCAGGAGGAGAAGGGGACGTCCGAGGATGAGATGGCTGGATGGCATCATGGACTTGATGGACGTGAGTCTGAGTGAACTCCAGGAGAAGGTGATGGACAGGGAGGCCTGGCATGCTGCGATTCATGGGGTCGCAAAGAGTCAGACACGACTGAGTGACTGAACTGAACTGAACTTCCTTTTTAGCAAAGAAGAAAAGGGAGGAGGGACAGAGGGATAAGGAATTGGTAAATAAGGAAGATTATTAAATAGGCCCAATTCTTTTTTAAGAAGTATTCATTTATTTATTTGGCTGAGCCACGTGTTCATTGCAGCATGTGAGATCTAGTTCCCTAACTAGGGATAGAACCCGAGTCCCCTGTATTGGGAGTACAAGAGTCTTAGCCCCTGGACCACCAGGGAAGTCCCAGGCCCAATACTTCTTAACTTGTAGAACAGTCTTATCTACAGAGCCTCCCCCCAGGCACTTGTATTTTTCACTAGAAGATGCGTTTTTCTAGCAATAACACTCAAAACCTATTTCCTTTGGCTTTCTATCTGCAAATATTCTAGATTCTACTGGATCATGGAAATACTCCCTTGACTTTGCAAAAATCTATCCACATATTTTCTTCAAACCTTTCTCCAACTGCATTTGGCATACAACGTGGGAATGCTGTATGCCGTTGCATGTTGTATTCACATCAATTCCACTTGCTTCGGTGCTCTGCATCCCTGGCACAAACCGAGAATCACCACTTCTCCTGGAAAAGAAGCTCATAGGGTACACTGCTTCCAGAAGCACATTTATCCACACTCTGGCAGGGACCCTCCCAACCTTCCCATGGTTCCAATTCAATCCAACAGTTATTGGCTACAAGCAATGCCTGACACAAGGAAGAGGCCAAGAAGTGAAAAGTGAACCAAGAACATCGCATGTCTTCCAGGAGAGGGCAGATGCCAACACTAGTGTTATAACAAACTCCCACATGCCCCTGAGAGAATGTCTTTATTCCAGTGCCAAAAGCAGCTTTAAAATCCACCCACTCTTTCTGACAACACTCCTGCAGTTTCACCAACCAGAGAATAATGAAAATCTGCTCCTCAATTGTTAGCATTTACTGAGAACTACTTCTCATGAAGCACTGTAAAAAGTATTAACACTTTACAAGCACGAACTGTTAACCTCCCAAGAACCCAGTACAGTAAATAAAATCATTACTTCCTCTTTTTCAGAGGAGGAAACTGAGGTTCCAATTTTCATATAACACGCTCAGGCTAGGACTGGCACCGACATTGGTTTGAGTCCAGAGTTGACATCTTTATCTACTTATGCCAACTTGACTTCCCTAACTCTCCAGGAAACAGTGAGAAGGGCTGGGGAAGTCATTCATTCCTTTCCCAAACGCACGGAGTGGAGGGAAACGACTCAGAAGAAGAGTTTCCATTTTCACAGAAAGTATTTCTGGGTCAACTGCATCTTTGATTCAACTGCTAAATTGATCGCAAGTCAAGGCGATCTTCCCCCGCCCGCAGGTAGACAACCCTGCAGAAATCACCAGAATCCGTTACTGGATACAGTCTTTGGGTCCCGATGGTGAGAACCGAGGCCTTGCCCCTCTCACGGCCTCTCCCGGACAAAGTGGCCGTCGCTGCCAACTGCCCCAGTCTGGCCGAGCCCTTGCGCCCTGGGACCACCAGAATCAGCGTGCGCCCATACCACCCGCTGGACGAATCAGGGCATAGGGGGCAACCCAGTGTCTGGAAGGAGGGGGGAAACGGCCGCCGCATGGGCCTCCCCACGCTGGAGGGGAGGGAGAGGGTCCGTCAATGAGTGCGGGTTCCCCCGGCTGGAGTCCGGGGATTAGCCAGGGCCAGGCGATCCGAGAGAGGCCCACCGACGCGGAACATCCCTGTCGGTTGCCCATCCCGCCCCCACGGCGCCCCGAATCCTCCCCAAGCCAATGAAAGCGGCAGCATGAACCCGCTTCTCTGCTCTTACCTTCCAGCTAGTCCTTCCAGCCGCGCCGCCGCCGAGCTACGCGCACTGACACGCCCCCCTTTCATTCACCTGTCGCCCCCTCCGCTGAGAGGCGGGGCAGTCGACCAATCACGGGTGCTTCTGGGTTCAGGAAGGCGGGCCCTTGGACCAGAAGGTTGCTCAATGGCTTTGGTGCCCCCTCCAGAGGATGCGCTCTGAAGGCTCCAGTGCTTGCGGAGTGATGGGAGTTGTGGTCTCACAGTTCATTTTTCGAGCAAAGCTACAGTGGACAAAACTACAACTACCGAGATGCCAAAAGGAGCAAGGACCAGCGCTTGTAAAAGGCTAGAGCTCCGAGGACTCGGTCCTCTGAGTCTCACTTGACAGACCTGCGAAGTATGTCTCTTTGTCCCGAGAGCTAAAAGCACGTCGTGCATATTAAAACAGCCTACAGAATAAGAGCTATGATCCATCAGTCCGCACACAACTGCCGGCGCTCTCCACAAAAAATCTGGAAATGAGTGAAATGGTTTAATCTACTCAACAGGTTTTTCTTGAACACCTGCAACACTCTCTTCCCTTGAAAGGCTTTCAGGTTTATATATACAAGTGGAATCGTTAAACAGCAGTATTGATGTGGTCTAAGTAACAGTACAGGCACGTTCTGAGACGGCTGTGAAATAAACAAACCAGGTTTAATGCTCTCAGCTTCATTCTAACGGAGGGTACATTCGTCGGCGAGAGCTGCTGTAACAAAGTACTATTCAGTTCAGTTCAGTCGCTCAGTCGTGTCCGACTCTTTGCGACCCCATGAACCACAGCACGCCAGGCCTCCCTGTCCATCACCAACTCCCGGAGTCCACCCAAACCATGTCCATTGAGTCGGTGATGCCATCCAACCATCTCATCCTCTGTCGTCCCCTTCTCCTGCTCTCAATCTTTCCCAGCATTAGGGTCTTTTCAAATGAGTCAGCTCTTCGCATCAGATGGCCAAAGTATTGGAGTTTCAGCTTCAACATCAGTCCTACCAATGAACACCCAGGACTGATCTCCTTTAGGATGGACTGGTTAGATCTCCTTGCAGTCCAAGGGACTCTCAAGAGTCTTCTCCAACACCACAGTTCAAAAGCATCAATTCTTCGGCACTCAGCTTTCTTCACAGTCCAACTCTCACCTCCATATGTGACCACTGGAAAAACCATAGCCTTGACTAGAGGGACTTTTGTTGACAAAGTAATGTCTCTGCTTTTTAATATGCTATCTAGGTTGGTCATAACTTCCCTTCCATTTCATGGCTGCAGTCACCATCTGCAGTGACTTTGGAGCCCAGAAAAATAAAGTCAGCCACTGTTTCCAGAAGTGATGGGACCAGATGCCATGATCTTAGTTTTCTGAATGTTGAGCTTTAAGCCAACTTTTTCACTCTCCTCTCATTTCATCAAGAGGCTTTTTAGTTCTTCTTCACTTTCTGCCATAATTAGACTGGCTTAAACAACAGAAACTGACTGTCTCACAGATCTGGAGACTATTGAAGCCCAAAATCCATGTGTAGGCAGGGTTAGTTCCTTGTAAAGGAAGAATCTGTTCCAGGGCTCTTTTCTTGACTTGTAAATGGCCATCTTCATGTTCACATGGTGCTCTCCCTGAATACATTTCTATGTTCAGATTCCCCCTTTTTATAAGACAGTCGTAATGAATTAGACTTCCCCGATGGCTCCGCAAAGCAGGAGGCTATGCGGGCTCAATCCCTGGGTTGGGAAGATTCCCTGGAGGAGGAAATGGCAACCCACTCCAGTAGTCTTACCTGGAGAATCCCATGGATTGAGGAGACTGGCAGACTACAATCCATAGGGTCACAAAGAATTGGACATGGCTGAGTGACTAAACATGCACATCGTATTAGATTAGGAGTTCATCCTACACAATTACAACCTCATTCTTAACTAATTGCATCTGCAACAATCCTATTTCCAAATAAGATCACATTCTGAGATACTGGGGGTTAGGATTTCAACATAAGAATTCCGGTGGTGAGATGGAGGGTACAATTCAACCCATAACAGGGAGAGATGGCCAGTAAATAGATAGATGGTTTTAAAAAAGGAACTAGGTGAAGTGCATGGCAATGAGCTAAAAAGAGTGGTGAAGCAACAAAGAATGAGTCAGTGGCTAGGTTAAGTTGAGGGTCCTGGATGGCCTCTCTCAGTTGGTGATGTTGCAACTGAGACCTACTTAGGAGAAGTGAACCATGCTAACATTAAACAGAAGAGCATTCCAGGCCAAGGAAGAGTTAGTACAAAAGCTCTAAAACAGAAACAAGAGGATGACCTCTGAATGAGAAGTGGATGACAGGCAGACCAGCTTAACGGGCATACAACCTGTGCAATCCCATGGAGCCCCACTCTCAGAAAGGCTCCATGCTTGCTTTAAGGCTCTGCTGGTCTAATTGCTCTCTTGCAATTCTTAATAATTTTTTAACAAGGAGCCCCATACTTTCATTTTTTACTGGGTCCCACAAAGTAGATACCCAGTCTAGGTGACAGGAAATGTGAATGGATAAAGGAGCAGAAGCCAGATCATGTAGAGAATCGTAGGTTGGATTTCTTGTGGTATGTTTTACATGGGATGAGATACCTTTGAAAGAACTTAAGCAGTGGAGAGAGATGATGTGATAGTAAGTGGTCCCAGTAAAAGATGTTGATAGCTGGGGTTAGGATAGATGTGGAAGAGATGGAGAGGGCTGGTTCACAATATATTGTAGAGCTTGTCAACAGTTAAACTGCAGCTCACTCTAAAGACAACTTAGATAATTTAAATAAAAATAATTAAAAAGGTGAAATGTCAGTCAAGCACCATTGTACAATTCATCAGAGAAAAGCAGTTTATTTATCTCTTGCAAAGCTAGACACCAAGAGAAGAATAGCAGCACATCTTTACTCTCTGGGTGGCTCTCCTTGTCACACAGTTCCCAATGACCAGCTCAGGATCCAAGGACATTTGATCCCATGGCAGTGCAATAGTCATGGGAAGGGAGGCATCTCCAAGCTCAGCCTCTCATATCGTCTAACCCGAGAAGTCATGTCATTGGTGCCTTAACCTTAATTACAGCCATATACGGCACTCACCCTGTGTTATTAATTCTGCAATTCCTCGATCCAGGATCTGAATTTAAGGTATCAAATTTAATTGCTGTGCCAGATGATAGAAATATTCCAAACTGCTAAAACATAGGGGCTTTTAAGACATGGAAGCAAACGAAATGTCCCTCTAGAGATGAATGGATAAAGAAGATCTGGTATATATATAATAGAATACTACTCAGCCACTAAAAAAATATAAAATAATGCCTTTCGCAGCAACATGGATGGACCTAGATATTATTATACTAAGTGAAAGTAAGTCAGTTCAGTTCAGTTCAGTCGCTCAGTCGTGTCCAATTCTCCGCGACCCCATGAATTGCAGCACGCCAGGCCTCCCTGTCCATCACCATCTCCCGGAGTTCACCCAGACTCACATCCATCAAGTCCGTGATGCCATCCAGCCATCTCATCCTAGGTCGTCCCCTTCTCCTCCTGCCCCCAATCTCTCCCAGCATCAGAGTCTTTTCCAATGAGTCAACTCTTCGCATGAGGTGGCCAAAGTACTGGAGCTTCAGCTTTAGCATCATTCCTTCCAAAGAAATCCCAGGGTTGATCTCCTTCAGAATGGACTGGTTGGATCTCCTTGCAGTCCAAGGGAAAGTAAGTCAGACAGAGACAAATATCATAGGATATCACTTATATGTGGAATCTAAAAAATACTCTACAAATGAACTTATTTACAAAACAGGAGTAGACTCACAGACATAGAAAACAAACTTATGGTTACCAAAGGGGAAAGGCAGGGAGGGATAAATTAGGAATTTGGAATTAACAGATACGTACTAATAGAAATAAAAGCAAAAATAAACAAAAGGAACCTAATCAAACTTATAAGCATTTGTACAGCAAAGGAAACAATAAAAAAATGAAAAGACAACCTACAGATTGGGAGAAAATATTTGAAAATGATATGACTGACAAGGACTTAATCCAAAATATACAAACAGCACATACAACTCAAAAACAACTGAAAAACCCAACCCAACCGAAAAACGGACAGAAGATCTAAATAGACATTTCTCCAAAGAAGACATTCAGATGCCCAACAGACACATGAAAAAGAGCTCAGCGTTACTAACTATCAGAGAAATGCAAACCAGAACTACCACCTCACACTGGTCAGAATGGCCATCATTAAAAAATGTACAAATAACAAATGCTGGAGAGGATGCAGAGAAAAGGAAACATTCCTGCATTCTTGGTGGGACTGTAAATTGGTGCAGATACTATGGAAAACAGTCTGGAGGTTCTTCAAAAAACCAAAAATAGAGTTGCCATTTGATCTAGCAATCCCACTCCTGAGCATATATTCAGAGAAAACTATAATTCAAAAAGATGCATGCATCCCTGTGTTCATATTCAGCACTATTCACAATAGCCAAGACGTGAGAACAACGGAAATGTCCTTTGACAGATGAATGGATAAAGAAGTTGCGGTACATATATAAAGAGAACAAAATAGTGCCATTTGCAGTAACATGGATAGTCCTAGAGATTATCATGCTAAATGAAGTAAGTCAGGAAGAGAAAGACAAATACCATATGGTATCACTTATATGCAGAATCTAAAATATGACACAAATGCATTTATCTACAGAAAAAAAAAAAAGACTCACAGATAATAGAGAACAGACTTGTGTGTGCCGGGGGAGTGGAGGGTGCGGAAGGGATGGATCGGGAGTTCGGGATTAGCAGAGGCAAACTTTTATATAGAGAATGGATAAACAACAAGGTCCTCCTGTATAGCACGGGGAGCTATATTCAATATTCTGGGATAAACCATGATGGAAAAGAATATGAAAAAGAAAGTATATCTATGTATAACTGAATCACTTTGCTATACAGCAGAAATTAAAATATTGTAAAATCAACTATACTTAAAAAAAATAAATTTGAAAAGCCAGGTACACATTACACTGTATAGTACATGGAACTGTATTCATGCTGCATCCAAGAGTTCTCACCCCAAAATGAAAAGATCCTGCATGTCGCAATGAAGATCGAGGATCCTTCATGCTGCAACTAAAACCTGGTGCAACCATATAAATAAATAGATATCAATACTTTTTAAAGCCTCTGCAAGTCATCATTTAGGCAGCTTGGGCAAAGGGCAAGGACTTATGATATTCAGTCTCTCATTGGGCAACCACAGTACTGGCGCCCCAGGATTTGACATGTGTGTGACCAATTGGGGGCACGCATGCTCAGTTCCTCAGTCGTGTTCAACTCTTTGTGACCCTATGGACTGCAGTCCACCAGGCTCCTCTGTCCAGGGGATTCTCCAGGCAAGAACACTGGAATGGGCTGTCCTTTTCCTGCTCCAGGGGCTCCTCCTGACCCAGGGACCAAATCCGCATCTCCTGCGTCTCCTGCATTAGCAGGCAGATTCTTGACCGCTGAGCCAACTGGGAAGCCCCATGTGGCCTGTGACAGGGCCATTTACGAGACAGAGGTCATGGCAGCCGCTACAGTGCTGAAACTAAAAACACTGACAACCATACTCTTTCCAGTATAATCTCTGCACATACTGTGACCCGCCACAATCAACATCTGTTCTAATGAGGAGCACCTGGAATAATGAGATCGTTTCTCTCCAAAGAAAACCACTTGAGGAACAACAGATAATTCATCTCTTCTTGAGGGTTTCCCAGGGTTTTCGCTGAGAGTGCCTGTGTAAAGTAATTGAACAGCAGAGCCAGGAGCAGCTGGGCAATTTCCAACAGTATGCAAGGACAGAAGTTGCACACCTGTCAGGAGACATCTGATCTGTCCTGGAAAATAGACAATGAATATTGTGCACTGCACTAAGGTGTGTCCCATCTGCCCTCTCCCCAGCAGTTGATACCCAGGGCAAAGTCACCCCCTGGCTTGCCACCTGCTCTGCATCTCCAGGAGCTAGATCATCATTTCTCTTCATCTCGGGGGAATCGGGAAGTGGTCACCACCGAATATGCTACTCCTCAATGAAAGTCAGGATATTTTTTAATACATATCATTTTAACCCAACAGCAACTCTGGGTTGACCTGCCAATGTGAGCAGCCAGCCTTATTCTTAAGTGAACACATTTTCCCTTGGGTGAAACACTGTGAATTTTTCCCAGGGTTGAGTGCTAACTCCTGGGTCACATCCCAAATGGCCCCTCAGTCCATTTTACTCCCAGTTGAAACCCTGACCTCATCGAGAATGGTTAGGTGGACTTTTTGGCACCCTGGGAGGCACACGAATGATCCTCTGCTACGAGCAGCTCAATTTTGTTGCTGTTTTGTTTTTATTTTACTTTTTATTTCGGAGAATGTGTTTTCCACACTGCAAGGCTTGTGGAATCTTAGTTCCTTAATCAGGAATTGAACCTGGGCCCTCAGCATTGAACGTGTGGGGTCCTAACCCCTGAACCTCCAGGGAATTCTCTGGAGAATTTTAATATACAAAGTACATTTATTGTAAATATGCCATAGGGGATTAAGGAAGTTCCCTAATGGGTAGAAAAGAGTTAATAGCAGGGCTGCAACCCACTCCCTCTTTCTCCTGAGATGAAAGGGGAAAAAAATATCCCTGGTCAAATCTTGTATGCACACTAATAACCCATGCTCTTGATAAACACAATAAGAATATATATTTACTAGCAGAAAAGTAACAGAAAATCCTTATCTATGAAATGTTTTAATAGGATACAGGTGCCCTGTTTAAACTGCTTACTGTTAATAATCCTGGGTTTTATGGATTTATGGAGAGCGTGGCTAAGCAGAGAATGGGGAATATCAGTTCAGTTCAGTTCAGTTCAGTTCAGTTGCTCAGTCGTGTCCGACTCTTTGTGACCCCATGAATCGCAGCACGCCAGGCCTCCCTGTCCATCACCATCTCCCGGAGTTCACTCAGACTCACATCCATCGAGTCCGTGATGCCATCCAGCCATCTCATCCTCTGTCGTCCCCTTCTCCTGCCCCCAATCCCTCCCAGCATCAGAGTCTTTTCCAATGAGTCAACTCTTCGCATGAGGTGTCCAAAGTACTGGAGCTTCAGCTTTAGCATCATTCCTTCCAAAGAAATCCCAGGGTTGATCTCCTTCAGAATGGACTGGTTGGATCTCCTTGCAGTCCAAGGGACCCTCAAGAGTCTTCTCCAACACCACAGTTCAAACACATCAATTCTTCGGCGCTCAGCCTTCTTCACAGTCCAACTCTCACATCCATACATGACCACAGGAAAAACCATAGCCTTGACTAGACAGACCTTAGTCGGCAAAGTAATGTCTCTGCTTTTGAATATGCTATCTAGGTTGGTCATAACTTTTCTTCCAAGGAGTAAGCGTCTTTTAATTTCATGGCTGCAGTCACCATCTGCAGTGATTTTGGAGCCCAAAACAATAAAGTCTGACACTGTTTCCGCTGTTTCCCCATCTATTTCCCATGAAGTGATGGGACAAGATGCCATGATCTTCGTTTTCTGAATGTTGAGATTTAAGCCAACTTTTTCACTCTCCTCTTTCACTTTCATCAAGAGGCTTTTTAGCTCCTCTTCACTTTCTGCCATAAAGGTGGTGTCATCTGCATATCTGAGGTTATTGATATTTCTCCCGGCAATCTTGATTCCAGCTTGTGTTTCTTCCAGTCCAGCGTTTCTCATGATGTACTCTGCATACAAGTTAAATAAGCAGGGTGACAATATACAGCCTTGACGTACTCCTTTTCCTACTTGGAACCAGTCTGTTGTTCCATGTTCAGTTCAAACTGTTGCTTCCTGACCTGCATACAGATTTCTCAAGAGGCAGGTCAGGTGGTCTGGTATTCCCATCTCTTGAAGAATTTTCCACAGTTTATTGTGATCCACACAGTCAAAGGCTTTGGCATAGTCAATAAAGCAGAAATAGATGCTTTTCTGGAACTCTCTTGCTTTTTCCATGATCCAGCAGATGTTGGCAATTTGATCTCTGGTTCCTCTGCCTTTTCTAAAACCAGCTTGAACATCAGGGAGTTCACGGTTCACGTATTGCTGAAGCCCGGCTTGGAGAATTTTGAGCATTACTTTACTAGCATGTGAGATGAGTGCAATTGTGTGGTAATTTGAGCATTCTTTTGCATTGCCTTTCTTTGGAATTGGAATGAAAACTGACCTTTTCCAGTCCTGTGGCCACTGCTGAGTTTTCCAAACTTGCTGGCATATTGAGTGCAGCACTTTCACAGCATCATCTTTCAGGATTTGAAATAGCTCAACTGGAATTCCATCACCTCCTCTAGCTTTGTTTCTAAGGCCCACTTGACTTCAGTGTAATTAATCAGATATAAGATGGAGATGTTCCACAACCAAAAGGAAGCAATGGCTTCCTACATATTGCTCAGAACACACCTCACCTGTTAAATCTGAAACTACGACACATCCTTCTTTTCTTTTTTGTAACATGTATTTATTTATTTAGCTGCCCTGGGTCTTAGTTGCAGCATACAGGATGTTCCATCTTCTTTGCAGCATGCTGGATCTTTAGTTGTGGCATTTGGGCTCTTTTATTTTTATTTAATTCCATTTATTGATTTTTATTTCGGCTGCACTCGGTCTTCGTTTTGGCACACTGGCTTCTTCTAGTTTCACTGTGCAGTGGCTTCTCTCTGCGGTGTACAGGCTTCTCTCATTGCCATGTGCGGGCTTAGTTGCCTCTGGCATGTGGGACCCTAGTTCCTGGGCCAGGGACTGAACCCAAGCATCCTGCGTTGGTATCTATCCCGGGTGGCACTCGTGGTAAAGAACCTGCCTGCCAATGCAGGAGGTATAAGAGACATAGGTTCAATCCCTCAGTCAGGAAGATCCCTGGAGGAGGCCATGGCAACCCACTCCAGGATTCTTGCCTGGAGAATCCCATGGACAGAGGAGCCTGGTGGGCTACAGTCCATAGGGTCGCAAAGACTCTAACACGACTAAATCTACTTAGCACACACACCCTGCATTGGTAGCTCGGAGTCTTAGCCACTGGATGACCAGGGAGGTCCCTAGAACACATCTTATTGTTAGAATGGAAGGACACGCTCTCTAAATGGGGAGCTCCATCTGACAGTATTGGACTTCTCCAAGGGAAAAATACTTTACCTATGTTTTGTGATTGCCTTTTTCCTTTAAATCACTAGTCTAGTATAGGGTAAGAGCTATGACTTATGTGAGTCTGATTCAAAAGTTCAGTTCCTCTTATTACCATTCCTTTTGTTTTTTTTAAAATCATGAATAGATGTTGAATTTTACAAACACTTTTTCTGCCTTTATTGAGGTGAATGCATGATTTTTCTCATTTAAGTTACAAATACAGTGGATTATGTTAACAGATTTTTTTAAATTGACCAATGAATGTTGCATTCCTAGGTAAAATTAACTTGGTCATTAAATTGTTACCTTTTTCATAAATTGCTGAACTTGACTTGCTAATATCTTACTTAGGGTTTTTGCATTCATATTTATGATTGAGATGGGTCTTTAATTTTTATGCTTGTCCTATCCTCAGGTTTGGTTTCATGGTAATGTCAAATTCATAGAATGCCTTGGAGAATGTTCCCACTTTTTCTCTTCTCTGGAAGAACTTGTGTAGGATGGTATTTACTCCCTCTCTGCACAGTCCGCTTCTTTGGACACCCACGTCCACATGCATTTATTCTTAAACATCAAACATGCTTATCTCCTCCCTTACAGGCCATGTAAAGACCCATCCAGTTACTACATCTCACTGAAAGTCTGTCTGTGATGTGCAGTCTTCTCTATCAAGTCCAAATGTGGAAAACACTACCTGCCTGTCATTCAACACTCCCAATACACAAAGATAAAGAAGAAAAAAGAAACCTGCAATTCAAAAAAAAGCTACAGTAGAGAGTGTGAACCCCCAGAAGTCATGGCAATTGTCCAACACTATTATTAAACCCTCTGGGGCAGGAATAGTGAGGATTTCCTGCCCAGTCAATACTGTAAATTCTTGGGAGCCAGGCAGCCCCTGGATCTCTTCTCTGGAAGGATCTTCTTAGTCCACCATTTCCTGTATCCACATCCGAGGTGGCACTGGAGAAAATGTCCTTCTAGGCAGCTGCCCAGCTGTTCTGGTTATTGTCTCTCAGCTTCAAACCCACCCTCAAGGCTCCGCTTTGTAATGCCAGAGCTGAGACTCTGGGAAATCACAGTTCTTTTTTTGCCAGCTGCCAGTAGGGGACCCCAGAGGGAGACTGCATTTCTGGAAGAGGGTGAAGATGTATCCTTCTTCCTGTCTATTCCTATTCCCTCAGCATCATTTTGGCGGTGATTTTGACTCTGGCAACTTCGGTTTGTTCCAGTAGTGGCGGTTGATTTTGGTTTGTAATTTTTTAACATTCGTAGAATCTATTTCACTGTGTCCCCTGAGAGATACCTGGGATTCCAAGCTGCCTCCTCTTCTCAGAGGTCTGGGTTCCAGCTTCGTTTGCCAGATTTCGCAAAGAAAAACAACACCACCAGTTAAATTTAAATTTCAGATAAACTATGAATAATTTTTTTTAGTATACGTATGTCCGCTGTGATATTTGGGACCTATTTACATATAAAGTAGCTCATCATTTATTTGAAATTCAGATTTAACTGGTGTCCAATTTTTTTCTTTGTAAATCTATTTAGAGCTTCTAAACTGAAATGATTCCAGGACTTCCCTGGTGGTCCATGGCTAAGGCTACTCACCCCCAATGCAGGGGGCCTGGGTTGGATCTCTGGTCAGGGAACTAGCTCCCACATGCTACAACTAAGAGTTCCCATGCCACAATAAAGATCTAAGATACCACACACTGCAACTAAGACCCGGCACAGCCAAAGAAATTAATATCTAAATTGAAATGATTCCACCCTCTTCCCTATGATGCCCCAGAGGTAGGGGTGGTAACTGCTTCCTGCAGTTACTCTCTTTATGATACTTTCTCTCTTGGCCTTTTTCATTCTCCAACATCTGCTTACCAATTATTTGTATTAAATGCTCTCTCTTAAAATAACTGATACATTTTCTGTTTCTAGACTGGATCCTGACTGATAGAGCACCACAGCCCATTTCTCAGTGATATGGATTCCAAGACCCAGAAATGGCCTCAAATACAATCCCCCAAGAACTTCCCCAGGGGTTCAGAAGGTAGAGAATCCTCCCAAAATGCAGGAGGTGCAAAAGGTGGGTTTGATCCCTGGGTCAGGAAGATCTCCTGGAGAAAGAAATGGGAACCCACTCCAGGATTCTTGCCTGGAGAATCCCATGGATAGAGGAGCCTGGCGGGCTACAGTCCATGGGGTTGCAAAGAGTTGGACACAACTGAAGGACTAAGCCTACACACAAGCACTGGCAGGTGAAAGATATTTTTAAAAGGTCCTGCAGTCAGTCTTATCTTCCTTCAAGGCAACCACTTTGCTGGCACCAGGAATGGACTGTCCAGTTTGGGAAACAGAGGCAAGTGGCTTTTTCAGTTGTGCAAGGGACCAAATGATGAGGTTCTAGTCAATTTAGATCTCAGGCTTTAAGCAGAGTTCCTTCCTTAGTAAAGCTATGATCCAATCATCTCTTCTTGCAACCTGGCTTGCCCTACTGTGCGTAGGGCATCTTTCCATCAAAGGACTTTACTAAATGTAGCAAGAAGGAGCCAGCATGTACCAACAATCCAAATTTTCCTACCCTGGCTCCTAAAGCTACTGCCTTAATTGGTTTATGACCTTCTTTCTTCTTTTTAAAAAAAATAGTTTATTTGGCTGTGTTGGGTCTTAGTTGCAGCATGCGGGATTTTCATTGAGTCAGGCGGGATCTTTCCCTGTGGTGCATAGACCCTCTAGTTGCAGCATGCGAGCTCAATAGTTTCAGCAAGAGGGCCTAGTTGCCCTGGGACATGTGGTATCTTAGTTCCCCTACCAGGGATTGAACCTTTGTCCCCTGCAATGCAAGATGAATTCTTAACCACTGGACCACCAGGGAAGTTCCTGTGACCTGCTTTCCAAGATTAGACAGATAACACTGGAAATAAATATTTCACTTCTGTTACTTTATTTTTTATTTTATTGAAGTATAGTTCATTTACAATGTTATGTTGTATTAATGTCTTCTATACAACAAAAAGACTCGGTCACATGTACCTATGGGACTTCCCCCATGGCTCAGCGGTAAAGAATTGGCCCGCACTGTTCAGGAGACACAGGAAATGTGAGTTCAATCCCTGAGTCAAGGAAGATGCTCTGGAGGAAGGCATGGCAGCCCACATCAGTATTCCTGCCTGAGAAATCCCATGGACAGAGGAGCCTGGCGGGCTACAGTCCATGGAGTCGCAAAGAGTCAGACATGACTGAAGCGACTGAGCAGCGTGTGTGTGTGTGCATGTGTGTGTGCGTGTGTGTGTGTATTTCACTTCTGTAATAAAAGGCTCACCTGTTTTCCAGCCTGCAAAAATCTGCTTCTTCATTGCCCCAGACCCTACCTCCTCCCTGAATCTACCCACTTTAGGGTGGATTTTGTTTTCTGCAGAAACAGAAATTCTGATTCAAGTAGGAATTTTAAGTGATAGAGACCTGAAAAATCTACAACTTAAATTCTGGATTTAATTTTTCTAATGAAATGAGAAGTCCAGAGGTAGGCAGCCAGGGCTGTGTCATTCCATAAAATCATCAGGGACTTAGGTCCTTTTGTTATCCTGTCTGTCATCTAGCACACAGCTTTCATATTTAAGATTCCTTCTGGGTCATAGGATAACTACTGGAGCTCTAGTCATTAAAGTCAAGCTCCAGGAAGGAAGAAAGGGAACATAAAAGGGCAAAAGATATATACCAACTGAACTAGCTCATCTTTTTAAAGAGCTTTCCTGGAAGCCCTACCCAATAATTCCTACTTACATTTTGTTAGCCAGAATGTAGTCACATGACCACTCCTGCCTGTGAGAGAATGTAATTTCTTAGCTGGGAATATTGCTGTCTCAGGATTATGTTTATAAGAAAGTGGGAAATAAATCTTGATAAGTACATCTTAGCTGTTTGGATCAGCATGGGTTAGAGTGTAAACCAGTAGCCATGAGCATCCCACATGCCGTGGGCATCAGTCAGTGCATTTAAAGAGAGCATGGACAACACACAAAAATCAGTTTTGATTGTATATTCAGCAGTGAATAATCTGAAAAGGAAATCAAGAAAACAATTCCATTTACGATAGCATCCAAGAAAATAAAATACCTAGGAATGAATGTAATCAAGGAGGTAAAAAACTTGTGTACTGAAAACCAGAAAACATTGTTGAAATTTAAAAAGATTTAAATAAAGAAAACAGATTAGAAAACAATATTATTAAGAGAACAATACTCCACTCGGCAATCTACAGATTCAACACCATCCCTGGTAAAACTCCAACAGCCTTTTTTCTTTCAGAAATAGAAAAACTGATTCTCAAATTCATGGGGAATTGCAAGGGACTCTGAATAGCCAAAGCAATATTGAAAAAGAAAAATAAGGCTGGAAAGCTCAGACTTTCTGATTTCAAAACTTACTACAAAGCTACAATCATCAATACAGTGTGGTACTTATATAAGAATAAATATATAGACCAAGGAATAGAATTGAGAGTCCAGAAATAAACCCAAACGTCTATTGACTTTCAGTAAGTGGCCAAGACCAATAAGGGAAGAATAGTCTTTTCAATAAATGGTGCTGGAACAACTGGATAACCATATACAAAAGAAGGAAGTTGGATCCCTACCTCACCGCACATACAAAAATTAATGAAAATGAATCATTGACCTGAGTATGAGATCTAAAACTATAAAACCCTTAGGAAAGAGAACATAGAGGTAAATCTTCACAACCTCATATTTGGCAATGGATTCTTGGATTTCACAACAAAAGCCCAAACAAAAGAGAAAATAGATAATTTGGACTTCAAAAAATTAAAAATTTTGTTTTCTCAAAGATGTGAAAGCAACTTACAGAATGAGAGAAAATATGTCCAAATTATATATCTGATAAGGTTTCAGAATATATAAAGAACTCTTACGACTGAACAATAAATAGACAAACAACCCCATTTAAAATGAGCAAAGGACTTGAATAGATGTTTCTTCAAAGAAGATATACACATGTCCAGTACATACATGCATGTCTAGTACATACAATGATGTCAACATCATTGGCAATTAAGGAAATGCAAATCAAAACCACAAGGAGATACCACTTTACATCCACTAATATGGCTTTAAACAAAAGGACAGATAATATAATAACAAAGATCACAAGGCTATGGAGAGACAGAAACTCCTGTACATTGTTGATGAGAATGTAAAATGGTACATCTACTACAGAAAGTTTTGATAAGTTCCTCAAAAAGTTGGATAGGATTACAGTATGACCCAGAAATATAGTAATACATTTATTCTTAGGTATATACCCAAGAAAACGAAAACATATATTCACAGAGAAACTTAACCACAAATATATTTATCAGCCCTATTTGTAATGGTCAAAAGTTAGAAAAAAACACAAAGCCCAGCAACAGATACATGGATAAGCAAAATGTGGTATAAACACTCAATGGAATACTATTCAAGCATAAGAAAGAACAAAGTATTGACACAGTTGCATGCTGCTGCTGCTGCTGCTAAATCACTTCAGTCATGTCCGACTCTGTGCAACCCCATAGACAGCAGCCCACCAGGCTCCCCCGTCCCTGGGATTCTCCAGGCAAGAACACTGGAGTGGATTCCATTTCCTTCTCCAATGCAGGAAAGTGAAAAGTGAGAGTGAAGTCGCTCAGTCGTGTCTGACTCTTCGCAGCCCTATGGACCACAGCCTACCAGGCTTCTCTGTCCATGGGATTTTCCAGGCAAGAATACTGGAGTGGGTTGCCGTTGCCTTCTCCACAAGTTGCATGAACCTCAAAAACATGCCAAGTGAAAAAGCCAGACACAAAAGGCCATATTTTGTTTGATTCCTTTTATATAACATACCCGGAATAGACAAACCTGTAGATACAGAAAGTAGGTTAGCAGTTACCAGGGAATGGGGGAGGGGAAAATAAGAATATGAGGTAATTTTCTGGAGTGATTAAAAAAAACGTTGAATCTAGAGAGATGGTAGTTGTACAACATTGTACAAACACTAAATGCCACTGAATTATAAACTTCTTAAAAAAAACTTTAAAAAATTTGTTTTGGCTGCATCAGGTCTTCATTGTTATATCATGAGAGACATTTCATTACAGTACAGCCTCAGAGTCCAGAAGTCTGTTCTTTACGTCTCTGTCTCCTTTGCTGCCATGCACATTGGATCGCCAGTACCATCTTTCTAGATTCCATACATATGCCTTAATATATGGTATTTGTCTTTCTCTTTCTGACTTACTTCACTCTGTATAATAGGCTCTAGGTTCATCCACCTCATTAGAACTGACTCAAATGCATTCCTTTTTATAGCTGAGCAATATTCCGTTGTGTATACGTACCACAACTTCCTTATCCATTCATCTGCCGATGGACATATAGGTTACTTCCATGTCCTAGCTATTGTAAACAGTGCTGCAATGAACATTGGAATATACATGTCTTTTTCAATTATGGTTTCCTCAGGGTACATGCCCATCAGTGGGATAGCTGGATCATATGATAGTTGTATTCCTAGCTTTTTAAAGAATCTCCATACTATTCTCCATAGTGGTTGCATCAGTTTGCATTCCCACCAACAGTGTGAGAGGATTCCCTTTTCTCCATACCCTCTCCAGCATTTATTGTTTGTAGGCTTTTTGATGATGGACATTCTGACTGGTGTGAGATGATACCTCATTGTGGTTTTGATTTGCATTTCTCTAATGATGAGCAATGTTGGCACCTCAACTTTGTTTAAAAGCATGGAGGAAAAAGTGGTTATGGACAGTATAGTTAATCAAGCAAATCAGTTAAGTGTAGGTCAATTAAGAGAGGTTCTTCTAATACATTTAATCTAAGTAGTAAGACTGCACTAAATTTCTTAGCAAGAATGTAGAGGGTCGCCTACCAAGCCACAAGGAAGTGTTCTCTCCTCCCTTGTCTGAAGATTCTGATCCTCTCTTAATCGGTAAGATTGAACCCTCATTGCTGTAGAAAACTTAAGGCCCTTGTTGCCCGCTGGCCAGAACCAAAGCCCAAACCTAGCGTATCTTACAGGATAAAAAGCAGACCAAAAACAAACAAAAAAAAATAGGCAAGAGGAGGTCTGCTGAAAGAAAAAGTTACAGCAATTTGCTACTTTATATAATGAAAAAGCAGGAGACTATTTGTGGAGGTGGATTTGGAGGGTCCTTAAGGAAAGCTTGAATATAATCTCAGATCAAAATGAATGTATCGATCTCAGTGTGCTTACTGGAGAGTCTGCATTCCGTGTGCTCCCTCTGACAGCTGGCAGCTGTTATTCTAGCAATTTGAAGTGTTGGTTTACGCAAATGTGGATACAATACTGCCCCGTCATTAATTTGTATGACAGTCGAAATCTCTTGGCATAAACCAGAGGAAGAAATTCAAAGATTTCAAGAGGCAGGATGATTTGTTGAATCTATACATATGCATCTTGCTGACCAGGCCTATATTATCTTCTTTGAAAAGATCCACATTTTACCTCCTTTAACAAAGCTGAAGGACAATTGATGAGGGAAGTGCCCAAATCATTAAAAAGTACTCTTCTGACCATCCTCTGTAAGTCAGGAATGGTGGAGTTTGGTCTACATTTGAAATAGACTCTCATCTCAGGGAAGATGGGAGGATTCTGGGGTGGTGGAGTCAGGTGGTAGCAGTTATCCATCAAATACCAAATGGGAAGGATTACCAATAAGGAGCAGAACAGGCATGAAATCACAGTGGTTTGACCCACAGAAGTCTATGAAAGTAATTGACTAATCATAAACAGTTCCCATTTAGGCTTTTCCCCCATTTAGTTTTTATAACAATAACAAGAAAAAATACTTCTGTGTCCAATGAACAAAGGCTTCTATTGACATAATAAACAAATTTGATGTTTCATCCAATCCCCATATCCAAATCAATTTACAAATGTTCTGACCACTAAGAAAAAAGAAAATCTAGGACCCTTAAGGAAAGATACAACAAAAACACCATAAGATCATACTGCGAGTCTTTTTCCTGCCTGATCCAAAGAACTCGTGCTCAGACACTGGCCACACTTATTTCTAGACACCTATAAGTTCCCTGTGCTGCACAAGAGTGTGGGCTTATGGAAATGTGTGAATCAGTACCAGTTGGAAAACAGAAACTACCCTACATATTTCAAGCAGAGAGGAATTTAATGCATGGATTGGTCACAAAGATATTGGAAATGCTGGAAGTTAGTGGCAAAAGATGGAAGTCTCTGGAACCCAGGGAGCTGCTTTCACTCTTAGGCTGATGCCTACAACCCCACACTCACTATTGACAATGCCAGAGAACCCGCTGCTGCCAAAGATAAGACACCTCCTGAAGCAGAAGACTTTCTCCCTTCTACCTTCAAATGTAACCAGGCGGACTTTCCTGGCAGTCCAGTGGTTAAGACTTCCAAGAGTCAATCCACATATCTGTTACTTCATCCCACAGGCAGTCAAAACAGCAGGTGCCAAAGGGTCTGAGAAGAATCCAGTGAAAATATAATAGCCTGACACTACATTAAAATCCTAGAGCATATGCCTGAACACATCAGGACACTTACTCCAAAGCAAAGGGCAAGGTTGCTGCACTTTAGACTTCCTTCCTCATAGAAGGAGCCCAGCACTTGACAGGTCTCTTTGGATTTGGGAGGAAACATACATCATGATTCGTGCCGACAAAGGTCTGAATAGTCAGGGTTATGGTCTTCCCAGTGGTCATGTATGGCTGTGAGAACTGGACCGTAAAGAGGACAGAGCACCAATGAATTGATGCCTTCCAACTGTGGTGTTGGAGAAGACTCTAGAGAGTCCCTTGGACAGCGAGATCAGATCAGTCAATCTTAAAGAAAATCAACCCTGAATATTCATTCACTGGAAGGACTGATGCTGAAACTGAAACTCCAGTATTTTGATCACCTGATGCAAACAGCTGACTCATTGGAAAAATCCCTCATGCTGGGAAAAATTGAAGGTAGAAGAAGAGGGCATCAGAGGATGAAATGGCTGGATGGCATTACTGATGCAATGGATGCGAACTCGGGCAAACTCCAGGAGATGGTGAGACAGGAAAGCCTGGCGTGCTGCAGTCCACGGGGTAGCAAAGAGTCAGACACGACCAGGCAACTGAACAACAACACACAGCATGACTCGTAAACTATTCCTACCCGTCTACCAGTTTCCAGCTTTGAGGAAGGTACAGAGAAAGCAAAGTAAGAGAGGCCTCTCCAGCTGATCCAGGCTGCAGTGTAAGTAGTTCAGCCTTTGCGTCCTGATGACCAAACAGATCCACAGCTCAAAGTGCCAGGTAAATTAGGATGCTCCATGGAGCCTATTGCAAACAATGATAGAGGAAACGCTGCAGCCAGATCCTTGGGGTTTAGGGGGTAAATCTGTGTTTCATTCGGGCTACCCTAGTGGTTCAGCAGTAAAATAAAGAAAAACCCACCAGCAATTCAGGAGACGTGGGTTCAATCCCTGGGTCAGGAAGATCTCCTGGAGAAGGAAATGGTAACCCACTCTAGTAGTCTTGCCTGGAAACTGCCATCACCTGAGCGACTAAACAACATGCTTTATTCATAAGAGAGTATTTCTCTTTTGTGAGCTAGCTCCTGGAGTTTTAATGGGCTCTGATAGACTGCGCACCTGACCCCAGGGCTCCAAATGACCTTGTGACCTGAGCTGCCCATTGTGAACTGGATGTTCTCTGATTAATTCTTATGCCTGCAATTCTTCAGGGGAAATG
Organism: Capricornis sumatraensis; assembly: GCF_032405125.1. Lineage (NCBI taxonomy): Eukaryota > Metazoa > Chordata > Mammalia > Artiodactyla > Bovidae > Capricornis > Capricornis sumatraensis. The sequence goes on from NC_091071.1 coordinate 165,777,777, forward strand.
GTCCATGTAAAACCTGGCCTAAACAGACCTGAAGGGGCAATGTGTAGGTTGTCCTCCTCCCAGCGTACCCATTCCTGCCACATTGTTACGATAACTTCAACCCAGGAGACTGAGAAGGAAAAATGTAGAACTGCTGTATGTGTGGCTCTGTAAAACATGCAGGTATCAGCCAGAAATGTGGACTGCTGCGGCTGGAGCACCCCGTTCAAGATGACCCTGGAGAGCAGAGGAAGGAAATGTCCTGGTGGCAGAACATGGCGTAGAGCGTGTGGTTGCTTCTACTTTGTCTCGAAGGAGACATTGGACCATAAAGAAGGCTGAGCACCGAAGAACTGATGCTTTTGAATTGTGGTACTGGACAAGACCCTTGAAAGCCCCTTAGACAGCAAGGAGATCAAACCAATCAATCCTAAAGGAAATCAGCCCTGAATGTTCATTAGAAGGACTGATGCTGTAGCTGAAGCTGCAGCTGAAGCTCCAATACTTTGGCCACCTGATGCAAAGAGTCGACTCATTGGAAAAGACCCTGATGCTGGGAAAGATTGAAGGCAAAAGGAGAGGATGGCTGCACAGGATGAGATGGTTAGATAGCATCATCGACAAGGCACATGAATTTGAGCAAACTCTGGGAGATAGTGAAGGACAGGGAAGCCTGGCGTGCTGCAGCTCATGGGGTCTCAAAGAGTCAGACACAACTTAGCAACTGAACAACAACCACAACTTGAAGGAGAGATGGCCTGAAATCAGGATCGATACTGAATCCCAGGCGATGGCTACTGAAGAAAACAAAATGAGAGTCTTGGGAACAAAAGCTGGGGACAGAGGAACAAGGATAGACCTGCTGAAATAGGCCCAGACCGTATGTTCACAGCTGTGGGTGTGATTGCAACAGGGCTCCCTATATGGGAAAAACTATTAGAGGTTGGCTTTCAGATGGCAGATTGTGAAAGAGCAAGAAATGGTTTTAGAGAAATGGTTATGTGGCCCCAAAGTCTAGTGGAGAAGAAAATCTCTCCCCAGGTAGAACTATAAGAAGTATGTCTCACTGTCCACTTTGCCTGTATGCAGAGAAGACCTGAGCTCAGGATCTGTACCAGCTCATGGACTAATGATGTGAGGAGCTTTAAGTTTTAAAAATTAGAAGTTCATGAGAAAGAAGTTTGCAAAAGATAGATTTCTACAAATATCCAACATCATAAGACAGGAATATGCCATATGAATGCTCACCATGGGCCCCCACTGAGGGGAAGTTTTTAATAGCCAGAAAATAGGATGCTCTGTGAGTGTTAACTGGATGTTAACCGATGACCTTTTCCCCCAGCCAGTCCAGCTCTTGTTCAGTGGGTTCACACACAAAGGACCATGATGACAGGGGTAGAGATTAGCCATGGACTCAAGAATAGGAATATTCTTCACCAAGGGTGGTCAGACAACCAACAGGATTGATACCCAGTTAAGGGCTTCTCTGGTGGCTCAGAGGGTAGAGTGTCTGCCTACAATGCAGGAGACCCGGGTTCAATCCCTGGGTCAGGAAGATGCCCTGGAGAAGGAAATGGCAACCCACTCCAGTATTCTTGCCTGTAAAATCCCATGGATGGAGAAGTCTGGTAGGCTACAGTCCATGGGGTCACAAAGAGTCAGACATGACTGAGCAACTTCATTTCACTTGTGCAAAGCAGCTAACAGCACTGGACCCTTGCATGCATGCATGGTAAGTCGCTTCAGTCATGTCCAACTCTTTGCCACCCCATGGACTATAGCCCGCCAGGCTCCTCTGTCCATGGGATTCTCCAGGCAAGAATACTGGAGTGGGTTGCCGTTTCCTTCTCCAGGGCATCTTCCTGACCCAGGGATCAAAACCGCATCTCTTCTATCTCCAGCGTTGGCAGGCGGGTTCTTTACCACTAGCGCCACCTGGACCCTTGAACTGGTATCAGACCTTAACGGGAGCAGCCAACTACTTGGGCGGATTGATTAGAGGACTCTGTGATGGAGGCAGGACTTTGTCTCACTAGAAGAGGCACTTATTCTGGATATGGATCTGCTTTCCTTGCCTCGAACGGCTCTGCCAGAACCTCCACCTGTGGACTAAATGCACAGTCTTGATATCCCATACAGTATTGTTTCTGACCATGGAACTCACTTCACAAGAAAAGAAATGAGACAGGATTCACTGGCCTTGCTATGTGCACCATTAGCCAGTCTAGAATGGTAGAAAGGCCTATTAAAGGCCCAGATAAAGTACCAACTGTTAGATAACACTTTGGGAGGTAGGGTACCATCTGCAAGATAGAGTAATCCTCCAAACCAGGGTACTGTCTCTCCTGTAGCCAGTCACAGAGTTCAAGAACCAAGGGGCTGGATGCAGGAGTGGCTTCTTCTAACAATGAAATCTTTTACTCAGTCAAAAAGTATCTGTTTCTTGGGCTTCCCTGGTGGCTCAGTGGTAAAGAATCCCCCCTGCCAACGCAGGGGGACATGAGTTCAATACCTGATCCAGGAAGATCCCATACACTGAGGAGCAACTGAGCTTATGTGCCACAACTACTGAGCCTGCGCTCCAGAGCCGGGGAGATGCAACTACTGAGCCCATGTGCTGCAACTACGCAAGCTCACACCCCTCCAGAGCCCGTGTTCTGCAGCAAGAGAAGGCACCGTAGTGAGACGTCTTCCCACCCCAACCAGCGAGCAGTCCCCTCTCACCACAACTAGAGAAGAGTCCAAGCAGCAACGAAGACCCAGCACAGTCAACAATAAATAAATACAATTATTTTTTTTTAAATGATCTGTTTCTTGACTGCAGGGAAGCAAGGTATGTTAAAAGCTTCTAGAGTCCAAGGAGGGGAATCCTCCACCAAGTGAGACAATTTTTTCCACCAAACCGGAAGTTGAAACTGCCACTCAGCCATTTTTAAATAATTTTTTAAATATTTATTTATTTAATTTTTGGCTGCATCAGGTCTTAGTTGCAGCTTCTGGGCTTCTCTCTAGTTGAGGCGCATATGCTCAGTAGTGGCGTGTGGGCTCGTTGCCCTGCACCATGTGGGGTGTGATCTCCACCAGGGATCGAACCCACGCTCCCCGCATTGAAAGGTGGATTTCTTAACCACTAGACCACCAGGGAAGTCCTGACTCAGCCATTTTGAGTACCTCATGCTGCTGAACGGACAAGCAGAAAAAGAAATCAAGGTATCGTCAGGGTTCAGAACTCTGGCTCTCAAGGGGAAATAAGATGTTACCACACGACAGGGGCCAGAGGCCTAGGGACAGACTCACCTGTATTCCCTAAGAATCCTATTCCTACTACAAACCCTGTGATCAAAGTCACTGCAAGACCGCTGCAATTCTATACAAGAGAATCTGTCTGTTCTGTGGGCACAGAACTTGACTATCTTACTGACCGAAGGCAGAAGGGACCTGGAATAAAGAAGGAAAATCATAAAGATCAACTTTTGAATAAGTCAAAGAGGGACTTCCCTGGTGGCTCAGTGGTTAAGACTCTGCGCTTCCAAGGCAGAGGGCGCGTGTTCCGTTCCTGGCCAGAGAACTAAGATTCCACGTACAGCACAGCATAGCCAAAAATAATAATATTAATAAATTAATCAAGGAGGTGAAGATTATAGCCTCTACTTGATCTTCCTTCCTCAGTGTACACAGTTAACATTTTTGCATACGTTTTCTTCTTTCTTCTCTCTTTTCCCCACTTCCGTCTCTTTGTGATTGAATATGGAGATTGCCTTCACCATCCAGTCATAGATCACAGATTTTCAAGAAGGGATTGAGAAAAAGCTAGAGGGGGACATCAAGGCATTGGGGTGCCTTTCCTGGAGGGTTGAGTGTTTTTAATTACAGGAATAACAACCGCTTTCTACTCCTTGGGGAGCAAGTCCCACTTTGGGACACAGGGATATACGTTTGGCAGCAAATGGGGTACACAGACTGTTAATGTTTGGGCCATCCACACTGTAGAGAGGAACAGACTCCCTCTACCTCCCAGGTTCCATATCTAGGTCTATGAAATAAACTGATAACAGGTGGATTAACAGGAGAAAAGGTATACAAATTTATTCATTTTTAATATTGGGTACATGGGACATAGTAGGAAAAAAAAAAACAGTAAATACCAAAAAAAAAGGAGGGGTGGGAGTTAAAAGATTATACACTGACTTAGGGTTTTCCCAGTGGCTCAGTGGTAAAGAATCCACCTGTCAATGCAGGAGAGACACTGGTTCAATTGCTGATCAGGGAAGATCCCACATGCCGTGGAGCAAGTAAACCTGTGTGCCACAACTACTGAACCCGTGCTCTAGAGCCTGGCAGCTGCAACTGCTGAGCCCACGCGCCTCAACCTCGGAAGCCCACACACCCTAGAGCCAGTGCTCCGCAGGAGAAGCCCCTGCAACGAGAAGCCCGTGCGCCACACCTGGAGAGTAGCCCCCAGTCGCCGCAACTAGAGAAAAGCCTGGCAGCAACGATGACCCAGCACAGCCAAAAACAAAAAAACAAAACTTTAAAATATTATACGCTCACTTAATAAGGAGACACTTAGGGGAGAGAGTAAATGATTTGGGGGAAAAGATGAATGGGCCCTCAGAAGAATATATGATACAATAGATATGACAGTTTGGGACAGTTTGTCTGGGAGTGGGGTCGACTTCTAGTCTCTTCCCTGGGATTTATGATAACTGAGTTCCTTTAGGAGGATTTGTCCTTAAGCAGATGAAGTTCAGAGAAAAAACTTTTTCCTGAATCTGTCATTTTTCAAGTGCCTTCAGTGCAAAATAATCAATATTCCAAGGCAACATATTTGAGGCTGACATTTCCTGAACTCCTTCAGCGTCCAACCCCGGTGTCCATTTGGGGAAAAAGCCTCAATGTCTGTTACAGTCACAGTAGGGAGAAAACACTAGTTCTCACCTCCCACTGCTGTGTCCTTCTGCAGAAGTAGAGTGGGCTAGCTCTTTCGTCTGCCCACTCTCAGATACAGCCATGGAGCAAGTTTATGATGTACCAAGTCCCAAGAACAGTGCTGAAAGCAGCTGGAATATATTATTACTGTAGTTACTGTTTTTAAACACAAGAAAGAGGCGCAGGTAATACGGCTTGCTTCCCTGAGTCAGTCCACAGCGCCACCTTCTGGAAGCCTTGGTGACAGCCACTCTGGTAGACAAAGTCGTCAATCAACCCTTTCGCAGAAACATTGGCCCTGTTTTGTTTTTTCTCTTAATTTACTTTCTAAAAATTAATTTTATGTATTTATTTTTGGTTGCTTGGGTCTTGGTTGCTGATCAGGGGCTTTCTCTAGCTGTGAGCAAATGGGGGCTAATCTCTAGTTGCAGTAGGCAGGCTTCTCATTGTGGTTGCTGCTCTTGTTGGAGAGTGTGGGCTCTAGAGAACCAGGTTCCAGTAGCTGTGGTGCAAGGGTCAGTAGCTGTAGTTCCAGGGCTCAAGAGCACAGGCTCAATAGTTGTGGCACATGGGCTTAGCTGCCCCAAGGCATGTGGAATCTTCACAGACCAGGGATCAAACCCTTGTCTCCTGCATTGGCAGGCAGATTCTTAACCACTGGACCACCAGGGAAGTCTCCTTTTGTGAATTATAAAGTGGTGCCTAGACTTACCAGAGGCTGGAAGGAACAGGGTTCTGCCCAAGATCACACAACACAACATGTTAGGAGTATAACTAGGACCTGAGGGGTACCAGGAAAAGTTTAACAACTGGCTTAGGGGCAGGGCACATAGCTTGTAATGTCTGTAGATTTGATGATGCAAACGCTCCCACCTTTATTGATTTTAAACTACCAATGTGACATCACGTAATGCAGAGTTAGGAAGAGATTACAGTAAGTCATACACCATTACTTGGCATTTTCTCCACATATATACAAAAAATGTAAGTTATTTCAAAGACATAGATGATAGCAAAATGTATAAAAATATGAGTTTGGGGTATTTATTGCCTTTGTTTTTATAACATTTTATTTTCTATATCATTTATTTAATCTTAAGTTTCTATAATTTACATCTTTGTAATAATGGTTGTGTTCAGGCTCAGTGGTAAAGAATCCTCCTACCAATGCAGATGAAGGTTCAACCCCTGGGTTGGGAAGATCCCCTGGAGAATGAAACGGCAACCCACTCCAGGATTCTTGCCTGGGAAATCTCATGGACAGAGGAGCCTGGCAGGCTACAGTCCATGGGGTCGCAAACAGCCAGATATGACCTGGTGATCAAACAACAACCATGGCTGTGTTCAACAACCAGCATACTCAGCGCTAGAAGGCTGAATCAGAAGCTTCCTGCTGGCTTTTAGACATGCCCTGTGATCCTTCCACCAGCAGCTTGAAAGTGAAGTGAAAGTGAAGTCGCTCAGTCGTGTCCGACTCTTTGTTACCCCATGGACTATAGCCTACCAGGTTCCTCCATCCATGGGATTTTCCAAGCAAGAATACTGGAGTGGGGTGCCATTTCCTTCTCCAGGAGATCTTCCCAATCCAGGGATTGAATCCAGGTCTCCCACATTGTAGGCAGATGCTTTACCATCTGAGCCACCAAGAAACTCCACCAGCAGCTTAGGCATTTTCATTTTGTACTGCGTCCCACAATTTATGCAGCTAGTCCTGCAGCCAGCTCTGTGCTGGATTTCCAGAGCAGAACCAGGGCAGGCTTTGGAAACTTCACTTCCAAGGATCATCCTGGGCCTGGCTGCCTTCCACTGGGGAAGCCCAGACTGTCTAGAGGAACCAACCAGAAGGGCATCCTAGTACCACTCCCGTCAGCCCTGCTGGAGACCGGAAGCCAACTTCACTTGAATGCGTCCACAGCACCATCTGGTGGCAGCTGGGTGTTAGGGCTCCCTGGGAACCAAAGCTGGGAGGCTCCTGGGACAAGAATCGTCCACTAAGAAGGACCCAGCAATGCAGGAGAGGAGATGTGGGTCAAAGGAGGTTCTGAGGGTCAGGGACAGGGTGAAATGATGCCTTCATACTTCACCTTAGAATTAGAAGAAAACTCAGATGTCCCTAGACTGGTGAAAAAACAATGCCAAAAAGAAAAAAGCGACCAGTGCCCATAACCCAGGATTAAAATCTAGTTCTCCTGGCTCTCAATCTCGTGATCTTTAACATACCATTTAGTTCAACAGATGCGTATGAGTCCTCTAACAGTGCCTAGGACAAGGGTGAAGGACTAAGACAATAATAATTGCCATATTAAGGGCTTTCATATGATATGTTAGGGGCTTTTTTTGTTTTGTTTTTATGGGTTTTTTTTTTTTTTTTTTTGCCAAGCCTCAAGGCTTGTGGGAACTTAGTTCCCCAATCAGGGGTTGAACAGAGCCCTACAGTAGTGATAGCACAGAGTCCTAATCACTGGACTGCCAGGGGATTCCCTGTATTTTACTTCTTTTACTTAATTCTCACAACAATCAGAAGTTGTATCCCCATTCTAATGATGAAGGCACTCAAGCGAGGGAAAGTTAACTCACCCAAGGCCATGTTGCTGGGAAGTGGCTGGGCTGGGATTTGAATCCAGATCTCCTTGATGTCATTCAAGGGAGCCAGGGCTCAGGGTGCAGGGAAGGACAGATGGGGAAGACCAAAGAGATCCAAGAAGGTCCCACTCGGTCCACACACACTGAGGGCCTCACGCACGAGTGCTGTGCTAGGCCTGGGGGTGGGAGGGTGAGAGCGGAGGACACAGTCCTCGTCTGTCTGCAGCTCGTGGCTGGGTGGGGAGGCAGGACATGAACCTGGACAAAGTGAAGGAATATGCCATGGTCAGAAACTTGATTTTATCATAAAGCCTTGAGTTCAAATCAGAGTTCTGCCATTTCCCAGCTGTATGACCTGGGAAAACATTAATCTCTCTCCATCTCTCTCAATCTCATCTTCTTCTACTACAAAACAAAGATCAAAAATATTTCCTACCTCATAGGACAATTGGGAAGATAACACAAGGTACACTGTGTAAGATGATTAATAAATAGCACCATTACTGTGTGGTCACCAAATCACTTTACCTTCACGGCACAAGTCATTTCCTTATTTTAAAACATCTGGTGGGGACACCCCTGGTGGTCTAGTGGTTAATACTCCATGGTTCCACTGCAGAGGATGCCCGTTTGATCCCTGGGGAATTAAGGTCCCACATGCTGCATGGTGTGGTCAAAAAAATGTTTTAAAACACTTAAAACTAAATTTTTAAAGCTCTGGTAACTCTCCTCTATCCATGGATTAGGTTTGAATTTTTAGCTGTTCATCCAAGGTTCTCAGGAGTAAAGGAGTTAATGATCTTTACAACCTCATCTCCATCTTCTTTTTTCAATTTTCTTTTTAGCCACTCCAGCTTGCTCCCAATTAGACTTGTCTTTGTCCCTACTCTCCTTACATGTTCTATTTCACTTGCCCTACCAATATTCCACTCCAGGCACCGTTCTAGGCACTCAAATATCTGGGGGAAGAGCATTCTAAGCAGAGGGAACAGCAAGTTCAAAGGCCCTGCGTCAGGAGAGTGCTGGGAATTTTCAAGGCCACTGAGGCTGGAACAGAAGGAATGAGAGGCCTAGTAGGTCAAAGTCAGGTCAACTTCAAGGAAACTGTGAGGCTGTAGCGGCTTTTCCTCTGAGTGAAATGAGACATTGGAGATTTCTGAGCAGAAGAAGACTTTTCAGATTCAAACTTTTCAGATTCAAACTCTGAATCCATTAAACAATAACACCCCATTCCCATCTCCCCCTGGGCCCTGGTAACCACCATTCTATAATCTGTCTCTATGAGTTTGACTATTCAAAGCATCTCACATAAGTAGAATATTACAATATCTGTCCTTTTGTGGCTGGTTTATTTCATTTGGTATAACGTCTTCATGGTTCTTCCCTCTTATAGCATGCGTCAGAATTTCCTTCCTTTTTAAAGCTAAATAATACTCCAACATGTATATGTGTGTAGCACATTTTGTTTATCCATTCATCTGTCAAGGAACACTTGGGTTGCTTTCACTTCTTGGCTACTGTGAACAATGCAGCTGTGAACACGGGTGCACAAGTATCTGCTTGAATTTCTGCTTTCAATTCTCTGGGGTATATACCTAGAAACGGAATTGCTAGATCACATGGTGTTTCTATGTTTAATTTTTTGTAGAATCATTATACTGTTTTCCACAGCAGCGGGACCACTTTACACTACCACTGTCGTACGCTTTTTAAAAGATTGCCTTCAGGATGAACGAAGACTAGACTAGTAGAAGGCAAGAGTGGACACAGAGATACCAGTAATCCAGGTGTGAGATGATGGTGGCTTGGACCTACATAGTGGCAATGGAGGTGGTGAGAAGCTACTGGATTTTTATTTTGATTTAAAGGTAGCACCAACTAGATTTGCCAAGGAATTATCTTTTGAGTATGAAAAAAGTGAGAAATTAAATTGTCTCCCAGGTCTTTGGTTTGAGCAAGTGGAGGCATATGGCTGCTATTGACAGCTTTGGAGAAGTTTACAGGAAGTTGAGGCAGATACATCGCGAGTTTGGGAACACGTTAAGTTAATATGCCTATTATACAACCAAACACAGATAATGATCCTGGTGTTCAGAGAATACATGTGGGTTGGAGAGAAAATTCAGAGAACTGTCAGTGTATAGATGGGATTTAAAATTATGTGGCCTGATGACATCATCTGGGGAAATGATGACAGAGATTGAAAATGAGAGGGTCAAGGACTGAGCCCTAGGACATTCCAGGGACAAGAAGTAGGTGTGAAAACAAAACAGCAAAAAACATCTAGAAGGAGACACCAAAGTAGGAGGAAATTCAGAAAGGCAAGATGTCCTGGAAGCCACGTGAAGAAAACGTCTGAAGAAGGAAAGTGATCAATTGTGTTCAAATAAGATAAGAATTGCAAATTGGCCACTGCTCTTGGTACCCTAACAAAAGTAATTCAAATAACTGTGGAGAGGCAAAAACCTCACTGAAGTGAGATCAAGAGAAAATGGAGACATGTGAGTATAGGGAATACTTCCAGGAGTTTTGCTTTAAAGGGGAATAGGGAAATGGTGATGGGTCAAGAGCGGGTTAGTTTTTTGTTTGCTCGATATTAAGATGGGAGAAGTAACAGCATGCATGATGACAGAAATAATCTTGTAAGAAGGGAAACAAAATGGAGTGGGGGAAAAGAATTATTATAGCTACACCCATAGACAAGAGACAATGGATAGATAACTATATAGGCACCTACTGAAGAGCACAGGCAACTCTACTCAGCACTCTGAAATGACCCATATAGGAAAAGAATCCAAAAAAAGAGTGGATATATATGTATATATATATGAGGTCTTCCAGGTGGCATAATGGTAAAGAATCCACCTGCCAGTGCAGGAGACCCAAGAGATGTGGGTTGGATCCCAGCCCATTCTTGCCTGGAAAATTCCATGGACAGAACACTCTGGCAGGCTACATTCCATGGGGTCACAAGACTGAGCAACTGAACACAAATGTATAACTTATTCACTTTGCTGTACAGCAGAAACTAACACAAGATTATAAATCAACTATACGCCAGTAAAATTTTTTAAAAATTAAAGAGAGGACGGGATCGAGGTCAAAGTATGAGGGTGCAGATGCAGGCAGGTAGCAGATGAGGCGGTAAGAGCAACGGAGGCCTCATTCGGAAAGTTACCACACACACAAAATCTTCCTCCTCCAGACACACACACACACACACACACACACACACAGAGTCTTTCTCCAGACTATCAACTCCAGACTCACCTCACACACACACAAACACACACACATTCATGTAGTTTTGAGCTGGGTCGCCAAAAATTGAGCTAACTAAATGTGTCTGTCTCCCCAATCTCCTGAGAGTGCCTCCCCCAAAGGTTGCAATGAAGACATCTCTGAATTTTCCTCCAAACAACGCCCAGTCCTCCACGGACTGAGCTTGCTCAATTAGCCCGAAGAGACCCCAGGCTGCTGCTACGCGGCAGGTTTCATAAAGGGGGGCGGTCCTAGCCCTGCGCTCAGGGTTACAGACGTTCGAGCTCCAGGCTGGCTCACTCCCTGCCTCCTCTCTACCCGGGTTACAATTCGAACCCCCTGCCACCGGCCAATCTTGACCCAAAACGGCCACCGTATCCGATGTCAGCGGATACCAACTTGGATTCGATGTTGGGGGGCGGGGCTAACATTTGGGGTGGGGCCTGGAGACAATCCTGAGAGCGGATTGGACCGAGCTTTCAGGAGCGGAGTTTTAAGTCCGAACCCTGGCCCTAGCCTGGACCGAGTTTAAGGAGGCGGAGTCTAATTATGGAGCCAGGTGGATATGGGGCTGAGGACGATGTCGGCGCGGGGATTGGGCCGCCCCCTCCGGGGTGGTGCTTGAGGGGGCGGTGCCGTGTCGGAAGTCAAAGGTCAGTAAATAGTGGTGATGTCATGCGGGCAAGATGGCGGAAGGGTGAGCCCGTCATCCAGTTCTCCGGGCGTTGGGCCCCGAATTCTCCCCATGGCTGGGGTGCTGGGCCAGGGTCCCCCGAGGGAACGGGAGGCCAGCGCGGGCCTGACGGAGCTGAAAGGGCGGGGTGGAATCACAGCGTGAGGGGGTGGGGAAGCGGCCTGTGATGCCCCAACCCACGGGCCACATCTGAGAGGGGTACTGAGACCCGATCATTGCGCGGGCCCGAGTCGCACCGCGGGGCCTCCAGATGTGTCTGTCTTCCACAGGGAGGACGTGGGATGGTGGCGGAGCTGGCTGCAGCAGAGCTACCAGGCAGTCAAGGAGAAGGTAAGCTGGGCCAGCGCCCTTCCTCCAGTAGGGCCCCAAGGCACCTCCCTGCACCCTGTTCCCGAGCGTATCCCGCTGAACCTTGTGGGCCCCGGGCCTCAGGGACCAGGCTCACTTGGGCCCTCTGGGAGGAAAGACCCCCGACTTAGACCAGTGTGACTCTACCTACAGTGAAACAAAGATGGTCTTAAAGACTGGAGCGACCGTGTTGGAATCCGTGGGAAAGAGTGGTGTTTTCCCACTTGGGAAATTCAGCTTTGTAAAAGAGAGAACATTTGATCTAGGCCTTGAAGAAAAAGGATTCTGCCATAGAAACTTCCTCCTATAGTCATGCAAATAGTAGCGTGTATGCCATAGCCAGCACTCTGACTCTCTGGCCCTCAGGATACCGACATTAGCCCAACAGTTGGAGTCGTGCGCCTCCCCAAACTCATGGTCTAGTGAGGAGACAGCAAGCCCTGTGGGGTGAGTGAGGCTTGGCTCTGCCCGTGGACAATGCCACTGTGTGTTCCTGTTCCATTCCCCGCTGGTTTGTCAAAACCAACTCATCTGAATTCTGGAAAAAGTTAATTACCATTTACCTCAAGCATCTGGGATGAGTCCTGCTTCAGGGCAACTCCAGGAGGCTTCTGGCTTCAGTTAAATCAATGCTCTACTCTGTGAGCATTTTTAGCCTCGCCTGGCCTACATACTAGCCTTTCAGCTACAGCCCAGAAAATCTGAGAATGGCCTGAGCTGTTTATGTTGTTAATGAAGACTCAATTTCAGACTGAGTTTGAAGTTGAGGGAGAATTTCAAACTGAGTTCTAATAGAAGAGACCCCAGAGTAGCTTGCTTCTTGTTGAGCAGTCTTCTGGAAGGAGAGTCTGACATTCATTTAGCAAATGTTGTGTGAGGGCCTCCTATGTGTTACTGTCAAGGTTGGTCTTCCCATAACACGAAAAACAGGTCGTTGATTAGCCTTCCATCTTTGTTCTCTCATTTGAAGCAGGGGGAGTGGGTATTGTTTCTGCCTTTGACAATTCCCCATTTGAAAAGAAGAGACTTAATTTCCTACACTTATATGAACTTTGGCAAGATATTTAACCTCTTAAAGCCCCAGTTCCTCATCTGTAAAGTGGGAATACTAATAATACCTACCTGACAGAATTGTTCTCATGATTAAATGATGATACGTGTAAAGCACAAAACAGTATCTAGCACACACTAAATATTAAATAAGGACTTTTCTTTTTTAAGTACTGAGAGTGATGGGGAAACCTCTTAAATACCAGCTACCGTTTTCTGTTAATTTTGTTCTTGGCCTTTCAGTGCTTTCCTTCCCTCACTATCCTGGCTGTGTCTGGACCACTCAGTTCCCAGCACCCCCACCCCCCAGTTTTCTTGCACCCCATAGCATATGCTGCCCCAGAAACGACAGCTTTGAGATGGTGCTATAATCTGCCTTCCTCTTCCTCTTACTTCCCCCTATTGTGTGTGTGTGTGTGTGTATGCGTGTGTGTGCTCGCACTTGCCCATGAACACTGGTGGGAAAAGTTAGCGTTGCTCTTTGCCTCTACCACGGATTCCCCAAACTCATCTGGGCCTGGTCTTGGGCCTCTCAGCCTCCACCCCCTACCCTAGCAAGTGTTTTCAGCCTCATATTTGCTCCTCCCCTTGCCTTCAGCAACTTTCCCCAAACCTAACTGTCCCCTCACATTCCCTGTCCAACCACTTCCTTTTTTACTTGGAGGTGACAGCCTCAACATCCTCCTTTTTAAAATTTGAAGTCAACAACATCATGTCTCGACTCCCCACCCCTGAAGCCACTACGTACAGGCTTATCTTTGTAAACACTCAGCTTCACCTGCCACTTGCCAAATCCAGCGGGTGTTTTTCAGCCCTTATCTTCTGGACGTTTCTGCTGCTTTAGACTCTAGCGGTCGCTCTCTCTTTCCTGAACGTCTACTCCCTTGGCTTTTCTTGATTCTCTCTCAGTTCTCCAGCTGCTTCTCCAGGCTTTCCTGTTTCATGGGTGCCTCTGCCTGCCTCTTAAAGGCAGTGTTTGAGGAACCTGGTCCTCAGTGCCTTGTGCTGTTCACTCAACGGACTCTTGCTGGGTGAGCTCTTCCGTTTTCATTTCAGGGTGACTCCTAGTCCTTTCCTTGGAGCTTTAGTATTTGAGAATAGCTCCTGCTGGACAATTGACCCAAATATCCCCTAGTCGCTACAGATACTATATAGCTTCTATATAGTACTATATAGAGACTATAGAATATATATATATATATAGCTATATAGCTTCTCTCTACACTTGCTCCCCCTTCAGCATTTCCTCCGTTGGCTAGCAGCCCTGCAACCACCCAGTCACTTAGTTTAGTTGCCAGTAGCTCTTCCTGACTCTTTGTTTCCCTCAGTCAACACATCTATTTAATCACCAAATCCATCTTTTTTGCCTAATATTTCTTGAACCAGTTCCATCCTGTCATCCTTCCCAGGGCTGTCCTTATTCATACTTTTCTGCTTTCTCTCCTGGACTATTGCAACAGCCTCCTGACTGGTCTTCCTCCATTTCTGATCTACTCAAGTCTTGGACCTGTCGTCCTTCCCAGTCTTAGGAGTGACATGTCAAAACCACAAATCTCATCATGTCATCCTCCAGATGGTGTTGGTTCCCCATCACCAGCAGGGCTGACCAGGCTCTCCGTGGCCACCCTGTCAAGGTTTCTCCCTCACCGCTTCTGCTTTGCTCTTTATTTTCATTTCCCCCAGGACCGATGCTTGTAGGCCTCAGTAAACCCCAGGTGCCACCGTGCCCAGGCTCCCTTAGTAATTCCTGCTGATTCTTGAAGGTTCCGTCCAGGCTTCCCTTCACCAAGTCGCTCCAGCCTGCCCACAATACACTGGTCACTGCTCTGCCCTTGCACCTCAGCACTGTTACGTGAGCATTTTCCCCAGGAAACTGTGACCTTCCAGAGGGCTGGCACCATGTCTGTTCATATTGGTCCCCTCAGAGCTCACAGTCAAGTGAGGGAGACAGCCATTTGTTGGATAATCATGTAAATGGTTAATAATTAAAACTGTCCTGGTACATGCCAGTCTAACTCTATGCCAGGCTCTATGTCAGACACTGGAAGAGTATCCATGAATAAAAAACAAAGGCTTTGTGTTCATAGAACTCGCTGTTTACCCAGGAAGATAGACACTGAACAGGTAATCAGAAATCTAAAGTAGAGGAAATGTTAAAGAAGAGAACATGCAGGTGCCATGAGCAGAAGCCAGCCTGGTCTGAGGCAGCATCAGGGAAGCCCCCCAGGGGAGGGACATGTAGGCACAGCTCTGAAGCAGGAACAGGAGTTATCCAGCTGAGGGGGTTCGTTCATTGTGTTTGTTCGCTTGAAGAGTTAGAACTATGTGTCAAGGAGAGGGAATGATATATTCAGACACCCTGAAGTAGGAAAGATACTGGAACATTTGGGAAATTTTGAGCATGGCCAGCTGGAGCTCGGTGAGGGGCATAGTGGGAGAGTCTCCCAGAGGCGAGATTATATGGACCTTGTAAGCGAAGGGGAAGATTTTATACTTTTATATTTGCCATTGGCTACCATGTAGCCACTGAAGGCTGTAAAGCAGGGGCATCTCTGTCTGCTCTGACTTAGAGAGCTCCCCCTATTGCCACGAGGAAAAGATGTTAAAGGCATCTTATGCAACCTGGGGGGTTTCCCTCATAGCTCAGTTGGTAAAGAATCCGCCTGCAATGCAGGAGACCCTGGTTCAATTCCTAGGTCGGGTAGATACCCTGGAGAAGGGATAGGCTACCCACTCCAGTATTCTTGGGCTTTCCTTATGGCTCAGGTGGTAAAGAATCCACGTGCAGTGCAGGAGACCTGGGTTTGATCCTTGGGTTGGGAAGATCCCCTAGAGAATGGAAAGGCTACCCACTCTAGTATTCTGGCCTGGAGAATTCCATGGGGTCTCAAAGAGTTGGACACAACTGAGAGAATTTCACTTTCATGCAACCTGGGAGAAGAGTCCAGATGAAAGAGCAGGTTAGCCTGGACTAAGGTGGCAGTAGTGTGCATGGAGAAAGAATTAATAAATGACTCTTCAGTCCAGTTAAGGAGTCCCAGATCTGAAATGGAGGCTTTCCCACTAGCAGAGAAGCCTCTGGCTGATAGGTGAGACTTCCCAGGCTGAGGAAAATGAGGCAAACCCTTCCCCAAGGAAAAAAATCACCAGAACACTCAAAAAGACACTTTAAAAATGCAGGTGTAAAAAAAAATAAATAAAAAACAAAAATGCAGGTAACTATCCCTTATAAAATGAAAGGGCTTGCAGAGGTGAACACAGAGATAGTCCAGGAAGATGTCCTAGAGTGGGTGAGGATGAAGACAACGTAAGACTTAGACAAGAGCTGAGCGGTTGCTGTTGCCCACTGGGTCTGAGCACAGAGTGAGAGGCAAACTGTCCGACAGAAGCAAGTGTCAGTTCTGCCCAAAGGAGCTCTATGGATGAACAGAGCTTTTAGATGGTGGAACCAAGGCAGTCTAGGAGACACTCTGATCCAATGTTTCTCTTAACACCCCTTTTGTTGAATATAGAAAAATGGCACACCTTTTTACTGGTATTGTCAAAAATTGCTTATAAAAGCTTTCTAAACTATTGCTATTATGAATACGACCTGTTTGTGATACCTTTCACACAAGTAATTTCACCTGCTGTCTCGTATTTCAACTGAATTTCCTTGTAACAAAAAAAAGAAGTAGAAATAGAGAACATTTTCCTTTGATTTAAAAAAAAAAATCCTTTCTCTTCCTGTTTGCAATTGGAAACAAAGGTCATGGCTTACAGCATAGCGATGTGACGCAGTCTGTCTTGTTTTCAGACTGCACGTGCCCCCTAGCCCAGTCTGCTCACGAGAACCACTGCTCTAGGCCACCTCCCTCGTTACCTAGGAGAAAACCAGGACTTGGTGAGAGTTCCTCCTGGTCACAGAGCTTCTAAGTACCTGGGTTGGGCTCAGTCCCCTGTTCTCAGAGCAGCAGGAAGTTCTGTGCTCTCTGCTGTTGGGTAATGTCATGGGATTGGGACAGGGAAGCATTGTTTCTGAGCCCAGGTGCCCATGTCCGTTGTTTTCCATGTGTTCTGTCTGGTACTGAAGCGCAGGAAACAGGAACAAAGGGTGGTGGAGCCGCTGGCTGTCAGCTCTTTCTGTCTTCCTTTAGTCCTCCGAAGCCCTGGAGTTCATGAAGCGGGACCTGACGGAGTTCACCCAGGTGGTGCAGCGCGACACGGCCTGCACCATTGCGGCCACCGCCAGCGTGGTCAAGGAGAAGCTGACTGTGAGTGCCGCCTCCACCCCCCAGAGCCTGAGCACCATGTTTCATGACCTACTTTTTCAATTAATCACTGCAGACCCAGTTCTGCAGCATCAGAAATGGCATGGTATTCTTTTTTTTCTCTGACATTTTGTCTATTCGTTCTTCTTTTTGGCTGTGCTGGGTCTTCGCTGCTGCCCAGGCTTTCCTCTGGTGGCGGCGAGCGGGGACTGCTCTCTAGCTGTGCTGTGTGGCCTTCTCACTGTGGCGGCTTCTCCTGTTGAGCACAGGCTCTGGGGCGCGCGGGCTTCAGTGGTCGCGGCTCCCAGGCTCTGGCACGCAGGCTCAGGAGTTGCGGTGCGCTGCCTATTTGCCCCGCCACGTGTGGGATTTTCCTGGACCAGGGGTTGAACCTGTGTCTCCTGGATTGGCAGGCAGAGTCTTCACCATTGAGCCATCAGGGAAGCCCACAGCATGGTATTCCATTATGTGGATTTGACCACTGCCTAGTTTCCTGATTCAGTTTTTTCCAATATTGTAAGCAGAGCTACAGTGAACATTCTGATTGCTTAATCTTTGCCTTTAATATTTTCTTCCAAATAAGGTATTGAAAAGGATATAAGATGAATATAGTTTTAGACCTTTTAATATCTACTGTAGAACTGCCTCCAAAAAGTTTTTGCCGGCTGTATTTTTACTCATCCAGGTTTTACCAGTCAGAGACGTATACTGGAATTCTCCTCTGAGATAGGAATTAGATTCTCAAGTCAGCATGAAAAGTGAAAATTGTATACAGTCAGAGATACCCCCGCAGAGCTCAAATTTCCGAGGAAGTATAGGGTACTAGTTTTGTATTACAATTTCCCCTTTAGTAGTAGAACAGACTTCAGTTTCTTTGATCACCAGTGGAATCAGTTGCCTCGTAATTAGAGGCCATGTTATGAAAAACATATTGTGGAGTGTTTTCAGCCAAGCTTCTTTTGTTGAATCTTAGAAAATACTGTCTGCCTGCTGACCACAGCCACTGATGAACATGAATGACGAGTAGTCACCCAGCTGAACCGCGGCATGTCCAGCCAGTAGCAGAGACACGACTTGTTTCCTTCATTTATTTATTCCTTTTTTCATTCAACAAATACAATTATATATCTATGCCAACATGTGCCAGGCACAGTTGATAGGCTCAAGGAATAAAATGCCTGGGCAGCCTCATTGGTAGTAAATATGACACTTTGCTGCAAGGTTTGTGGAGCCTGGTCCTGTCTCTCAGCACACCGTCCCTTTTTGCTCAAGGGCATTCTGACCAGCGTGGCTCCAGATGGGTGGCCCACTTGCCTCTTCTAGGAGCTCCATGCATTGGCCCTCAGCTGGTCCCAGGCTTGTTTCTAGGCAAGGCTGTCGGTCCTCATCCTGCCCATATTTCCTCAATCTTTCATACAGAATACCTCCTGAGCAATGATGATGATGAGATTGTAATATTACAGTACTGCTAATTATTAAATGTTTGCTATGTGCCAGACATTGTGCCTGCCTTATCTCTTAAAAAATCTCCAAAGTAACCCCCTGCAGGCAGTATATTTAGCTGCATTTTATAGATAAGGAAACAGACTCTGAGAGGTTTAGGTCTCATTACTAACAAGTAGTAATGGAGAAGGAAATGGTAACCAATTCCAGTGTTCTTGCCTGGAGAATCCCATGGACAGAGGAGCCTGGTGGGCTACAGTCCACAGGGTCGCAAAGAGTCGGACATGACTGACGACGTCACTTTCACTTTCACTTTCACTAACAAGTAGTAGAGCTGGGATTCAGATCCCAGATTGACCCGAAAAGCTGGTACCTTTCCCATCTCTCTCCCTCTAAGTCCCTTTTCCCTGCTGAATGTCTGTGCCATGGATCCTCTCCTGTCAATCTTTGATCAGCTTGACTGGCCTTGAAATTTTGGTGAAACAGCCAGTGAAGGAGCTCTGCTCTGACCTACACAGGCCTATGGTGGCCCTAATGTGCACCCCCATCTGGGGGGTGGGGACCCTGGCTGCCCCCTCTCCATCTCCAGGCCCAGAGATGGAGTGAACCATTGTGAATATTTCCCTGGTCCCCCTACACAGTACACTTTGACCCCTGATGCTTCACCCCTCTCTACCCCAAACCCCAGATCGTAGCCTGCTCCTGAGCCACTTCACGTCCTCTGTTGGCTTCTCTCTGCAGACTGAAGGCTCCTCTGGAGCGACAGAGAAAATGAAGAAAGGGCTGTCTGACTTCTTGGGGGTGATCTCCGATACCTTTGCTCCCTCACCAGACAAAACCATCGACTGTGACGTCATCACCCTGATGGGCACACCTTCTGGCACGGCTGAGCCCTATGATGGCACCAAGGTATTTGCTAGCGGCCCCGGGCTCTAGCTTCCAACCTGAGCTCACAAAAGCAGTACATGTTCATAAGAAATAAATACGTGTATGTAATTAAGTTGGAGAATACCAATAAGCAAGAAGATAATTATTTCTAAACCCATAATCCCATCACTCAAAGAGAACCACTGATTTCTCCTTGGTGTATAACCTCCCATTTCTTTTGGCTCGCGAACACTGGTGAAGATAGTTTGGGTTTTTCTTTTTAACAGAAAAGCACTTTATATATGCAGTTTTCTAACCCACTTCTAAGAAATTTATAACTATTTGCATCTTTCCTTGTGACCATCATTTTTAGTGTCTTTAAATTCTTGTAGGTGTGTATAGCATAATTTATTCAGTCACTTCTCTGGTGTTGCACATGTAGATTCTTTTCATCCATAACAAGGAGTGCTCGAGAGCATCTTTACAGGCATGCATGAGTTCCACATTTGTGTTGTTTAAGACTGATTTTCAGTTGAAATAAATGTACAGGAGGAGTACGTCTTCAAAGCAATTATACCATCAGCAGTAGTGTATTTCTGCTACATTTTATTTTCTCACCATTATTTCTCACATTCCCTGGAGTATTTTCTCCCACACTCGGGGTGTGGTGTCACAGCAATCTGGCCAGCATTTTACCGCATTGAATTTCCGCCCCAAACATGGTTTTTCAAGCGTGTTTTTCAGCCCTAGTATTAGCACCACCACTTAGTACACATTTAAGTGGATTGTGAAATTTTTTTAATTACAGAAGTTTAAATTATAACAGTGAATCAACCGGAATCACTTGCTAAAGTTCTGATGCAGCCCACCCATGCTTCCTGTAATAACAAGGAAGGAAGGAGGGGCTTTCCATGTACCAGCTAAAGTTCACGACGCCTGTGGCCCTAATGGGAACACAGCTTGCAGTTCATTTGGCAGACTGGCTATGAAATTAAGAAATTCTTGATGAATTGGTTTAACTTGAGTTAAATATTTTAAAATTTGCCAGGGAATTTTGGACTTTATTAATATACTTGCACTAATGTTTCTTGTATATCGTATAATTCAAAACTATTTTATATATATGATTCTGTGGCCTGCTTGCTTTATTTTCTTAGTTTCCAGGGGTGGAATACTGGATGCAAGACCATTTTTCTAGGAGCCCCAGTTTTAGATTCCTAGCCCAGTAGTGCTCCACCCATAACCCATACTGTTAGTTACCAGGGGCCCTGTTGGTATGGTAGCCAACAGGGGCGAAGCTGGGTCGTGGTTGATTGTCAGAGAGGCATTGCTTTCTGTCCCCAGTACCCAGGAATTTCTCTTCTTTTTTCTCTTTTTTTATAGGCTCGCCTCTATAGCCTGCAGTCAGACCCAGCAACCTACTGCAATGAACCAGATGGTGAGGGGGTTGTGGTGAGGGGGCAGGCTTGCTGGGCAGGGAGGCCAAGGGAGTCTGGATTGTACACCCCGTTTATCTCTGTAGCAATGGCCAGGTAGCCTCTGTGTAAAGGACCAGAGCTGGGGCTACTTTGAACCCTGCATCTGGTGGGATGGGTTGATGGTTGCCTTTCCTCCCTGGACGCAAACTGTTTTCATCCCTATCTGCAGAGGCTTTGCTCCTCTCATCCCTTATCTTCAGTCAGGTTTCCTCCCAGCCCTGCTGCCCTGCCTGCCTTCCCTCTGGCCTGTTTGCTAAGCTCCTGATGTACAGCAAGCTCCACATCTAGAGAGGGGAACTGGTATCTAGGTGGGAACTAGACACCAGAAATGAGTGGAACTCTGAATCAACCCTGCCCAGACCTCCAGGAACCTGCCTGCCTTTAGGAGAGAGAAACGGAATAAAGCAAAGATAACTAGAGATGGAGTGATTGCTTCCACAGAAAGAGGGGAGCAGTGGGAACCCAGAGGATGGCACATAACCCAGCCTGGAAATCCTAGGATGTGACGCCTGAATTGAGATTTTAACAATGAATTAGAAGTAAACTAGTTTTACTTGTAGAAGTGGGAGAACAATGTTGAAGCATGACAACAGGTCATTTGCAGGTCTGAAAAAACCTAGGCATTCGAGAATACCAGACAGAGAGTACGTGTGACGAAATGAGGGTAGTGAGAGCTGCCAGGGGCACTGGACTGAAGGGCTTTGGGTACCAGACTAAGAAGTTGGAATTTTGTCCCCAAAGTAGTGGGTCTTAACCTTTTTTTGCATCACAAAGGCCTTTAAAACTCAGTTGAAAATCATAAGCCCTCTTTGAATAGAATTGTATATGCAGTATGGGAATTCTTTAACCCTTTGAACCCTATCCTTGGACCATAGTCTAAAAAGCCGTACTGTAGAGAACTGTTGAAGAGTCTTAAGACCTGATGTGATCAGATTTTGCATTTTATAAAAGAGCTTTCAGGCAGTGTTTTGTTAAGGATGAAATAGGGAGAGACAAGACAGGAAGACCAGTTAGGAAGCTGGGTCGGAATCCTCATGTCAGAGGTAAAGCCAGAACCAGGGAAGGGCCGGGTAGACTGAAGAGGAAGGTGTGCATATAAGAGACACTGAGGAAGTGGAACCCAGAGTGACTGCAAAGGGAGGAGTCTAGGAGGGCCCCCAGGTCTCCGGTGGACAGCTGGGCGGGACGGGTGCGGGAGGGAAGAAGGTGAGCGTACGCTGTATTTGCAGCATCTGGGCAGGTGGGTGTGTCCTGGCCTCTGGATCTGGAGCCCAGAAAGGTAGCCTCAGCTGCCAGACTGAGGAACTGTCAGTGGGAGAAGGAGGTTAAAACTCGTGGTTCAGTGGAGGTCATCTTGGGAGAAAATGGAGAATGAGAAGAGATAAGGAAAGGAGAAAGAGGAGCCCACCAAAGACTCAGATGAAACTGCTAGAGCAGTGGGAGGAAATAGAGGCAAGAATGAGAAGCCAGGAGAGAAGAGGGCTTCAAGAGGAAGGTAGTCATTCCCAGGCAGAAGCTGTAGGGTGGCCGCATGACCAAGGACGGAGAAGTTGCCGTTGGATCTGGCAGCATGGCGTCACTGGTGAGCTGAGAGCAGCTGTTCCAGAGGAGAGGCTTCGGTAGCCAAGTGTAGTGAGCTACAAACCACGCAGGCCCCAGAGAGAGAGGAGACTGCAGCCCCTGGAGATCACTGAGGGGCCATGCCCTGATAGCAGGCCCACCCATCCCTTCGCCCTGCCTGATCCCCCACCTTGGGCCACGTGGCTTTGGAAAAACCCTTATGCTTTCCTCATTGTCCATGTCCAGGCTTTGGTGTGTTTTCTCTAAGCCCAGGGTTCTTTCTTCAGCCCCGCAGAACTGACCATCAGTATCTGTCTCTCTGCAGGGCCTCCAGAGTTGTTTGACGCCTGGCTTTCTGAGTTCTGCTTGGAGGAGAAGAAGGGGGAGATCTCAGAGCTCCTTGTAGGCAGCCCCTCCATCCGGGCCCTCTACACCAAGATGGTGAGGGCCTTGCCGGCTCCTGGCTGAAGGTGTGGGGAGGTGGGAGGATCATGTCCAGAGTCACTGTGGAGTCCTCTGGCCTAGAGCACAACAGGAGGCCCTGTGGAGCCTAACCAGCCAGCTCCTGAGCCAAGGATCCATGTGGGGGAATCTAAGTCACCAGGCTTCTGACAATCACGGTGAGAAATGAAAGGGCCAGCAAAGCCTGATGGGAGTTCTCTTCACCTCCTGGGCCAGAAAGGTGGGTCTGGCAGTTGAAAGTGCTGTGAGAACCACAGCTCAGCTGCTTAGACCCTCTGAAATCCAGAATGACTGGGAGCTGGCTGATAAGGCTCGGGACATGGACCCCACACAACCACTTCTGAAGTCCCATCTCTACTGTCCCCTCCCGCCAGGTGCCTGCAGCTGTTTCCCATTCAGAATTCTGGCATCGGTATTTCTATAAAGTCCATCAACTAGAGCAGGTATGCTGGCCTAACCAGAGGAGGTACTCCACTCAGCCTTGGGTAGGGGGCTGGGTTTTGTTGAGGGAAGAAGGGGACAGAGGGTACCAAGAGTTCTGGAGTCAGAACCAGAGTCTGGGAAAGGGGGTTCCCGGACTGCTCCTGGCCATCTACTCCTCCCCCACTTTCAGGAGCAGGCCCGGAGGGATGCCCTGAAGCAGCGGGCAGAACAGAGCATCTCTGAAGAGCCTGGCTGGGAGGAGGAAGAAGGTAAGAGGTATTGAGAGGTGATTAGCAAGTACCAAGTCCTGCCTGTGGGGGGCTGTCTGGGCCATTCTCTCTGAAGCCTGGAGGGACATGGCACCTTAGGAAAGAGGAGGGATTGAATACAGTATTTGCAGGTGCCAAGGATAGTCTGAGCTAACAAGGGAGTGTTTACCAAGTCTGGTGGCCCCAGGTTTAGGTACAGAGATTGCATGTGCCAGTTGCCAGCCCATGGACCAGCTACTTCAGAGTAGGAGGTGCTTATTGAAATTCCAGATTTCTTTCTTCTTCTAACTAAGACTCTGGGCATGTGGCCAAACTTACATATTTTAAAAAATTTTTAAATTAATTTTTGGCCTCAGCATGCGGCATGGGGGGAGTCTTCATTCCCTAACCAGGGACCAAACATGCACGCCCCCCTACAGTGGAAGCATGGAGTCTTAACCATTGGACCTCCAGGGGCATCCCAGACTTGTATTTTTAACAAGCTCTGCTGGTAATGTTAATGCTCAGCCAGACTTGGGAAGCGCTGGCTTAGGGACAGAGCTGAGCTTCCTCTGCCTGGTAGCTCAGCTTATTAGGAGTGTGTTAGAGCCACCTGTATGATATGTTAACAGAGTTATTAAGTGCTTATATTATATGCCCAACCCGTACTAAAAGCTCTACACGTATGGGCCTTACCACAACTTTATTATCCCTCTTTTGCAAATGAGGCAGGTAGGTCAACGGAGAGTTAAGTGGCTTGCCCAAGATCATGCATCCGGGATGTAGCAGAGCTCAGCCTGAGCCTCATCCCGACTGACTTTCAGGTCTTGGCTTTCTAAGCTGTCATGTTACCTTGGGCTGCACTTGTAGAAGCTGAGTGCCTACCAGACATGCACTAGGCCTCACAGGTAGGAGATACTTTGACCAGCAGGGAGTACCTACAGAACTACCATGGAGAGGGGGTGAGGAAACCAACACACCCATAGGTTTGACTGGAACAGACTTTGATGAGGACCTGAGCTCTGTCTGGTGGTCTCCATGATGGTCTTGGGGCTGACCAGAGTACATCACTCTCCTTCCTTTCTCTCTTGACAGAGGAGCTTGCAGGCATTTCACCCACATCCCTAAAAGAGGCGAAGATTCCTGTGGCCAGACCTTCCACATTGCCTGAAGGAGGACCCAGTCCCCAGAGCCCCTGTGAAGAGAATCTGGTGACCCCCGTTGAACCTCCAACAGAGGTGACCCCCTCGGAGAGCAGTGAGAGCGTCTCCCTGGTGACACAGATTGCCAAACCGCCCCCTGCCTCTGAGGCCCCAGCACAGCCCAAGGACCTGTCCCAGAAGCTTCTAGAGGCATCTTTGGAGGAACAGGACCTGGCTGTGGATACGGGCGAGACTGGACCCCCACCCCGAGCTCAGTCTAAGCCCCACACCCCTGCTTGCCACCCCAGCGGTCCAGAGCCCCGACCTCCAGCCAGAGTAGAGACTCTCAGGGAAGAGGTCCTCACAGACTTACGGGTGTTTGAGCTGAACTCGGACAGTGGGAAGTCTACACCCTCCAACAATGGGAAAAAAGGTAAGGCCAAACCCCAGGGAGCATGTGGGGGCAGGGCAGGTGAGAGTTGCCGCCTCATAAGGCAGACTTGTCTCCTTGCCCCTTATGAGGATCCTAGGAGAGATGGCCTTCGTTTGTGTTACTGATAATGGTGACAGCTACTATAGGTTGAGTGTTTGTTACTGTATTCCATCAATTTGAACATGCATTCTTCTCTGAACTTAGGATGCATCTTATAACTGTTGGAGTCTTAGAGTCAACAAAATAAGATTTATGTCAGATCATGGGTTAAGGATGTAACATTGCAGTTAATTTCTCAGTTCCCAGGGGAGCTTGTTAATTTCTAATTTACATCTCATTTCCCTATATTACTGTCCTCATTTTATAGTTGAAGAAAGTGAGCCTCAGATGTTAAGTAACTTGCTCAAATTCACACAGCCAGAGAGTAGTAAGGCCAGATTCAGACCTAGGTCTGTCTGACCTGAAACCCATGCCCTTAACTACCACAGTGTGCCAGTTCCTATCCTTTTGGACAATTCAGTTTCGGGGTGGGAACTCCTATGACACTGATTGGTGCCAAGGGTCTTCTCCCCTGGATGACCTCAGGAAAGTCATTTAGCTTCCCCAGGCCTCCTTTAATTATTATTATAAAATACATGAACAAAGCTTACGTGTACAGTTTAAAGAAGAATAAAATGAATACTCATGAACTTGCAGTGACCTAGCTTAAGTAACAGAGCTTTAGTTTCTTATCTGCTTAGTGAAATTTTAGACAGGAGACGCTTTGACGTTGTGTCAGGGAGGAACCTCTCTAACTCCTGCAGTTAGAGAACGGTGGTATCGCTGGTGTTAGCCTGTTTTGTACCATCCAGAATACCTCTGCAGAGGCAGCCGATTGTCAGCAAAACCTCCCGTCAGCTCCTCACCCACAGGCATCCTGTCTGCCCACACCCAGCACCAGTCAGCCACCCAGCTTGCCCAGCAGGTGCGCCCTGGGCTGCTGGCAGTGAGTGACTGGCTTGCTGCCGTGGATGGGAACGGGCCCCTCACACCCTGCCCTGCTCTGCTCCCCGACGGAAACTGCAAGATTTCTAGTTTCCAACACAGTGCTTTCCTTCTGACTGATTCGGTGAGGTCATCCATTGAGCTCCTGCCTACTCTTTATGAGACACTGAGGAGGGAGGGGCAAAGGCTGTAGTCTTTTATGATGAAGCACGAAGCAGTAAGGGGCAGGCTTGGTACCGGAGGAGTTCAGAGAAAGAAGGAACCCCTGGGCATGAGCAGGTGTATCAACGAGGAGACAGGCATTGTATAGACAGGTTGGAGAGTTTGGGGCAGGTGTGGGCAGGGAGCGGTAGTCCAGGCTGCAGGGTCCTACAGAGTCCAAAAAGCAGAGGGCATGGGGCATGTTGAAGGGGGTGACCAAAGCCCACTTTTCTGTATTGTTCCCAGGAGAGGGAGGAATAAGAAGAGAGGTGGGGTTGGCTCAGAAATAGAACTTAAAATCTTAAGCCAAATTCAGAAAGTTGAACATGGTGCCACAAAGCAGCAGGTCGTGCTGCGTGTATTACATGCCCAGCCTGCACTAGGAGCTTTACATGTAGAGGCTAACTAAGCTAAGGGCTCAGCCTTGGGGGTTCAGACAGTTCTGGGTTCAAATCCCAACTTTGCTTATAAGCCATGTGACTTCAGAAATGTTACTGATCTTTTGTCAGCTTCCGTTTTCTCTATAAGTTGAGAGTCATTGTTTCATGATAGAGCCTCAGTCAGGGAAGAAATTGGGGTAGAGCCCTGCTTTGGGGAGATGATCAAGATAGTAAGAGGTACCAGCCAGTCTCTGGACGCTTCCTGTATATTTATATAGCTCTGTGCTGAGCACTTGATATGCATACCACTCAGTCCTCACCAAAAATCCTATGAGAGCTGTGAGGTTTTCCTTTTTTTCTTTTTTACTGGTAGGAAACTAAGATAAATCACCCACCCAGTAGGCATTTAGATAAATGTGAAATAACCTTTGGGAGAGTGCAGAGTAGGTGGTGGACTCAGCAGGCGCTGTGGGGTTGCTAGGCAGATGGTATGAAGGGTCCTTTTGAGATAATGGTCATGAATTTTGAGAGAGACCAGTCACTGCTGTTGCACTTTTGTCCCGCCATGTTCAGTCGCTCAGGTGCAGGCACAGAGCAGGTGGAGAGTTGGACTGAATCAGGGTTGAAGTTTATCCAGGTGAACTCAAAAGGACAAAAGTGGAGTGTACGCAGGAAGTGATCAGAATGATGGTTCATAGAGTCTGAGCTGGGTAAGGGTGGGGATAACAGTGACACAGTTAGAAGGTTTAAGAATTATTGGTTCCATTTGGAAGCGGGCTACTGGAGAATGTGACGGGTAGAGACTGGAAGAAATGAGATCATGGAGAAGTGCAGCGGAAGCTCCTAACCGTTTGCCCTACTGCATCTCACACGCTTGGTGGGGCAAAGCTGGGGTCTTGGACTGAGAGGAGACAGTGGGAACAGAGTAGAGAGAGTAAAATCTTAATAGATTTTTTGTCCTGGAGGCAGAGTGACTCCTTTTCCTTCCTGTGTCCACATCCAAAGATGACATGAGCGAGGCTTGGTCTGTGGGCACAGCAGTCTTCGGGGTGGCCAAGCCAAAGAGACTCCTGAGGTCCCAGGGTGATGGCTGTCATTGCAGAACTGCTTCCCTCCTGCATTTTGTGCCGAGGTCCAGGTGATTGAGGAGACTAGACTTAGCCTGCTCAGGCACCCTCAGCAGGGAGCAGGGAGCGGGGATTGGAGCAGGCCCTGTGGACTGAGGACTGGAAAGAGCCTGGGGCTTACGGCCCCGCTTCACCGCTGACTGGCCACCTGGGAGGGATTTTGGCCTCCATTTCTTCTTTGGAGAAGCAAAGATCCAATTAAACAGAATAAGATGAGCTGTGAGTGACAGCACTATGATGTTAGCAGTCACCCGAAAACTCCCCATTCCTTACAAACAAAAGAAAACAGTAACACTCCATGGAGATGTCTGAAATTGTTGCCTAGATCAGATCTCTGCCACGTGCCCAGGGTAATGGCGATCTTACTAGTACTCTTGTTGTGTGACAGGACAGGATGGGGAGGAGGCAGGTGGCAGAGAAAGCCCAGATTCACCTCTGTGCCACTTGAAGCCTTTGTCTCCTCATCTGTAAACTGGGACTGTTCACATCCACCCTCTGAGATAGGTATGAAGTGCCCCAAAAATGTTACCCGAGACTCTCTTCTACCCAACGGGTTTGCCCTAGCATTTAAGCCCTGAAGAGAGTTTCAAATCCCTGGAGGGAAACCTGAGGTTAGGAAGAGCTGTCATGACCACAGCCCCAGCTCTAAAGGGAGAAATCAGCTGGGAGTCTGGCTTCTAACCCACAGGAAGCCTGCACTGACAGAGAACCAGGCATGAGCCGCCAGAGTGTCCTGAAAGCACGGGGAACCTTCCACGCAGAGTCAGAAGAACTGGGTCTTTGTTTGAGATCTGATCCTGACTGGCTCAAGGACCATGTGCAAAATTACTTACCTGTAGGACCAGCGTTTAACAGGTCCATTTGTTGAATATCCACTGTGTACGTATGTTACAACCGACTCAATGGACATGAGTTTGAGTAAACAGGAGTTGGTGATGGACAGGGAGGACTGGCGTGCTGCAGTCCATGGGGTCTCAAAGAGTCGGACACAACTGAGCGACTGAACTGAACTGATGTATGTTACAGGCACTTTACATGATGCTGCTATTTGTAACACTGTTGTATCTCAAACTGCAGGCCAAGATCTATACAGAATCATCCAGATTTCTTTTTTTTTTTTTTCATCCAGATTTCTGAGCCACCACCTACACCTGCTAAATCTGAATGAGGGGAATGGGCAGGGAGGAATCTGCTTTCTAATAAGCTCCTCCGGTGGTTCTCTGCAAAGAGGATGGTTTTATTCTTATTTTATCAGTATAAATAAACTGAAGCCCAGAATAATTTGCCCAGGACTACACAGTAGAAAAAAGAGGGTTCCACCCAGGTTCGCTCGACTCCAGAGATACTGTGTGCTATGTGCTCAGTCCCTCAGGCACTCAGTTGCGTCCGACTCTTTGCAACCCCATGAACTGCAGCCCGCCAGGCTCCTTTGTCCATGGGTATTCTTAAGGCAAGAATACTGGAGTGGGTTACCATTCCCTTTTCCAGGGGATCTTCTCAACCCAGGGATCGAACCTAGGTCTCCTGCATTAGAGGCAGATTGTTTACCATCTGAGCCACCAGAGAAGTGGAGAGACACTACCACACTGCCTATGGCTAGATGGGTGACTAGAGAGAACAGTGCAAGAACCCTAATAAGGAATGTGGGGTCCAGGCTTGGGGGTGGCGCTCAGAGCCTGTGTGCATGTTAAGGAGCAAGCTAGACAAGAAGAAACAAGGTATTTACAGGTGGTGCCCTTGGGGGATCAGAGCTTACTTTTTTAAAAGATGCCTTAAAAAAAAATGATTACAAAGTAATGTATCATTTTAGAAAAAAAGAAAAATTACCCCCTGACCTCCTCGCCTAGTGATAACGATTATTGGATTCTTATGGGTGTTTTGCTCTTCCTTTGTGTGTGTGTGCGTGCATCTGTGAGCATATTTTTTTTAATGAAATCATACTGCATGTATTTTTTTTACAGGAACTATTTTTGTCATTTTCTTCTCAGTAATAACTTTCACATGTACTTTTTTTTTATATTGCCTGTAAGAAGGCATACCCAAATATGAATGTTTGGAGCAGTGGCTGTCAAACCTTAGCAGGCATCAGAATCACCTAGAACTGGGAGGAGCAAGTGATTCCTGTACAGAGCAAGGTCACAAATATTTAGGCCTCAGGGGACATGCAGTTTCTGTCCCAGCTTCACAACTCTGTCTTTTCAACATGAAAGCAATCATAGGCAATATGTCAACGAATGGCCATGGCTGTGTTCCAGAATTTTATTTCCAGAAGCAGATGGTCGGCTGGATTTGGTCCACAGGCCATAGTTTGCCAACCCTTGATTTAGAGAAGGAGTCCATGGATGTTTATTGAGTACAAACTATTTGTTCTTGTCACTTGGAATACATAAGAAAATAGAAGCTCCCTGTCCTCCAGGAGCTCACATTCTAGTTTCTCTATTATTAGCCAACAAGCACAGGGAACCTGATGATGTAATACACTAGAAGGTGATAAATACAATGGAAAAGACCATCCCGAGCAGAGTGAGGGGGACAGGGTTGCAATTGAAAATAGGACAGTCAGGGCAAGCCACATTTAGATGGTCAGGTATGAGCAAAGGTGTGAAGGAAGTGAGCAGGTTGGCCTGTGGGTATCTGAAGAAGAGTTCCAGGTACAGGGAACAGTCCTCGCAAAGGCCTTAGGTGGGGATGTGCCTGGTATGATTCAGTAGCAGCAGGATCAGTGTAGGTAAAAGGGAGTGACTAAGGCAGAGGAGGGTCATTGTTTATTTCTTCTGAGAGATTTCCATGGCTCCAGGGAGTTTCTGGACCAAAGTGTTTCTCCACTACTCAGTAACTTACTTTTTCTCACTTAATAGTGTAAGATTATTTTGCCATGCATACAGATGTTCTGTAGCCTAACCTTTAAAAGCCACCTAACTTTGCATCATAGGACTATACCCTTTACTTTTATAATTCCCTAGCAGAGGACTTTTAGGTGGTTTTTTAAGTTTTTATCACTGTAACAGCACTATAGTGAACATCCTTTTGGTTAAATTTTTTTTTTCTTACTGAATCTAGTATTTTTCCTTAAAATAGATCCCTAAAAGTGAGATCACTGAGCCAGAGATAGCAGGGTGTAAGCCCTCTGGTGTGTATTTGTCAGGCCCTGCTGAAGGTTCCATCACCCCCAGCTACAGCCTCTTCACATGCCCCTTCCCGTCTTTCACACTGTGGATCATGGTTCTAGGCTCGAGTACAGACATCAGTGAGGACTGGGAGAAGGACTTTGACTTGGACATGACTGAAGAAGAAGTGCAGATGGCACTTTCCAAAGTGGATGCCTCCGGTGAGGTGAGTGGGCCTGCTGATGGTGGGCCACAGGGAAGCAAGCCCAATGACCCCAGGTCTGAGGACTCTCTCCACCAAGCCCTACTGGCCCCTCACAGTGGATGCCTTCCTATCTGAGGTGGCCGGCTGTGGGAAGGGAGCCAAGGCCTCCCGCTCAGGCCCTGAACAGTCATCAGCAGGCTCAGGCTCTGGTTCCCCTGAGTTCCAGTGGGGCGGAGAGGGGCAGTTCTTGACATTAGTTCCTATCAGCATCACCTGAGGAACCACCAAAAAAATTCAGATACCAGATGCTGCCCCAGATCTTGTGACTCATGGTCACCAGGTGTGGGACCGTAAGACCCTGGCCTTGGAGACAAAAGACTGTGATCACTTGACCTGAGACTCTGCTGCCCCATCCAAACATGGCCTTGGCCGCTATAACCTCACACATTGTGGTGGGCGATGCATGTGCACCCGTTAGGCACAGAGCCTGGGACATGGGAGCGCTGATGGGTGTTCCTAAAACCACCGCAAAGTAGAAGCTCAGAGCCCTGCTGCTCTTAAGCTTCACTACCTCTCCAAATGAAAACTGATACAGAGAGGCTGGGAAAAAAGCCCTCAGAGCTAGTAAGGGACAGGACTGAGGCTCCAGCCCACACCTCTGATTCACATCAGTGTTATATCAAGAACTGTCACACAACAACCCCATGATTCCTTCCATCACATAGCTCAGGGAACCTGCTATAAGGAGGGAACAGATTAGAGAGATGGGAAGGGCCTTATTTTTCATATTGGGAGACTGAAGGCTGGGGGCCACCTATGACCTCACTATACCCAGAGGAAAGAAGGCTCATGGTGCCCTCATGCCACGGGGCTTTCTTAGCGCTGGTGTTTTTGTAGCCCTCTTTAAAACCTGACATAAAACATAGCTGAACAGAGTCATTCTGTAACCCATTATACCAGGGGATCCACTGGCAACGGGCCAAGAGAGTTGCCTGGGAGACTTCAGCAGGGGATCAGGGTGTTAGAGCCCCAGTGAAGGCCCAGTGAGCCCCTCTAGTCCTGTGCCACGCTGGCTTCTGATCAGAGTGCCACGCTCAAGGTCGCTGCCTCTTGGAGCTGTGTTCTCTGCTCAGCAGGAGACAAGCTCTCCTTAAGGGACTGACTGACTGGGTTCTTGCAGGCAGGGCATCCCCTCGTGGTGTCCAGAGTTGGCTGGTAGAAGCATTTCCTTTGAGTCTAGAACCATCAGACCCACCCTTTAGGCAGAGGGCAGCTCTGCTCCCCAGACACTCCTTGAAGCTAGTAGTTCATTTTCATAGGAGGCAGGGTCCAGCCCAGGAGAGTGGGGCTTGGGGTTGCAGGGAGGGCTATTCTGAAATGGGGCAGCGGGGGAGCTTGGGTCTGGACGTGACTCAGAGGAGTAAATATGTGTTCGTGCTCTCCATTATCTCCATTGTCCCCCCTTTGCAGCTGGAAGACGTGGAGTGGGAGGACTGGGACTGAGGGGAGCCAGACCAAGCAGCTCCCCCGCCCACAGGACTTCCCACTTCCCTCACCCGTCTCAGCCCAGCCCCGGAAGACACTGACTAAGAATGTCCCCCAAATGGCCTCTGTCAACCAGAGCTCTTGGCAGATTCTGGGTTGTTCCTTGTTGGCCCTTCGGGCCCCTGCTCACGTCTGGGAAGGGGCTCGCTTAATCCAAACCAGGAACTCTGACTTGTGCCAACCATAGGATGACCTGAGGGGGAGGAAACTTCCCCCGCCCACCCCACCCCCCACTGGAAGAGCCTACATTTCTCTGCTGAATACCCACTGTTCCGGGGGACTCCTGCTGAGGTGTCCCAAGGGATAGCCCTCGCCCATGTGCCTGTGTAGACAGAGGCTAAACCACCGGTCTCATGGAGGATGCCGAGACAACACTGTGTCACCCATGAGCCGGCAAGGAAGGCCGTGCCACCTGCCCTTGGCTTGACAGAGATGGCAGACACACTTTGGTTCCTATCCCAGCGGGTAAGAGGCATTCATTTTTGGGAAAGTTGCCTCCCTTAGGAATCTGTCCCTCCCAGGCATTTTCCATTCCAGGAAGGGCTCCTTGTGGTTCAGAATCTAGAGACCAAACTCGCTCCTTTCCCCCAGTCCAGGCTGGTATGTCCCCAGCACCTTTCCCAAGCCATCTTCATGTCGGATACACCTGAGTCCTTAGCCCAGCTGTGCCACCTGCAAGAGTCTGCTCTTGCCCTTCTTCCCCTCCCCAAGAAGGGAGGGGGCCACTTCAGGCCCTTCCGTGTGTTGTCTGGCGGGGTACCTTGTCCAGCCAGCCACCCACTTTGACTCCCCCGTAGCTTAGGACACAAGCCAGCTACCAGCAGTACAGAGCAGTGATCAAAGCTGAGTACTTACAACTCCGGTAAGCCCAACTTCTCCGCCTCAACCCTTCTGCCTCTTGGAGGGATACGCTGGGGGTGAGCTGCTTGAGATTCTCGACGGGCTTCTGCAAAAGCTCTTCCTCCTGAAGGCAGATCCAGTCTTGGTGGCTCTCACCCTCCACGCTGGTAAAGCTGCACCTC
The DNA here is from genome assembly GCF_032405125.1 of Capricornis sumatraensis. NCBI lineage: Eukaryota > Metazoa > Chordata > Mammalia > Artiodactyla > Bovidae > Capricornis > Capricornis sumatraensis. The sequence goes on from NC_091071.1 coordinate 165,811,498, forward strand.
TCTTGGGGGGACAAGGGGTTGCAGGAATCCCTGGAGACCCTGGTGCTTCACGATGCTGCTCCGGTGATTCTTGTACATAATCTGGTGTGTTCACCAATGATTTAAAGGGATCGTGGTCAGGGACGCCAAGAGAGTGGTGGTCACTTCCACTTCAAACCTTCAATGAGGGGGTGGGATGGAGAGAATGCTGAATCTTTTTTTTTTTTTCTTTTTCATGGGATAGGATTTTTCTCTTTGTAATTGTTTGTTTAGTTTAATTAACCTTTTGGTTGTTTGTGCAATATTATATATTTTAAATTATAATGTATCTCCCCAGAGTATTTTGTAGCTGGGATAAGAAAAAAAGGAAAAAAAAAAAAAAAGACTCTAACAGCTGTTAGTTTTGTAATTAAAAAAGAAAGAAAAAAGAACTTTGTCCTGAACCTTTTCCAGACTTGCCGTTAACAGCTATTAAAGAGATTCAACAGAAGCTGGAAGGTGTCTGGGGCTCTGTTCTTGTCCCCTACAGCAGCTGCCCCAGAGCCAGGGCAAGACAGGGTGTGCAGGGTGCCCTCCTGCTTGGAGCCTGGGGGAGGGGTCAGGATGGGAGGTAGTAGCCTGCGTTCCAAGGAGGTCCCTTGTCTTCATCCCAGACTCACCTTGGCCTTTGGGGTGAGGAAGGGACAGGGCCCCCAGAAGGCCTCTCACCAAGACAAGGAGTCAAGAGGCCGTTTCTGCATTCCCAGCGCTTCTGCTTTTATTTGGAAAGGAAGGTGCAACAACAGTGGTTCCACCTGTTCTTGGTTATTTTTCTCTCCTCCCCCTGTATGTGTATGATTCTGGGGTCTATTTTTAAGTAACTTTAGTTAAACACCTGTATGAAAATCACTTGTCAGCCATAATAAAAGGGAAGTCTGAATGAGGCCCTCTGGTTCCATGAAGATCTTTAAAGGGAAAGAGAAGTAAGGCTGGGGAGGGTGTAGGTAAGTTTAGGATAAGTAGACTTAAAGTGTAAAATATAGATATCACCATCTTAGAAGCGGGTTTTTGGGTTTGCTTTCTCCCCCTACTTTATTGGGGAGGACTTGCCATTGCTTTTATGAAGTGCTTGCTAGCCATGGATGCCAACTAACTTCTTCAATTGAAGGCCGGAGAGTCATGTCTGGTTCCAGGAGCCGCTTGAGCAAGTCCTGGCATTCGGCCGAGATGCCCAGATGAGTGGGGAAGGACACCCCCTTCTGCTGCTGCCACAGCATCTTGGGGATGTCTGTGTCGTCAAAAGGCAGGCTGGCACAGAGCATGACGTGCAGGACCACGCCCATGCTCCAGATGTCACCCTTCGTGCTGTCGTGCGGGATACCCTGCAGCACTTCGGGGGCGGCATAGGCGGTGCTGCCGCAGAAGGTCTGGCTCAACTCCCGGCGCGATTTGGGCAACACCTTGGCAAAGCCAAAGTCTGTCAGCTTCAGGCTGAAGCCCTGCAGCAAGGCGTTCTCACACTTGAGGTCCCGGTGGGCCACACCACAGCCGTGGCAGTAGCGGATGGCCTCGACCATCTGACGGAAGAGGGCCTTGGCCCGGCTCTCGGGCAGTGGCCCCCCATTCAGCACACAGTCAAAGACATCCCCTCCTTCAGCCAGCTCCATCACCAGGTAGATTTTCCCGTCGGCAGACTCCAGCATCTCATACACTTGGATGATGTTCTTGTGGTCCAGGGTACGGACAATCTGGAGCTCCCGAGGCAGGAATCTCTGGATAAACTCTAAGGAAACAAAAGAGATGGAGAATCAAGTCCAGAAGAGCCTAACTCCTCCCTCTGTCTCTTGTCTTCCAACTTCTGTCTGCCCACCATGTCTGGGTTGTGGGCCTTGGTTCCCTTTAACAGCCTTCAGTGTCAAACCGCCTGGACACCGCAGAGCGTTCACTTCTGTCTTTGTAGTTAATATATTATTCAAAGGAACTAGTCCGTCAGCCTCAGGGACTGTTGTGAGCAGCCTGTGAGACCATGGATAGCAAAGTCCTGTGGGAACTTTTAGACAAATCTATTGAACTCAGTTATGAGGCCTGATCTGCCCACAGCGTGGTAAGCTAGCCCCTCTCACCTGTGCCCCCTGAGCTACAGTTCTTTCCATGAGCCCTGTCTTTTCCCCATCTCTCTCCCTTGCATCAGTTCCTGCCCTCTGCTAGCCCTGGCCATGGCCTGGCCAATCAGTTGACCTCCTAGAGTAAGAAAGGCCTAGTAGGCTCTGACTCTGCTTCTGAGGGTCTTTCACTGCCTGCCATGGCAATCCACTCCAGTACTATTGCCTGGAAAATCCCATGGACAGAGGAGCCTGGCAGGCTACAGTCCAAGGGGTCGCAAAGAGTTGGACACGACTGAGCGACTTCACTCACTGCCTGCCACATTCATTTTGGACTTTCAGAAGGTGTGATTTTCCTGGACTTCCTCTGTTCCCCACTGACTGACCCCAGAGCCACAGCCTCTCTTGCTTTCTTTAAAGGGGAGGAGGGAATTGATCCTTCTGACTGGAGGAAGCACCCACCCACCTCAGCCAGCCCTCCCTTCCTCCAAAGGGGCCCCAGCTCACCTTCTGGCCCTCCCATCTTGTCTATAATTTTAATTGCCACTTTTCTTTGGTGTTTTTTGGAAACTGCTTCTTTGACTTTTGAGTAGGTGCCTTCCCCAATGGTCTTGCCCAGCTGGTACCCATTGGAGAGCAGAAAGTCCTCCATGCTGTCTAGCACCTCCTTCCTTCCTATCACCCTCTCAGCTCATGCTGCCTCTGCGAGGCAGCGCTACTCCACCATCGCCCTCGGCCGGCTTCTTTTCCCCTCAAGGACTTCATCCGCAGCCGCCCCCAGCGCTACAACATTCTCCGTCTGGACATAGGAGCCGCGGATGGTGGGGAGGGAGAGGGTCAGACATTTTAAAACTCTGGCCCAATTGTGATGTAAATGCTGTGTGACCCTGGGCCAAAATGGGCAATGCCCCTATCTGCCCTCACCACCACCACCACTACCACCGCAAAACCCAGCATGGGTTAAGTCACCTCCGTGCCCCGCCCCCGCGCCAGGCAGTGGGTCGTAGCCCCGCCTGTAGGGGTTGCTGCGATGTCTGCGCTCGGCCCGGGATGCCAGGCTCTGTTCCGTGGACGCCCCCATCGGGCAGCAGGGGGGTCTGCGCGACCCATGGCCAGAGCCCTCCAGCTCCCGGCTCGCCGCCGCGCCAAGTGCCCAGGCGGCGCGGGGTTCCCCGGCTGGAGGAACGGGTTCTGTGAGGTCAGCGCGCCGCGGCCCGGGTCACAATGCAGCCCTTCCCCTCGACGCCTGGGCTGGGACGCGCCGCAGACACCTGCCCGGCTCCGCCTGGACCGGAGCGTCCTCCCGCGGCCAGGGCTCGGGCAGCTGCTTCCAGCCTGGGACCGCCCTCGGCCTCCGGCAGGTGAGCAACGGCCCGGGGGGCGGGCGCGGGGAGGGGGCTCCCGGCGGCCCGAGAGCGGCCTGACCGCCACTCCCCGCGCAGAGCGCCCCGGGGCCTGGACATGAGTGCCCAGGAGCCCCCGCAGGGTCGGAGATTCCCCATTGAGGCCGGAGACTCCCCTGGCCTTGCCGCCGCCCCCGAGTCCCAGGACAGCCCGGAGCCGGTAGCTACGGAGCACAACCCGGTCAGGTGAGGCCAGCGCCCCTGCCCGCGGCCCCACCCCTGCCGGCTTTCCGTCCCCAGACCAACCCGCACCCGCGGCCGAACCTCTGGGACTGATGCGCCCCCTACAGGATGGGGCCGGCCGCCGCCTCAACGCCCCCTGTCGCGCCCCGCTTTCCGCAGGCCGCTTCGACGCTGCCCCGGCTGCCACTGCCTGACGCTGCTGCACGTGCCCATCGACGTCTACCTGGCCATGGGCGGGACCCCCCGGGCCCGCGCCACCTGAGCGCGCCTGCGCACGGCGGCTCCGCGGGAGCCGGGCGGGGACGCGGCCCGCCGCGGGCCACCACGCTGAGGTCGCGCGCGCGCGCCGAGCACGAGACAATGATGCACATTTTAAAATAAAAGAATGATGCACATTTTAATAAATCACAGCATAAACTGTTCTTTCCACTCCGGCTGGCCGTGTCTGTCTTATCCCGTCGGCTCGGGCCCGTCGGCTGCTCCGCCCCATCCAATATCACCTTTCCCTCCGCTGCTTCCTCCCCTGGGCCCAGCCCCAGGGGCCCGCCCTTCCCTCCGGGTCGGCTTCCTTCTGGCTGGGCACCAAACCCTCCCCTCTTTTTTTTTTCACTGGTCACGACCCCCTCCAGGGCCGTGCTTCTGCTTGGGCGCTGCCCTCATCCTTCTCCCCGACACTGCCCTTTGTCTCTCCAGGAAAATCAGCATTACTGTGCTGGACTCTGGGGGCCCAGAAAAGCTTGACACTGGAGGAGATGGACAGACAACTCAGAATAAAGAGAATGGCCACCTACCCCGGGCCCATTTAATTCTCCAAAGATGGGGTTTGGTTTTTGCTGCCTTCTGTTTTGTGACCCTGGGCCTCTCTGGCTTTGTTGGAGGGATTAGGGGCTGCCCCCACCATCTCCACCCCTGGTTTCTCCTAAGGACTGGTGGGGTCAGAGAAAGACTGGGGAAGAAGTCGTTTGAAAAACTGATTTCTTATTCCTATTTTACAGGTGAGGGAACTGAGCCTTAAGCCACTTGGCCCCTTGGCCAGGGCCCCCCAGGTGGCAGGTGACGCTAGTGCACTCCTCAGTGGCCTCAGACTTAAGGCAGCAAAATGCATCCCTAGGAGGGGCCCATGACAGGAGGGCTGCCTGGAAGCTGAATGAGTATTTCCCACTTTCTAATTTTGCTTTAATGAACCTGTATTTTTTTTTTGTATTATTTTAATATCAGAAAAAAAAATGTAACCCAAAGGTCGAGCTGTCTCCTGTCCCCTTAGATTTAAGGACACTTTACTCAACGTGGGGTTTCCCAGGTGGTGCTAGTGGTAAAGAACCCGTCTGCCAATGCAGGAGATGCAGGTTGGATCCCTGGGTCAGGAAGATCCCCTGGAGGAGGGCATGGCAACCTACTCCAGTATCCTTACCTGGAGAATCCCATGGACAGAGGAGCCTGGCAGGCTACAGTCCATAGCGTCGCAAAGAGTTGGACACGACTGAAGCGACATACATCCCTGATTATCTCCTCTGAGCAGGGAACGTGGCTGCCTCAGCTTCGAAGTCCTGGGAAGTCAGCATTCCCTGGCAGTCCAGTGGTTAGGGCTCTGCACTTCCACTGCAGGGGGCACAAGTTCAATGCCCGAGTGGGGAGTGAAGATCCCACACACCACACAGCACAGCCCCCCACCACCTAAAAATACATCCCAGGAGGGGAGAGCTGCTTCCCCCAACACGATCTATCTATTCCTGGGAAGGGCAGTGATTGGCCTGTGTTTGGCCCAAATCACAAGCATGTTCTTTGGGCCAGTTACCACTGTCAGGGAGATGGAAGACTACAACTGACCAGGCTGAGCCACAGGTAAACCTACCCTTGAGCTGCAAGCACAGTCAGGTGATTGACAGCATCACTAGACTAGAAAATAACGGGTAATCATGGAGAAAAAGCATTTCAGGAGCAGAGACTGCTTATGCAATGATCAAGTACCCCTGGGAGGAAAAGAAGCCTGAAAAAAAATGGATAGAGAGTTTGACAGGGGCCAGGGAACAATACAGCTCCATGGCAATGAGGAGCCTTAGAAAGTGTGACCAGGAGTCAGGCCACTGAGTTCTCTTTCAGGTTTTGTCCCTGTCTCAGTCAATACAGGTCTGCTAGCCAGACCCGTGCAGGATGAAACTGACAAACATGAGCCTTAACTCTCATGAAACTCACATGGCCTGGCAATGACCTGATGGGGGGCAGGGCCCATCAGGGGCCCTTCTGGGCCCATTTCCCCACTAGCTTAAAAAAAAGCACCAGCTGATCTCTATGGACCTTCCCAGCCCACAGATGCAGAATTCTTCCCATTCTTCCTTTCTCCCTTATCTCCCTCATTTCCTTTCTCTAGGCTTCTGGAACCCTCCTTTCCTTCAAAAAAAAAAAAAAAAAAGATTTACTGCCTGGGAGTTTCCTGGTGGCTTAGTGGTTAGGATAATGGAATTTCATTCCCATGGCCCTGGTTCAATCCCTGGTCAGGGGACTGAGATCTCACAAGCTGTGAGACGTGGCCAAGAAAGAAAAGGGAAAATCAAAAACTTACTGCCACTTTCATATGTTTGGTTAGTGAGAGATAACAAAAAATACCGACAAACACCTTGCCAATGGGCCAGACTCTGGAGCTAGATAGTTCTAGAATGGCCAGAAGCAAGAGGAAAGGGCATCCCAGGTGGAAGGAATACAGTGGGCAAAGGCCTGGAGGCAGAGAAGTTTAAGGAATTCAGTTCAATCAACTTAGACCAACACCTACCTGGGCCACACCAGGTGGTGACAGGTCCCTTCCCCTTGGAGAGCTCAGAATTCAAGGGACTCAGGGATGAGTTAACAGAAGAGAAGCTGCATCAGGGAGACCTTGTGTTTGAACTTGTTCTGTAGGTGACAGGGAGAGTGACAGGCTCCAACCTGGGTCACTTGACTCTATTTTTCTTTTCTTTTTCCATCATGTTCTCTGTTGCTTCTTCCTTTTTCCCCCAGGAAAAGCCACTGGCCTAAACTCTAGTCCTAGATTTGAGTCCTGATTGTCATTTACTAGCTGTGCAAACTTGGGCTAATTACTTAGCCTCTCTGAGTCTCTATTTCCAAATCTGTAAAATGGGGCTAATAACATCTGGTGGAAGGTTTCAGTAGTCATGCACCAGGCAGGAATCTCAGGCACAGCTAGCACGGACCAAAAGAGGATACTGCCTTTGGCTTCAAGGGGCAGCAGAGAGCCAGCTAGCCATGTCCCCAAGGGCTGGATATCTGGAATCTCTCTTGCTTCCTTTTGTCAAGTTCCTATCAGTCCTGCTCAGAAGCTAAGGAACTTGGGAGCAGGGGGCATTTTCAGGGGAATCCCCAGGTAGGAAAAGCAGAACTGCCTTCCTTACCCTAGAGGAGAAAGCTGTCCCCAGACCCCAAAGCTACCCAGGTGGCGCTAGTGGTAAAGCACCCATCTACCAATTCAGGAGACGTAAGAGATGTGAGTTTGATCCCTGGGTCTGGAAGATCTTCTGGAGAAAGGAATGGCAACACACTTCAGTATTCTTGCCTGGAGAATCCCAATGGACAGAGGATCCTGGTGGGCTACAATCCATGGGGTTGCAAAGAGTTAGATATGACTGAAGTGACTTAGCATCCATGCAGACCCCAAAGCAGGACCCCCACATCCCAGCCTCATTTTCTGCCTGAGGAATGGGGAGGGGCCCAGTTAAAGAAGGATATTCAAATCCCTGCCTTCCCGACTTCTCTCTCAAACACCTTATTAGCCAGCCCCTCCCTAAGGGACCCTCTTTTAGAAGGAGGGGGCGAAGTACAGATGGACCCCCCCCCTCAGGTTACCATGGAGATGGCAGGGAAAGGGTTGCTGTATCGCCATGGCAACAGTTGACGTCAGCACTACCCTTTCTCATTGCTTGATATGAGAGGGGGGCAGCCACCCCAACCGCAAGCAAATCCCCCACAAAGCCTCCTCCCTTTACTGAGCCAATCAACCAAGGGGTCGACAGGCTTAATATAGCACGGGAGTTAAAAGCACAGACTCTGATGTCAGTCCAACCTTGGTTCAAATCCTCTTTTTGCATGGTTTTAGCTGTTTGAATTTGAGCAAGTCCCTTAACCCTGGAAGACTAGTATGTACAATGGGGATAGAAAGCTACATGCCTCCAATGGTTAATGTGAGGACTGCAGGGGATCATGCAGGTGACGGGCATTAGGCCAGTTTATGGGAAGTGCACACTGATGTTAGTGACTCTCTAGAGTCCTGGGGACCTGTCAGAGCATTGTGGCTTTTCAGATATAGATTCACAGCCCCTAAAAGCTTCCAGCATTCCTAAGGTCTGGCCCTGAGTTTAAGCATCACAGAACCGGTGGCAGGGAGCAGAGGGTGGGTATTTCCTTGGCGGGATAGTGGATAAGAATCCACCTGCCAGTGCAGAGGACATGGGTTCAATCCCTGGTCTGGGACGATCCCACCTGCCACGGAGCAACTAAGTCTGAACACACTTACTGAAGCCCACATGCCCTAAAGCCTGTGCTCCACAAGACAAAAGCCACCACAATGAGAAGCCCGCGTACCGCAACTAGAGAAAACCCACATGCAGCAACAAAGACCCAGGGCAGCCAAAAGTAAAAATTAATTGATTAATTAAAGAAGGAATGGGGGAGGTGAATCCAGAGACAGTGGAATTTCCAGACTCTGAGGAAACCCCAGATGCCACTTTCTTTGAAACCTCATCACATCCGAACCCTGACCCAACTTCCCTTTCCTCCTCCCATCTGCCTCCTCCTCCTAGGCCTTCTTAGCAGCCATCTACCTCTTGAGACTCCATCTGCTCCTCCAGGAAAAAGCATGGATGAGGGCCATTGGGAGACAGCAGGCAATCTGACACCAGGTAGATCAGTGGGTTGGACCCCACAGGGATCCACGGGCCTCTCCCCACCCTCCCTTGGGGTGAAGACACTGGAATCATTCTCACTCCTTCTCTTTTCCCCAGGCCCCAGTCCAGGTGCCCACAGTCGATTCTCTGATTCTACCGTATTGCCCTGAATCAGACTCCAATCGATATTCATCTGGATTACTCCAGTGGCCCCCCAACCTGTTTTTTCTTTTTTAAAAAATACTTTTTATTGATTTATTTGACTGAGTTGGGTCTTCATTGTGGCCCCTGGGATCCTCACCGTGTCATGTGAGATCTTTCACTGTGGCATGTGGGCTCACTATTTGTGGCACAGACTCTCTAGTTGTGGCACGTGGGCTCACTATTTGTGGCACAGAGGCTCAGTTGCTCTGCAGCCTGTGGGATCTTGGTTCCCTGACCAAGGATCAAACCCACAGCCTCTGCAAGGAAGTCTCCTCCTAACTGGTCTTATGGTCTGGTACTTCCTTCCCTGCTTGATTCCTCCAGCCCTGAATTCTTCTATAAAGACCACAACCCAGCCATGTAATTCTATTTAAATCTCGTCTATTTAAGTCTCTATTTAAATGGCTCCTTTACATCACTTGCCCAACCACAAGGACACCCCTGAGTTCACAAAACCTTCTTTCCACCTTTCAGCACGCTGTTCCTTCTGCCTGGAATAGCCTCCTCCCACTCCCCTTACCCCTCAGATCTCCACCAATTGTCAGTCCTCAAAGAAGACTCCTCTGACCACCTGTCCATTCCCTCCCAGAGCAGCTGCTTGTCCCACTGTGTCCTCACTTCTTCCCCGATCCCTGCTGAATGCCTATCTACCCATACACCACAGACTCACCGAGGGCGGAGGCTGTGTCGTATTCATCCTGACATCCCGGGGCCGAGAATGGAAGGGCTCAGGTATTGGTAGAATGTCTGTCAATTAGACTGGCTACTGAACAATGGCTTGATGGGTCCACAGAGGGGAGGCCGAGCGTGGTGAGGTGAAGGAATAGCAGAGGCAGTTGAGGGATCTGAAATGGCCTCCCTAAGGAACTGACCCTGAAACGAAAATGAGAAGCGGTTACCCACACAAGGACAAGGCGGTGGGAAATATCCCCAACCCTGAGACTGGTCTGTGCCACGATGAACATGGTGCTGATGACACTGTGAAGAGGGAAACATTTAAGTCTTGGAAAGACAGCCCTGGCTGCTCTGTAAGAACAGACCATGGAAGAGATGGCAAGCAGCAGCAGAGAGCTCATTCAGGAAGCTGCTGCAACCTCCCAGGAAAAAGGCGATGGGGCCTCGGACCAGGTGTGTGCAGAGATGGAGAAAAGCAACTGCATTTTAGACATCCTGGAGAGGACAGGATTTGGTAACTGCTTGACTATGAAAATGGAGAGGCAGGGAAGAGTCTAGAACCAAGCCCAGATTTCCAGTTCAGGCAACGGAGGAAACAGCCAAGCTGGGGAACATGGGAGGGACAGGTATGGGGCATGTCTGCTGTGAAGTGGGACATCAAGAAGAAGGGGGCCAGGAGACAGGTCTTGGGCAGGGAAGAGGGGTCTGGGCTGAGAGAGAGAAGTGAGTCTCTGACAAAGGTGGGCATTAAAGGCACAGGAACCAACAAGATCCCCGGGACATACTACAAGGCCCAAGAACACCCATGGTTAGGCAGTGAGAAACAGATGAGAAATTTGCCACGTGGTGGCAACCTGTAAGATAGTAAATAAGTCAAGACTGCAGTGTTTAGAAAAACAAAGGCCAAAAAATATTTCAAATAGGAAAGAGTGTGTCAAAGTCGGTCACTGCTAAACGGTCAAGTCAGATAATGACTCATGAGCATCCCTGGGATTTAACAACAAGGAGGTCAGTGGTGACCTTGAGAATGGTGAGGGAGCGAGCCAGATTGCAGGGGTAGGATGAGGAAGTAGAAACAACATGTGCCCACAACTCTTTCAGGAATCTTGGCTGTGAAGGGGAGCTGGAGAAGGACCCAGGGTCGAAGGAAGGATTTCTTCTTTTTCAAAGATAGGAAAGACTAGAGCCTGTTTGTTTGCTGCTGGGAAAGAGGCATCAGGGAGTCAGAGGCTGGAGACAGGGAAAGGAGGAAGGGATGAGAGGAGGGAAATTCCCCAAGGAGAGAAAAGAGAAGGTGAAATCCCCAAATATGGCCACACAATGTGGTGGGGGGACAAGCCTGTACAGGACTCCGGGGACTCCGAATAGCTGCCCACTCTTCCCAGCAGCCAGTGTGAGTCACTGGGGGAAACAGCCCAAATTGGCAGTGTAGGAAAGGGCACAGGGCCAACATGTTCCCCAGAGGGTGGGGGAGAAGGGCCCAGCCTGGGCTATGAGCCCTGAACCCCATGCCCTGAGCAGGACAAGGGCACAGGGAAGTTGTCTCACCCTTTGTAGGGGCAGGCAGAGTAAACTGGCTTTTCGCTGTCCCTCTCTGAATCAGTTTCCCTTTCTGCAAAAAAACTTAGGTTAGGGTTTTTAACTTTTGGGGGGGGGCAGGAGGGTGGGACAGGTATCAGGGACCCTTTCTAGATTTCTAGATTCCTTTCAGAAATATATGTGTATTTGAACTTGGCAGACAGTTTAGTGAAGACCCACAGACTCATCCCTGGCTTCCAGATAATAATTCTGAACTAGAGTTGGCTGAGGAGTTTTCTGCCTCTGATTTAAGAGTTTCCTAAAGCAAGGGAAAGGCTCCTGTAAGGGCCAGGGGGGCAGAGGTGGGGAGCTCTGAAGCCTGGAAACAGTGAGGCCTTTTGAGGTGTGGCGTCTTCCTGAGCACACCATCAGGGATGTGTAAGCAGAAGATGGAGGCCCCTGGTTGAAATAAAAGGAAGGGTTAATCCAAACAGCAGCTGACCTTTCCTGGGCCCCTCTTGCTGCCTCTGTCCTTGTCTTTCTGTCCCTGACCCTGCAGGACTAGCGTCTCAGGGAATCCCTCAGCAGTGGTGATCAACCCCCTCCCCCTGAAGCGGCTGGTGAAGAAAGACCACCTACTAGACCCCGCCAGAAGGCCTGGTGCTGCCCCAGTCCGCTCTGACAGCTGAGGCCTCCTGCTAAAAACAGCGGGGCCCGAGGGGAATATGGTCTTTCAGGCCTTCCCCTCCACATCCCAGCAGGTATTAAAAGAGGCCGAAGAGGACCAGACAGCCTGGACACTATGCTATTCACCGAGACTGCCCACTTGGTGGTGAATTTTCTTGTGTCCTGGTGAAGGGGTCCAGAGTAGGGTGCCGGCGAGATAAAGGCCCCGGTCTGGCAGCTAGGAGGGAGGAGGAGCACAGGTCCTTGGGAAGACCCCGAGAGGGGCCTCCAATCTCCCTCCTCCCAGCGCGTCGCGCCTCCTGGGGAGACCGCTGCCCTGTCTCCCCTACGGGCGCCCCCAGGCCACGCCCCGGCACTGCCTGGACTAGGAGTTATGTTTCTAGGGCTGCCGGAGCACGGTCTTGCCGGCGCCCGGCGCCCGCCGAGACCTGGGCGACTACTGAATGAGCCCGCAGCGCAGCCGCCCCTCGGGCTCCGCCTGGCACTGGCCTGCGCACAACCTGCTACCGCTGCCGGGGGCCACTGGGGTGGCAGACGTGCCCCAAGTTCGCTGGCCCAGCTGCTACGGCGCGCGCCCGCGCCTCCTATGAACGCGCGGGGCGGGGCGGGGCGGAGGCGGAGGCCCCCGGGAGGGCGGGGCGGAGGCCCCCAGAGGGGAGGGGCGGAGCCTACGGCGGGGCGGGGTCTGTAGAAGGGGCGGATCCCCAGACCCGAGGGTCGGTCAGGGGTTGGATAGGCTGGCTTGACTGTACCTGGGAGGGAGAGGAGGGAGCGGAACTGGGTGGTTAAGGGTGGGGCCTGAAGCGGCTGTCCACGGAAGGCAGTGGGCGTAATCTCAGAGCGAGTGGGATTTGCCCCCGTCCTGGCGGCCCAGTTTTCCCTCCCTTGGTGGAAGCACTGGTGGCAGAATATTAACTACCAATACCTGGACGGGAGGAAGGGAGATCTAGCTCCCCGGCACGCCCGAGAGCCGGTGAAGGGCGGGGCCCGTAGAGGGCGCGACCTCGGAGGGGCGGGCCTAGAGGCGGGGCCTGGCGGAGATAGGGGTGGGGAAGGGTGACGCCCCGACAGGAGGTCAGTCCGCCTTGCCTTCCAGACTCGAGGACCCAGAGGGAATGAGCCGCAGTGAGAAAGGCTCCGCGGGCTCGGCGTGGGTTTCTGCGAGGTTATTCATCCCTGCCCTTTTCAAACCACCACAGACATTTTTTTAGGAGATTGACAGATTCGTCTCTATTAAAATTCTGTTCATCAAAAGACGACTAAAGAGGTAGAATAGAGTTTCAAAGAGGGCTCTTCAAACACAATGCCAGCTTGAACCCAGCGCAGGGAGTGTGGAAGCCAGAATAGATCATGTTCTTGGCCATCAACTGGGTCAGTTTCAGGACAAGAGTGACCCCAGTCCCAGGCTTGGTGACCAAGCTGAATGACCAAAGTGAACTGGTCTGCTTGAAGGACACTGTCCCGTGTGTGTCTGTGTGTGCTTCACATTTGGGGGCATCTCTGAATGTTGCATCACTTCTGAACATGGTTCTGTTTCTCTGTGTCTGTCTGTCTCTGGTCTCAGTGTCCATTCATTTATTCAGCAAGTTATTTATCAGGGCCTGTTTTAGAGGGTTGTGTCAGATTTATATTCTGAATCACTGAGTTCAAATTGGTGAAAAGAATAGTTGAGGCTCCCTCATGGAGCTTACATTCTGATGGGGAAACAACAATAAAAGAGAAGTCAGAGATAAACAGTGTGCTGTGTTTGAGAAGGATGAAGTGGGCCAAGTGCTATGTTGTATGGAGAGGGCACAGCCTGTGTCTTCACAGATCTAGAACAATGCCTGACTCATAACAGGGGCTCACTAAAGGGTGCATGAATGGATGGGTTGGCCAGGAGGTCCTATCTGAGGATGTAACTGTAGATCAAGGCTTGAAGGGTGAGAGAGCAGCCCCTCCAGACGCTGGGAAGAATGTTCTGGCTTGAGGGAACAGCCTGCATGTTTGTCTCTTGGGTGGCCCTTGGCTTTAGCTATCTATCTTGTAATACCCCTTTGGCTATGTCTCTCTGTTGTCCCTCTGATGTTGGGAGCCAGGGGTGGTGGGTGGGGGTAGGGGGATGGGGATGAGATGGGTTTCAACAGGGCCCTCCAAGGTCTCTGGAAGTGAGGTCACTGCTGAGTTGATTCACTCCACTAGCCCACTCTGGCCTAACCTGCCTGGTCTGGACATTCCCCTGGAAGCAACCCCTTCCCTCGGCAGCCTCAGTCCCACGATCTCTGGCTCCTTCCCAGGATAGCATCCTGCAGTCCGGAAGGAAGTCCTTCGTCCTGTGTAACCACAGTCCCTGCTGTGGCAACCACAGCCCTTTCCTCTCATTCTGCCCCACGGACAGAGGGGAGGAGATGGGCTGGCCCTGTGGCAGCAGATCCTGCCTGGACAGACAGCCCAGTAAGGACCTGACAGAGTGAAAGTGGCAACCCCTCTGCAACCACAGGGAGGGGAACCTCAGAGGGGCAAAGACGATCATGCATCTCAGGAGCCTCTGCCACATCCATTATTTCTTTTAATCCTTCAACATTCCATTTTATAGATGGGAATTCAGGCAGGTCCAGAGAGGAAAATGGGGCAGAACTGGGACCACAACCCAGGTCTCTTGATAAAATAGTTATAATCATAACACTTAATATTTATTCCACATTTACTTTCAGCCAGTTATTATGCTAAAATTTTTCATGCTTCATCACAACCTTTGAGGTAGTTACCATTGATGTTCCCATTATCCTCATATAAGGAGACTGAGGCTCAGAGCCATTAAGTGATTTGTCCAAGGACACCCACAAGTTCGCAGTAGAGCTGCACAGGAGCCAGGACAGTCTGGTGTGCTCAGCTGCACACCCTGTGCCCCAGGTCCCAGAGGAGTGTCACTGATGCCTGTTTTCCAGGAATCTGGGGAGATAGCCTCAGGTTCATCACATGATGGTCCCGAGGCTGACTTGTGCCAAGCCAGGATGAGCAGGAAGATGGCCCAGGAGCACTGCACAGTCCTCTGTCCCCTTTCTGTGGGTGAAGATTGTCCCTTCGTCCTCTCCTGGATCTCTGTGTTCCCACCCTTCACTGACCAAATAAAGCAGCTTTCACCACTCTCTGACTCTCCCTACTTTGGGGGGTAATGATCTGTGTCCTCCCCAGCCACACACACTGAGTTAGATCGAACCCACAGAGCTGGGAGGACCTTTGCAGCCACGCTTGAATGTCCTGCTGCACCCATGACCCGCCATGGGGTACGCTGGGTGAACCCAACATGTTCCAGCTCCCCAGACTCTCACAGGTCATAGAAAAAGGCAGAGGCATACGCTAGCTCAGTAAGGTGCCACAGGAGAGTGACATTAGTTTGTTTGGGGCAGTGACTCCTCTGTGAGGTCAGGAAACCCCCACCACCCTCTTATTTTAACCATACTACATGGCATGTGGGATCTTAATTCCCTAACTAGAGATCAGGGGTCAAACCCATGCCCCCTTCAGTGGAAGCTCGGAGTCTTAACCACTGGGCTGCCAGGGAAGACCCCCAGGAAAGCCTTCTGGAGGAGTTTCTTGAGTTGAGTCTCCACAGATGGGCAGGCCCTGGGTGCAGCTACACGGGAGGAAGCAATCCAAGCAGAACTGGCAGCATGGAGAAAGGTTTGGTGATTTGCAGGCTGCAGTGGTGTCATTGAAGCTGTCATCCCGCTGAGGGAACCATGAGTCTGGCAGCCAGGGCTCTCTGCCTAAGGTGGAGCTAGCTGGGCCTGGAGCTTCTAGGACCTTGAAAACCAGGACGAGGGGCTGGACATGCTCTGGGAGGAAGTAGAAAGCCATGGAAAGGTTTAAAGCAAGGGAGGAACATGATCCCCTCATGGCATCTCTAGGCCTACAGCCCTCCCAGGGTCTCAGAGTCCACTCTGGTGGGCAATGAGTGGTCTCCGGCTCTCAGCTAGGTCCAAGGCCCCAGGCACCTGTCCCTGTCCTCTGTGGACTCTCTTGCAGGGCCTACCTGGGACTGAGCCTGGGAGTGGATCAGCTCAAGCCCCCCTGCAGGGATCCGGCAGAGGAGGCTGATGGCTTGAGCCATCTTTGGGCAGGTACCCTGACTCAACTGCTCTGTGGTCAACAGCATCCCTCTCCCACTTCATAAGACCCACTTGTGACCCATCCCCTGTCCTTTTGGGGGGATGTCTCAGTCATATTAACAGGTAACTGCAGGACAGCAGCCCCCACTTCCCATACCCAGTGGGCCCCCAGAGTCGGCTCCCTTCCTCCTCTAGCCCCCCTCCCTCCAACGGAACCTCGTGCCCATCTCTGGTGTTCTCCACTCCCTGAATGTCTCTGCACTTTATCTCCACTTCTGCCCTCTGCTCTTGCCTAGTTCAGGCCACCTTCACGTTGTCTGGACCAGTCTGACCAACTGTTCCCTGGTTTACAATGGCCTCCAACTCTGTCCTTTTTTGATCTGTGTCCTGAGCCTGTTGTTCTGTGTCTTTAGGTCCCTGTGGCACATCCAGGGTGGTCTCCAAGGGAGCCAGAGTTCTGGAGAGATCTGGCTGAAGATAGAGATTTCATAATGGTCAGCATACAGATTGTCCTATAGATACACATAGAGAAGGACAGAGAAGAGAGACAGACACAGATAGACACACACATACAGGGATCTTCTCTCCAACACAGATTTCACTCCAGATGCCTAGATCCTAACAGCATTCCAAAGGCACCTCGACTTAACCTTTTCCAAAGCTGACCTCTCCATTTCTATGGTGCCCCACTGCTCCTCCTCTAGACCTCCTATGTGTGACTGGGCACCTCTTTCCCCCCATTTCCCAAGCCAGACCCTCAGGCACCATCCTTGGCCCTGCCTCCTGACTCCCATCATCCTGTATTTTGTTAAGACTTGTCACTTCTGCCCCCTAAACCCCTCCTATACCTCTCCTCCTCTGTCTTCCTCCACCTTCAGCAGCATCTGACCTGGCAGATCACACATTCCTTCTAGAAGCCATTTCCTCCCTCGGTCTTCAGGATACCCTGCTCCTGGTTCTCTTCCTTTCTCTGCCCATGAGCTGAATCCACCTGCTGGCTCCCCGTCCAGAGTCTCAATGCTGGAGAGGCCCTGGCGGTGTCTTCTTGAGCCGCTTCTCTCAGTGGATCCCGTCCAGTCCTGTGGCTTCAAATCTGGGAGGCCGCAAAAGCTCACCTTTGGAGTCCAGGCTCATAGATCTATTAACTGCCAGCCTGATGTCTCCACGGGGCCGCTAATAGACATCTCAAACTGAAGCTCCAAGGCCCTGCTCGTAGTCCGCAGCCCTGAGGACAGAGTCTAGTCTAACCCAGGAAGTGTTGGTGTTGGCTCACTCTCCCCTCTCTCTTTAGCGCAGGTTCCTACCACCTCTTCCCATCATGGTTTGTTTCAACATCCCTTCTTGCACAGCAGAGAAGAAGGATTAATTGCACATGAATACAGGAAGGAGAGCAGGCTAGGCTTGGGGGAAAGCCCAGAGTGTGCTATGGGGAATCAGTGAGGATCTCAAAGGTAAGGCACAGACTTTCCTCTGAGGGCAGTAAGGAGCCACAGAAAGGTTTGAAGCCAAGCGGGATGTGTTTGATTCTACATTTCTTTTATTCATTCCTTCACTCATTTACTCCATCTGTCAACAGATTATTCAGTGAGCACCCCCTATTAGAAAGTAATTCTCAGGTAGAGGAGACTGAATGGAGGGGCTGGACTTGTGCAGACAGACAAGTGAGAAGGCTGATGAAATGACCCAGGTCCAGGTGAGAAGGGCCAATTGTGGAGATGGAGACAGGGGAGGATGAGCTGATGGTGGTGGCCTCGTTATGCAGCACAGGTTCCTGGTTTGGGCAGCTGAGTAGTGGGAACTCTCAGCCCAGGAGTGTGGAATGTGTGGTGGGAGAGCCATCTCTTCCTCCTGGGGAATCTGGAAAGTCCTTGGGAGTGGTTTAAGAGAAAGCAGAGGAACTTCCCTGGTGATCCAGTGGGTAATAAGACCCCATGCTTCCACTCCAGGAGGCACAAGTTCGATCCCTAGTCAGGGAACTAAGATCCCATATGCCACATGGCAAGACAAAGAGAGAGAGAAAGAGAAGAACAGAAATTCAGCAAGTAGAGAAGGGGAAAGAGGCATTCTATGTGGAGGGAACAGACTGTTCAAAGGCCCTGAGGTAGGAGAAGATCAGCCCTGAGGACCTAAAAACCCAAGAGAGTTGAAGATCAATAGGCCAAGAAGAAAGAGGAGGGAAGTAAGGCTGGGAGTCCCATCTCTGAGGCATAACCTGGAGCATTGCAGGCTGGTCCCCAGAGATGCCAGACACCCCTATGCAGACAGATGGGAGGGAAGGAGAGTGTGAGGAGGAGCTGTGAGGAGACAGATGATGTGCACATCAAGGGGTGTCCAGAGTATGTCTTTTCTGGGAAAAATCACTAAAAGAAGGTCCCTGGGGGATACTTCTGGAGTGTGAGAGAAAAGGAAGGGAATCCTCAGGGTTCTGGGGAGAGGCAGATTCCTTTACCATTTGAGGAACTGATTGAGCCTAGTAAATTTCCCTCTGAACACTTCAGCATCCTTAGAACAGTCCCTCCACCACCTGCCCAGGAAGAAAGTTGATGGAGGGGATACAAGGTTATCCCAGGGTGGTCCTAGACACCCACCTCCTCTCTCTAGGGAAAGAAGGGAAGAGAGTGGCCCTGGCCCAGGATTTCACGTAATCACAGTTAGGAACATTGTCAACTTTTCCCACGTGCTGGGCACCTCAGGTGCTTAGTTCTTAGAGCTTTATGTCATGACACTAGGTCGTTCATCTCACAATAACCCTGAGAAGTGGGTATAATCATCACTTCCTATTTTACATATATGGAGACTAAGGCTCAGAGCAGGCCTAAAGCCGCATAGCTGGGACATGATGGAGCCAGTTCTTTACCATACCATTGCCTCAACACAACAATACCTACTGAACCCTTTAGTTCAGTTCAGTTCAGTTGCTCAGTTGTGTCCAACTCTTTGAGACCCCATGGACTGCAGCATGCCAGGCTTCCCTGTCCATCACCAACTCCCAGAACTTACTCAAATTCATGTCCATCAAGTCAGTGATGCCATCCAACCATCTCATCCTCTGTCGTCCCCTTCTCCTCCCACCTTCAACTTTTCGCAGCATCAGGGTCTTTTCCAATGAGTCAGTTATTTGCATCAAGTGGCCAAAGTATTGGAGTTTCAGCTTCAGCATCAGTCTTTCCAATGAATATTCAGGACTGATTTCCTTTAGGAGGGACTGGTTGGATCTCCTTGCAGTCCAAGGGACTCTCAAGAGTCTTCTCCAACACCGCATTGTTGACTTTGAAGGTTCATCTAGTCAGAGACTGAACCCTTGCCACAACCCGAAGTGGCGCCGGATGTCCTCGCTGTATGGAGTGGGCATTTTGAGGCTCAGTAAGGGGAAGGGACTTGTCCAGAGTCACAAAGCTGGAAGGTGGTTGGAGCTTGGATCCAAATCATTTTGGGGAGGAGGCTGAATGGGAGAGGTGATGGGGCAAGATCTGTGGAGAGGAAGGGGTGGGACTTGGCACTGGACTAGGAGAGAGTTTCAGTTTCCCTTTTAAAAGTACTTCCCCTAAATGGGGGATTTTGGCTGGAAACTTGTTAGCAATCCACATTCCACTGGTTTGGCCCCCTCTTCCCCCTAAAGGTGTTGAGGATCTGAAAAGAAACTGAAAGTTGGGAAAAGGGGAGGGGCAGGGGCAAGGGAGAGGCCGAGGGCAGCCCAGAACTGGGTTGAATTTCTGGTGACCTCATTGAACCTGGGGGAGATAGGCAGGTGAGCTGGGATTACACACCTCTTAGCTATTGGAGAAATTGAGCTCCAGAGAGACAGCTCTATTAGAGAGTGGCTGGATCCTGTCCAGTTTGCACAACCACTGCCAACACACACACACACACACACACACACACACACCAGGGGAAGAGGGAGCAAAAGGGAGAAATAAAAGGGCTGAGTGGCCTAAAATCCTGAAAGGGAACTTTCCAGATCTCTTGTCTCTGTGATGTGGTGACTGAATGGATGGTGGGTCCCAGGGAAGGGTCCCAGAGGTGCCCAGTATCCAGACTCAGGTTCCAGCCCCAGGACTGGCCTGCTAACAACCCAGCCAGAACCCAGCGTACCCAGGGTGCTGGGGAGTCCAGTTCCAGGGATCCCGGTCCTGCAGCTGCCATGCGCTCCCTGCTGACATCCCTAAAGGCTCCTCCCAAACCAGAAGCAGCGAGACCCTTTGTGGAGGCCGCTCCTCAGAGCTCCACTTTCTCTTAGACCCGACCTCCTCCTCTTCTGCTTAATGAACACTCCACCTGGCTGGGCTTCAGAGTCTGCCTCTATAGAGGGGAAACACAGTCACACAGTAATATACCATGCAGTGGTGTAGCAGGCATGTATTGGTAGCAGCTTTGATTATTACCGTCGGTCATTCCTGCATTTTCAAAACTCTCCCGAGTGGTCAAGGATCCCCGTGATTCTGCGCTCCAGGGTTTCTCCTCCCCCTCCCATTGACTCCCTCCCTGGGGCCCTCTCCTGCTGCTGGCCTGGCTAATGGCAGAGCTCCCACTGCCCCAGGACTTCCTGGGTGACCTCATGCACTGCTTGGCTCCAGTCACCCTCTTACTAGCAGCAACCAGAGATCCAGATTTCCTGGGGTCAGTTCTGACTTAAAACCTTCTGTCTTTTATCCCTTTAGGGTCACTAGCCAGACCCTGGCCTTTGGGGCTTGGCCTTTGGCTCAGGAAACATGATCACATGCCTATGTGCTGAAGCGTACAGGCTACCTCCTGGATGGCCCCCCGAATTTTCTCTGGGCACCTCAGACTCAACAAGGTTAAATTCCACAACCCCCTGCCAGCTTTATTTTCCTCTCATTCCCTCTCTCAGTCATGGGATCATGGACCCCAAACAGAAAATTCAGAAATCTTCACTCCCATGTCTCCACTCCATCCCTGCACCAGCCAGTCCCCAGATCCTAGAACCCTGTCTCTTTAACTTTGCTCTAGAACAGGCTTCTGCCTTCATCCCCACTCCACACAGACCATTTGCTGTTCCCTTGTGCTACTGGAAGCTTTTCCTCCATCCCTTGGCCCTCCCAGAGGGCCCTCTTCCATGCAACCCACAGGTCTCTCATCTGACCCTGCTCTGGCTCTTTCTTCTCCTCTTAAGGCATTGTCAGCCTCCCCAGTGGGAAACCCCTGCGGGCAGGGGCCCGGCGTGACTCACAGCTGATTCTCTGCCACGTAGGAGCAAAAGGAGGAACTCCAGTCTCTGTGCACTTGAATCACAGAGGCCAAGCTGTCACTGCACAGATGAGTAGGCCGAGGCCCAAGAGGAGAGAGGGCTGGCTGACAGGTAAAGCGGAAGGCAGAGCTGGGGCTAGAACTATAAAGTCTCTGGGTCCAGGTGATCCTCCCTGGAAGGAGATGGGGACCCTGGGGCTGGGAAATGGGCTGCTCCAAGTCACCATTCCTGAGGTCTCCACTGGGACCTAGCCGTCCTCTGGTATCTCTTCCCCTCTCCAGGCCTTGGCATATGCTGGTCCCTCCCCTTGGAAGTCCCGTCCTCCATTCCTGATAAGATCCTGCCCACTCACATCTCACCTAGCGTCTAATCTGATCTCCACCACAGGACCCTCCCATGCCCCTACAGCCGTCTTTATGAGGTGGTGTTCTCTTTTGTCCTTCCCCACCCCACTTCAGGGCTCTCCTGGGGTCCCAACTCCCTTCTGTCCATGGGGACAAGGAGCATCTCAGGCCAGGACCAGGGTCTGAGCCTTCATGGGAGAACTGGGACAGAGGGAAGATGTGGGAAAAGTCTGGTCTCTCACCTTCCCTTCCCCTGTCCATCTCAGAGTCCCCACTCCTCCTGCCCCTGCCACTCTGTCCCGGCAAAAGCTCACATCTCAAAGGTCCTGATCACCATGATCTGACCCACGGAGGCACACACAGCCACTCACACAAACACAAAGTAGCCACTCTCTCATGCACATACACTCATAGTCACACACCCAGTCACAGCCAGTCACCAACCCAACCTCAAGGACAGACAGGCACACACACCCAGAAAGTCTCAGAAAGTCATCAAGAGTCACCAAGCCTCTCTCTCTGACCCTTAATACACACTGCCAAACAAAGATGTGTACTCACACAACTACAAAAGTACACACCTGGTCACACACACACACACACAGAGTCACAAAGTCTCTCTCACACACAGATAGATACAGAGCAATACACAGTCACACACAGAGAGAAACAGACACACACAGTTGCACACAGGCCCCTGGAGATACAGAACAATGGGCGCATTGTCCGGGCTGGCAGCAGCTGGGGAGAAAGGAGCCGCAGTGTGGATGGAGGGGGCTGTGGGGGCTGCCGTACCACCCCCACTCACCCCCGCAGCATCCCAAGCCTCTTCCCCCTTCCAGAAGCTGAATTCAGCCCGGCCCTGGATTTGCTGAGGGATTCAGCTCTCAGGTGCCCCCTCCTCAGCCTGCTTCCATGTTTGGTGGGGGATGCAGGGCTCCCTTGTGGACCAGCCTCCTTCTGGGGCTCTGGGAACTCAGGATCCTTCAGCCCCTGATAGCTCCCCTCTCCTCCTGGGATCATCCTGACGATGTGCCACTCATCCCCCCCAGAGCAGAG
Source organism: Capricornis sumatraensis (assembly GCF_032405125.1). NCBI lineage: Eukaryota > Metazoa > Chordata > Mammalia > Artiodactyla > Bovidae > Capricornis > Capricornis sumatraensis. Next base: position 165,833,799 of record NC_091071.1, read on the forward strand.
CCTGGAAATTGGGGGCCTTGGGATCTTAACCTCTGACTCCAACCCGTCCAGGACTCACACAGCCTTCATCTGAGCTCTGCCAGCCGGAGCTGGCAGCGCCTGGCAGCATTGTGGGTCCCCTATTGTGGTCAAGACAGAAATGCGGGTCACGATGTCCATCCCTTACTGGCAGGGGTGGAGAAGTCACTGTCCTGTCAGTGAGTTGCCGTAGGGCATGGTGCGCCTTCCCGTCCCAAGAGTTGGCTCTTCTTGCCTCCCACTCTGACCAGGCAGCCCCAGATCTCAAGAGAGACTGCTTCCGGGACTTTCTTTATAGCCCACAGCCCCTTTTTACAGGTCTCTCCAACTCTGTCTTACCCTGTTACTGGTATTTGCCGTGTACCCTTGGACATGTCATTTCCCCTTTCTGAATCTGTCCACTCTGAAAAACAGGGCGTTAATGAAGCCGAGAGCATTCTGTAGTCTCTGAGTAGGGGTGGGGGTGGAAGCCACAGGAGTGAGCGCTGCAGGTAGAAGTCATCTCAGCCGTGTAGTCAGATCTGTGGGAGTTCCTGATTTCTCAGGCCCTGGGGTATCTCCACACCTCACAGCCTCAGGCCTCCCAGGAGACCTTACTCGTAGGAGGGAGGGAACAAGGGAGGGCCGTGCTGAGCTGTCCAGGACACACAGCCTTGCTTTTGCAACACTTGGCTTCCGCCAGCCCCCATCTCCTTCCTCCTGGGGGCTGAGGGCAGCAGCCGGACGCACACATCCGGGGCCAGCCAGGACTCTGGGGTTCCCCCTGGCCTGGACTAGTGGCAAGAGGCTCCAGCTGTAGTTTCCAGTCACCTCCACCCTGCCCCTGTCTCCAGGCTCCCCTACTCAGGCAGGGCTGAAGGCTGGACTGGCAGCTTGGGGGCTGGCCTCAAGGGACCATCCAAGGCCCCTCCTCCTGAGGAACTGGAGTGTTTTAAAGGTTGTTGAGCCCCCTCCTGGGCTTCCTCTGCTGTCTTGGGGGGAACCCTGATGTAGGGGAGCGGATGTGACTGGGGAGTGCTGAAGTCAGACAGGTTATGTCCAGGTCTCTGAGCCTTAGGCTCCTCAGCTTTCTAATGGGGATGGAGATACCCACTAAGATAACCCAGGTGGGACTTTGTCATGGGTCTGAGAAAAGATGGACCAAAGGTGAGTTTGTCTGTGGGGGCTTAGTGTGACTGGCCACCGATGGACTGACAGGAGGGATGAGGGACGACTTCACCAGACTCACCAGACTAACCCTGCGGCCGGGCAGACCTCCCAGGCTGGTGGGGCAGGCAGCACGTGGGCGGGACCTCGGACCCATCTCCAGGCCTGAGGGGGCACAGAACCCAGCTAGGGCCCTGCGGCTGCCATGACCACATTCTCTGGAGCCCGCCGGCTGACGAGTCTGGGCATGTGAGTCCTTCGATCAGTTCTAGGGGGAGACTGACAGAGCTTGCCAATGCGGGACCAAGACGATGGGGGCCACTCCAGGAGCTAGGGCGTCCACCCTGAGAGGTGGGCGGTGAGAGGAGGGGACGACTGTTCCCTTCTCTTTCCTCTAGGAGCCCCCTCTCTGCCCAGCTCGCGTAGGAACCCGCCTCCCTTCTTCCCGCCCTGGACCCCACCTGCCCCCGGGAGCCGAGTGGGTTGGGGGACCAGACCGCCAGCGTCGCCCACCGTGCAAGTAGGGCCCGCGGCCTGGGCCCGCCTCCGCCCCTTGATTGGGCGCTTATTTAAATGTCCGGCCCCGCCCCGAGCTCCGGGCGCATATATATACGAGACTCGGCGGGCGGCAGGCGGCATTCTGGCGCGGAGCGGAGCGGAGCGGCGGTGAGCGCAGCTAGTGGGTCGGGCGCGGAGCGGGGGTCAGCTTGGTTTACCCCCGACACCCCTCCCCCTCAGACGCGAGCCCCACCCCTCCACCGGCCAGGCCCACCCGACCGAACTATCCCCTGCGGCGCGAGCCCGGGGCGGCTCCGGGCGCCCCCCCAGCAGAACCCCCCACCATGGGCAGCCAGAGCTCCAAGGCTCCCCGGGGCGACGTGACCGCCGAGGAGGCAGCAGGCGCTTCCCCCGCCAAGGTCAACGGACAGGTGGGTGCGCTCGGCACGGCCCGACCCGGCCCCCTCCTCCCGTACCTCGCCCCCTCTAGGGCCCCGGTCCGGGGCCGCGCGCTTTGTCCGGCCCGGGACACGCGGCGCCCCCTCCCCCGCCCGGTCCCTTTGTTCTCGGCGCCGCAGCCCCCGCGGGCGAAGCGAGGGGAGGGGCGGGGAGGGGGCGCCGGCCGGGCCCCGCCGCCTTCTTTGTTTGCGGCCCCGGCCCCCGGCGCTGCCCCCCGGCCGCCCCGAGTGCCGCGCGGGGAACAAAGGCGCTGCTGGGCCGCGCCAAGGGGGCGCCCGGGGGCCGCGGGGCGGGTGCCCGGAGGCGAGGGCACTCCCCCCGCAGACCCGACCTCAATATCCCGAGGCCTTTTTTAAGGGAGGAGCCGCGATGTGAGGAGAGCCTGCGGTGGGTGGGGGCCTTTTACACAAAGCCTGCGGCTGGGAAAATAGGCCGTCCAGGTGCAGGGAACAGCGCCCCGGGGCGGCTTCCCGCCCAATATTGGCTGCACGGCTCCCCCGCCCGTCCGGGATCCGCGGCCTCGGGCGGTCCTGCGCGGAATAGAGAGCGCGCCCCGGGAGAGGTGGGTGGGGGGCCCCGAGACCCCAGCGCCTCCTGCCGGTCGCGGCTTCTGTATCCCTGTGCGGGGCAGGAGGGAGAGGTTTGACTGGATGCCGCTGGGGTGAGGCTACAACTAGGCTCTGGGGGTGCGGTGGCATGACTCGGGACCCCGATGTCTGGGTGGGCTGGGGGAGGGGAGTTAGAGCCCCGACCCTCACTGCGGTCTTCTCTGCCCTGCAGGAGAACGGCCACGTGAAAAGCAATGGAGACTTATCCCCCAAAGGTGAAGGGGAGTCGCCCCCCGTGAACGGAACAGAGGAGGCAGCAGGGGCCACTGGTGATGCCATCGAGCCAGCACCCCCTGGCCAGGGCGCTGAGGCTAAGGGGGAGGTGCCCCCCAAGGAGACCCCCAAGAAGAAGAAGAAATTCTCTTTCAAGAAGCCTTTCAAATTGAGTGGCCTGTCCTTCAAGAGAAATCGGAAGGAGGGTGGGGGTGATTCGTCTGCCTCCTCACCCACAGAGGAAGAGCAGGAGCAGGGGGAGATCAGTGCCTGCGGCGAGGAGGGCACTGCCCAGGAAGGGAAGGCTGCTGCCACCCCCGAGAGCCAGGAGCCCCAGGCCAAAGGGGCAGAGGCCAGCGCTGCCGCCAAGGGAGGAGACACAGAAGAGGCAGGGCCCCAGGCCGCAGAGCCATCCACTCCCTCGGGGCCAGAGAGTGACCCTGCACCAGCCAGCGAGCAGAATGAGTAGCTGGGTGGGGGCAGGTGGGTGATCTCTAAGCTGCAAAAACTGTGCTGTCCTTGTGAGGTCACTGCCTGGACCTGGTGCCCCAGCTGCCTTCCTGTGCCCAGAAAGGAAGGGGCTGTTGCCCCCTAGCCACGTTTCCTCTCCTTCTCTCCCTCCTGTGGATTCTCCCATCATCCATCTGGTCTTCCTCTTAAGGCCAGTTGAAGATGGTCCCTTGCAGTTTTCCCAAGTTAGGTTAGTGATGTGAAATGCTCCTGCCCTTGGCCCTACCTCCTTCCCTGTCCCCACCTGTGCCGAAGGCAATTGCTGGTTTTCTTCCCCAATTCTTTTCCAAGTAGGTTTTGTTTACTCCCCAAATCCCTGAGCCAGATGTGGGGGTGCCTACACTCCCACACCCTGAGTGTCCAGCCTTCCCGTTGAGTTTTTAGTCTCTTGTGCTGTGCCTAGTGGCACCTGGGCTGGGGAGAACACTGCCCCGGTCTAGGTTTTTATAAATGTCTTACTCAAGTTCAAACCTCCAGCTTGTGAATCAACCCGTGTCTCCTTTTTTGACTTGGTAAGCAAGTATTAAGCTTTGGGGTGGGCGGGAGGTCTGTAATGTGAAACAACTTCTTGTTGTCTTTTTTTCCCCCTCCCATTGTTGTAAATAACTTTTAATGGCCAAACCCCAGATTTGTACTTTTTTTTTTTTTCTAACTGCTAAAACCATTCTCTTCCACCTGGTTTTACTGTAACATTTGAAAAAGGAATAAATGTTGTCCCTTTAGTGGTGCTTTTTCATGAGTGGTCTTCTGGGGGTGAACGTGAGAAGACTGGCCAACCTCAAGCTTTGGGAGGATTAAGACAGGTAAGTCTGGGGCTTTGTTGAAGGCTTGCCCAGGTTCTCATGGACACCAGAAGGGCAGAGACATGAACCCAGGCAATACTACAGAGTAGAGATGAGCTCAAGAGGGTATAGAAATGTACCATTTTATTACAAAGATTCTCACAAAAATGAATATAGTATCTCAAAATGGAAACTAGACTACCAATCTTCACCTGCAGAATTGGGGGAAGACAGAGAGGGCAGGCATGAGAACAGAACCAATCTAAAAATGGCTGATGTTACCTTAAGAGCCTAAAAACAACAGGGAGTCCCTGAAGACCCAGCCACCCTTCTCAAATGGTCAGCAAGGGCACCTTTCCAAAGCTACGAAGCAGGCACTTCAAGATTTTGTCCTATGGCTGCTTAAGCGGATCCCCTTTACCCAGTACCCATTAGGGTTCAAGAGTTTGGGAGGGATGGGTTGCAAGGCAGCTACTAGAAAAGTAATGTGTGCCCTGACCTCAGGGCCCTGGTTCCTATCTAGTCCCTGGGGATATTTATATTTAATATATTTTTATATAAATACACAGAGAAATAGAAAATATAAAATCTGAAGGGTTGTGGGATAAAGGTGGGGATTTGGCAAGAAGCCAGAACTGGAGAGGTCTCTTCAGGCCAACTTGACCTCTTCCTTGACCCTGAGGAGAGAGCAGAGACTGACATTAGATAACCCACCCTAGAGACCTCGGAAAAAGGAAGGGCACAATGACTTCCTCAGGCCCTTGGCTGCCCAGGTGACTGCTGAAGGCTGGAGCTTCCTAGCTCTGCCTAGAACTGCAGAAACCGACAGACTGGTCCCTGAAAGAGGCCTTTGTAAGCTGGACCAGCTGTCCCTGTGCTTTCCCTCTTGGTGTGGTGGGACAAAGGGGCTGGTGCTCCAATGCCAGGGAGCAGACAGACAGTTCTTTCCTCACCCTTTGGCTTCTTGCTTCTCTTCCTTGGTTTTCTCCTCTTCTGTGACTTCTAGAACATAAGAATGCAGGGATGGTCAAGGGAAAGACTAATGGGATCTGAAACCCCTTCCCAACATCACAGCTCAGTGGAGAGAGAAGTACGTCCCAAGCCCTCCCAGCTAGACCTGTAGAGAACAGGTTGGACCGGTTTCCCAGCCTGCTGGAGCCTAAACCCAGTGGGTGGAGGCAGCCCCCTGGGAAACGGGTGAAGCACTGGGAGGCTTGGGTGGTATGAGAGCCCCGCCTGACCAAGGGGAGCCCAGGCATGTCCCTGGCTCTGGAACCTGGCAGGGCTCTATCAGCCAGTGAGGATGACGAATTGAGTTTCATTCTTCTGTGGGCCACTTCAAGGAACCACAGGAAGGCCCACGTAGCTGAGGGAGTACCCCAAGGAGCTGACAGTGCCAAGTCGGCTCCCCACCCCCACAGTGCCCTACATAAATTCATCTTCCAGGGCCTGGGGCTCAAGACCCAAACTCACCTTTCTTCTCTTCCGGATCTTTCTCTTTCTCATCCTCTGTTTTGACTCTCTTGGCTTTCTTGAAGTTGGAAGAGTTCTTGCGCCCGCCTTCTCCCTCCTCGTCAGAGTCAGAGAACTCTTCCTCACAGGCAATTCGTTTGTCCGAGGAACAGACTGGGAGATAATGAATGGGACATTCCAGTGAGAGAGCAGATTCCTTCTCTCAGCAAAGAATGCTTTTCTGCACGTTCCCGCAAAAGACACCGAGGGAAAGGGACCTGGACTCTAAATTATCCCTACAGGTACGAGCACTGGGGTTCTCAACAGCTGGGCAGCTTGGACAAGGGCCTATGGAGTAGGGAGGCAAAGGCCCCCGAAGTTTGGGTCTTACTTGAGATGCGTTTGTCAGGGTCTTCTTCATCCTCATCGCCACTCTCCTCTGGAATGGCGTCCTCAGGGATGGCCTGCATTTGGACCCCAGGTGCGTGGGGCAGCATTCTCAGGTTCTCAAACAGCCGCTGTCTATGGCCAATGGTAGAGAGGTTGGCTGGGCTCTGATCAGGGACCAACCGGAGCTTGAAATGTTCAATTAGGGGTGTGTGGGGCAGGGGTATACTCACTTGATCTTTTCCAGGTACTCATTAGTGTTCTGGTTAGTCATATTGGAAGGACTGATGTGAAGTTTGAAATCTGGTCCAAAGTATTCGAAGTAGTCGTTGTATGGAAGCTCTAATTGGGGTGGGGGCGGGTGAGAGAGTTAAGAGATCTGGCCACCATGGAACCCTGAGAAAAGCATTTGCAGGTTTATCTGGGCCTGTCAGCCCAGCTATCAAACAGAAGCATGCCTTTAAGATGGGGTGAGACTTGGGAAATCCTATAGGATTTCAAGGGTTTAAAAGCCAAAGCCATTCTCCAGGGTCCACACCAGTGGTGTCTGGGTGTGTGTATGTGAGTGCCTATGTATAAGGAGAAGGCTGAAGCCCCTGATTTAGAAAAATTTAGGCAATATTCACTGAGAGTACTCTCTCCCTCACTACCCCAATTACCCTATAGAGTATGAATTCCAAAGCTATAACTACTGATAATTCTGTCCAGACCGAAAGTCAACGGAGGATGGACAGGGGCAGCTAAAGGACTCGGAAAAAAAACTGATGGCTATAGTCTGAAAATCACAAGAGGCTAGCAACAGAATCAGAGTCTGAAAAGGAGACGCTGCAGAGCCAGGGGGAAGGGGGTGTGAGCTCAAGGACACAGGAGCTCACGCACTGCCCGGACCAGTCTGGCCCCGGAGCCATTACCATTAGGGATCTCCGTGTCCAGGGCCACAGCTGTTTCATATGTCCAGCACCGGGCGACATTACGAATTGTGTAGCCACCTCCTCCCAGCATCAGCATAGGCAGGTTGAAGCTCTTCACAAATTCCACACACTTGGCATGCCCTTTGGTGGGAGAAGGGGTGCCAAGTTACAGGAGCACCCAGCAGGACCCTGCCCGCCCATCTCTATGCTACCTGGGACTCACCTTTGATGGTCAAATTGAAGCAACCTAACCGGTCCCCAGACAGGGAGTCAGAGCCACACTGCAAGACAACTGCACTGGGCTGGAACATCTCCATTACTTTGGACATGACCTGAAAGGACACAACCTGGTCACCACCAGCCTCAAGAAAAGCTTTTGGGGTTCAGGCTGAAAAGTGTGGGTGCAACACTTTCTTCTGTTCCTTATTCGCCACTCCTGCCTTTTCACTCTTCCCCAGGCTGAGGAGTAGAGAAAATGGAGAGCCAATCTGGGCTTCCCGTTTCCCTACTTTGTTTAGTTTTCCAGGAGTCCTCTAGCACTAGTAATCCTGAGCCTAAAACAGCCTCCTTATTAATTCCCTACATCCTTCCCTGCTCTCCAGGTCCAAGACCACTGGCTCCAAGAAGCTCTTCTGACCCTTAGCTGCATCTGCTCATGCATCTGGTCCTACAGACTTTGAGCCTCACACTACAAAGAGCTGCCTCACTTTTGTATATCTCATTCTCACAACTAGATTCCAATGTGACTGAGGACAGAGACTGCAACTCAGGCTTCTCTGCCACTCTTACTACAGGGCATGCATCAACAGTGGGCACCTGGTGTTTGCTAAACTACTACGTGACCTAACGAGGTTACTACTCTAGTAGTTACTACTCTTGCTGCTCACAGGTGAAGAGTTAACTCCTCAGCATGGCCTTCCAAGCTCCCTTTGAAATACTAACCCAACAAATATTTTCTACCACATCCTTCAAGACCCCTCCCCGCATCATACAGGCCTACATGCTACATATTGGCGCCTCTGCTGGAGCCGTTCCCTCTGCCACCTGCCCCCGGCCTCCAGACCCCCTCCTTCTTCTTCACATGAGTAACTCCTCGTTTCTCAGAGTCCTGCTCAAATGTCACCACCTCTGTGAAATCACCTCTGACTACCCTTTCCCCAGCTCAGACAGCAGTTTTTCTCTCTCGTTCCTCTGTTCCTCCCTCAAAAACAGCACTAACCACATGTACTGGGGATGTGCCTGCCTCCCACACCATGGACTACACCATGGACTGTGAGGTCTTCAAGGACACAGATCATGCCTTAGACATTCCTGTATAACAACAGTGTTGGATAAAAGATTCAGATATATACTTGGAGAAATTTTGTCCTCTCAACTGGCCATACAGCATGCAATCCAGGGTTCAAACCCGTCTCATTTCCAGCCAGCCTCTCGTTGGGGAGAGGACCCCTGAGGTGCTTTTGCTACCCCTCCCTTAGACCAATCCCATTTACAGCCCAGTGGTGGAAACGCCACTTACCGGCTTGAAAATGGCCTCATAGGACTCGTCGTCAATCCCATCTCGGAGAGGGTAGTTAACAGCATAATACTTGCCTTTGCCAGCTCCAATATCCTAATCAAGAAGGACATTAAAGTAAAACTGAAAGATGAAGCTAGGAGGAAGCTCAAGGGTAGGGGCTGGAAGGCTAAGGAAAGAGGCAGTGGTTCTAAGAGACAGACGCTGGGTCCATGTGGTGGGCCAGGGACAGAGCAAGTTAGCACCATTCCCCTCACTGGTGGGACAACTCTAGCTCACGTCTCTGGACAAACCACTGAGTCTGCCCTCAGGCTGAGAATCATTTATGGGGCCAGAGGCTGAATATCCCACCCCCACAGCATGACTGGATTAAAGGTGGGGGCTAGACCACAGAATTAACACCCACGCCACAGCAACCCTTTGCCAAACATGTTATTGCTCACTCCTCTGCTCCCCCACCCTCAGCTCTAGGGAGGTGTGGAAAGCAAGCCGAAAGGAAGAATTCTTCAAAATGGTAAATGCTCAGTTATTCTAACGCTTGCCATAGCAAACTGACTTAATGCCACTTTTTCACCCAAGGGCCACTGGCATGACAAAGTGGATGGTTTCATTGTATCCATGCTAACACAAGCAGAAGAGTTTAATGAATTAGCTTCCAGGGATTCTTATCCTGAGGTCCATGGATGGGCTTCAGTAGGAAGAGGTGTCTATTAACTATTCAATATCAAACATAAAATTTCATGTACATTTCTGGGGAGAGAGCAGCTTTCAGTCAGATGGTCAAAGGGGAAGGTAACCTAAAAATACTAAGAACCCTTATATTGGTTCACAAAGGTCCCAATTCCTAGCCCATGGGAGAGTACCTGATGTTTCTAGCCTAAAATTCAAGCTGTCTAGGACATCTGAACAGTGTAATGCAACTCAGCTGTGGCCAGGAGGAAGTGCAATGAGTCAGGAGGCGCCCATCCCTCACAACCCTGTATGCTCCATCATTCCCTTCCTCCAGAACAAGAAAGGGAAAGAGAGCGTGGCAGGTGTGTGGTCTCCGAATGGCAGAAGAGGCAGGAAGTGGTTTTTGGTGGTATGAGACAGGAGAGTTAGAGCTGGCAGCTGAAGGTGAGCTGGCTGGCCCCTGAAGGGAGTTCTCACCCGTAGGTCCCCAGTTCCTGGGAAGTACTCTCCATATTTATGAAAGGACACAGTCATGACTCGGTCTGTGGTATAGAAGGCCTCTTCCACGCCATCGCCGTGGTGAATATCAATGTCAATATACAGCACCCTCTGGTGATACCTAGGATCAGAAGGGGGTCAGGGGGTTCTGGGGGCTCTTTGGGAGTGGGACGCGCCAAGGGCGCCAGGGCCCAGCTTACCGGGCTGGCTGCCTCCCTCAGGTATCTCTAAGCACCAGAGACGTGGAAACTGGCTGAAGGAAGGTGGAAGAGCGGCAGGGTGTCTCCAGAGGCCTGACCAAGCCGACCAAGTCCGATCTTCCTACTCTACAGCCAGGGTCAACTCCAGCCACACAGGGACATTCTGGAGGCAGGATCTGAGCAGCACCTGCCCCTGATCTTGCCGTGGGCTCAGATCCAATCAAGGCCTCGTCAAGGAGAGGATGGCCAGAGACACTCACCAAACACATCCTAGCCAGCATGCCGCTAGGAAAGGCAAACTAGGGAGGCAAGCCCGGGGGAGAGGGAGTGGGGACCTGGCCTAAGGTGCTCCTCCGAGACAAGGCCAGGCAGGCATACTTTAGCAGTTCCAGGATGGCCAAGACGATATCATTGACGTAACAGAAGCCAGATGCCTCGGACTTCTTTGCATGGTGTAGGCCCCCAGCCCAATTCACAGCGATGTCCGTCTGCTGCTTATTAAGTTTCACGGCACTTGCTGGGCACCGGAAGAAAGAACACAAGCCTGTCACAAAGTCCCTCTCTCTCCTTTCCCCAAAAAACCATGGGAACCCAGTGAGAGATAGGACCTGCCTATTTAACAGGTGAACTGTACAATTCACCAGCTAGCCCTCTCCCTCTGTCTACTCCAATGGGAATAAACACAATATTGGCTACTCTAAAAAACCTGTTTTCCAAACTGAAAGTGGTAAAACTCACTAATAGGCCTTAAAATTGGTTTAGTGGGCTATGGTTAGTGTGTGTATATATATATATATATATATATATTTTTTTTTAATGATAGACTATAGAATAAAAATAGCAGAGTAACAGTAAAGGTAACCACTCTTTTGTGAAACTAGCTGCAGAGCAAGAGAGGATGTGTGTGTGCGAGTACGTCCATAACCAGGATTTTAAGTGTAAATGTATTTCTTACTGTGGTTCATGGTCAAAATATTTTGAAGATACCAAATGTAGCAGACAGAGGCTTGAAGTACAAATAGGTCCAAGAAGAAGTGCGAGAAAAATACACACCATGTGCGCAAATGCCTTTGCGGCAGTATGACTTTAACAGCAATAAGAACATGAGGGATCCCCTGGCAGTGCAGTGGTTAGGACTCCAAGCTTCCACTGCCAAGGGCTCAAGTTCAGTCCCTGGCCAGGAAACTAAGATAGATCCTTCAAGCTGCATGGTGTAGAAAAAACAAAAAACAAAAAAACACCAACACAGAGCAACTTGAGTAGACTAATTATATCAACTGAGGTTGGTCCATAACATAGAATAATCATGTAGCCACTAGATATCATGCTAAACCTTATTACAGCTAAATTTCAAAGATTTACTAAGTAGGGACTTCCCTGGCAGCTCAGTGGTTAGACTCCGCACTTTCACTGCCACGGGCCCAGGTTCAATCCCTAGTTCAGGAACTAAGATACTGCAAGCCACATGGCATGACCGGAAAAAAAAAAAAAGATTTACTAAGTAAAAAATGTAGTAGGGAGGCACAAAACTATACATACACATTTTTGTAAAATATAGATGAGTATATGTTTTGTCTGGATACGTGCACAAAGAAAAAAGCATGGATGTACAAACACCAAAATGGTAATGATGGTTATCCATGACAGTGTGATTGCAGTCAGTTTTTTTCCTCTGTATACTTCTTTGTTTTCTGAGATTATATTGTGAGGTGGTAGGGAGAGGCGAGGAGAAAAACAATGATCACAGAAAAATAAATATTTGTTAAGAAATGGTAGAGTGATCCCAGAGATAACATAGATATTAATGGAAGTGGGAGATACGTGGGAAGTGTTTCTGACCTCTAAATGTAATTACCATGCTCTTTTGTAAGACACAGATGATGACACTTCCTATTTTTACAGCACTTTGCAGTTCACAAATTACTTTTATGTTCAGCATCTCAACAACCCCATGAGGTCTGCAGGGAGTTCCTGTATACAGGATGTCTTAGTAGGAAAGGACAGGCTAGGACACATATCTATACCATGTCAGATTGAACCTGGCCTCAGACAGAAGCAGAATAACATTTTAAGGACCTAACGTAAAAACCCACAGGACCATTTTACATGGTCACAGGTCAGCCTCACTAGGACAGTGGCCTAAAAGACAGACCTCATTGGTACAGCCCAGAATAGCCCTTAATGAAGGGTATATTCCTTACCCACAGAGCCACCAGTAGACAGCTGACAGAACTCAAACAGGCCATCAAATACCGGACAGTCCTCACCGACGTTGACTTGAAAAAACACGAAAAGGTTAGTTTCCACAATTTCCTTTTGGTTTTGTTTACATTATTTATGAGCTGATGGAAAAAACACAGCATTTGGATTCAGAAGGCTTGGGTTCTTGTCCAGGCCCTCCTGCTTACTGACTGTGGGACTGGGTCTAGTCATTTAATTTCCTTGAGCTTTGGCGCATTATCTTTAACAAGCAACAATGATATCCACCTCACCTAATTCTTGAGAAGATTAATAGAAACCATACATGGGGAAGCATTCAGCAAGTAAGTACTCGGAAAATGCTGTTTCACTCCTGAGGGAGAAAAATTTAGCCTCTTATTCCAGCCTGGGTTTGTTCCTGGATCTTACTCCAGTGGGTCAACAAGCAAGCAAAGAACAGAGGGCTATACTATCCTCCACTGATGCTTAACAACATGCTGGTCACCATGCTAAGTGCTTTAAATACTTGGTGTCATCTATGCTCACACAACTTTCTGAGGTAGGATTTGGTCCTGTTTTTTTTTTTTTTTGGTCCTGTTTTATAAGTGGGGAAACAGGCTCAAAGAGGTAACTGCCAGTAAATGGCAGAGGCAGTATTCAAGGATTGGTCTGTCCATCCTAACAGCCCATGAAAATATACTCTGGTCTTTTCCCCAGTAATTTCACATACATAATCTCGAATCTGCCTAACAACTCCATAAAAGATGGACAGGACCAATATCAACCCCACTGTGCAGAGGAACAGTGCAGATGTGAAGTTAACTGACTTGCCCAAGGCTATATAACCAGGCAGTGAGTGGTAGAACCAGAGTCCAGGTGTCTTGACTCCCACAGTTCAGTGCTCTTTCTACTACAACAAGTAACAATTGGAGGAAAGTTATTTCAGGCCTAAAAAGGTAAAAGTGCAAACTAACACATAATGTGGAAACACATGCAAACAATAATGCAAATAAAATGAAAAAGACAGGAAGGGAAGCGCATTTGAAGTGTACAGACTCAGAGCTAGAGAGGAACTTTACAGCTCCAAGTCTCCGCTCACAAAAAAGGAAACTGCTGAGATATCAATGATACCCAGAAGTTAGAGGCAAGGCTGCTTGCCTCAGCCTTCACACTGCATCCACTATTATCAATAAAATTGGAGCAAAGAGAGGGAGCCCTAGGGTGAGGAGGGTAGAAGAGCCCAGCTTAGACTGTGGTGACCTGTTGAGACACAGCTGAAGCTCAAGGTTGGCAACAGCCACCAGAGTTACCAATCCTAGTACTGCCCTAAACTTGGGAGGGTGCTCTGATCTGGAGCCCTGCCAAGAGCCGTGCTATGAGGAAGGATGGTGTGCATAAGGGGGCAAGCAGAAGGTGGCCCTCTCGCTCACTTCCCAGGTAAACATTGGGAGGCTGTGTCAATAAGAACTTTGGTCCCGGAGGCCAGGCTATTTATTTATCCATTGGCAATTGATTTCCCTCTCTGGCGGCTTCCTCCTTCGGTGGGTTTGGCCTGTCTGGGTTTCTAGCTTTGCTTATACTCCTGTTTGATGTGGAGCCCCCATGGGAAGAAACTGGTCTTTTAGAAATGAGAAAAAATATTTTCCTTCAGGCCCCACATCAATATGCAGCTCAAATGACCAGTCCATTATTCCCAGGAGCTGTGTGATTACAGACAGAAAAGGTAAAATGGGAGAGCAGACCCTCACCTGGACTAATCTGTGAGACCAGGGAGGACTTTTCTGTGGGTTTTCTCTCTTCCCACTATATTTTTCTCATTCTTAGCCTGGCTTTAGACTGACGGGGAGCAATAATGGGTGAGAGATATGGGAGCAGATGTAGGTTGAGAAGGCAGTAAAAAACATACCGCAGAGAGATGTACGGGATTAAACACTGCCTTCAGGATAGGGCTTACTCCTTTAGTGGCGGCGGCAGTGGTAACGGGGTGGAGAGGGGAGTAGAAGAAAAGGGCGTGTGATCAATTAGAGGTGTCCAGGGGTTTCAATATTGGTAATATTTTCTTTCTTTGGCTGATTACAGGAACATGGATGTTCATTACATTATTTTTATGCTTTTTTGTGTGCCTGAAATATTTTATTTGCAACATATTTTAAAATACTCCAGGGACTTCCCTGGCATCCAGCAGTTAAGACTCCATGCTTCCAGTGTGGAGGATGTGGGTTCGATCCCTGGTCCAGAAACTTAAATCCCACATGTCACATAGCGCAGCCAAAATAAATAGATAAATTAAAATACTCCAGAATCAGGAAACTCGAGTTCCACTCTCCATGCTACCACTATCTTGCTGGGAAAGTCATTTTACCTCTGTAGGTTTACAAAATGGAAAAGCATGCCTCCACATTTTATTAGCACAAGTTCCTTTTATCATGTTTCTACCATGAGCCTCATATTTTGATAGACTATCTGCCCTCCACCAAAATGCATTTATGTTCCCATTATTAAATATTAGATCAGAACTTCTAATTTAGATTCTCAAAGTCTCAAAGTGAACACAAAGCATTTAAATAACATTCTAGCCAAGAGCAAGGGAATCTGACTTATTTGGTCTTCTTAGAGGTATGACTTCTCAGGTTCATGGTGGTAGTTTAGTTGCTAAGCCATGTCGCACTCTTGGGACCACATGGACTGTGGTCCTCCAGGCTCCCATGTCCTTGGGACATGATTTCCCTGGCAAGAACACTGCAGTGGGTAGCCATTTCCTTCTCAAGGGATCTTTCCAACCTAAGGACTGAACCCCAGGCCCCCTGTGTTGGCAGGTGGATTCTTTACCACTGAGCCACCAGGAAAGCCCAACTTCCTAGGCTAGGTGTTGGAAAATACTGAAACAGAGCTCAGCTCGTCATCCCTGTTGTTCTCTCTGTACAGACACCTCTGGTTATAAAGCACTGCACTAAGTGGCATCTCTCTGGCTCTTGTCAGTTAAGTACCCTGAAGTCCTTAGAAAGCTTCATCCTTCTTACCTCCACCTCCAATGATAGAAAATCTCAGACCTAATTTTTTTAATGTACAACTTTAGAATGCTGGTTTTGGGAAAAATGGAGCAAACTGGGAGCCAGAACCAAACTACTGTACACCCAAGGGCCTAATATGCTGTCTGCCTTGGAAGATTTGAAAATAATAAAAGCAGTAAGTCATAAGAGCAAAAGCTACTATTTACTTTCACTGACAGTTGGTGCTTTAAATACATTATCTTACTTATCCCCCCAAACTCCATTATAAAACAGGCACTACCGTCTTCCTTTTAAAGAGGAGAAAACAAGGCTCAAAGAGGCTAGGGGACTTCCTCAAGAACACATAGCTAAGTGGGAGAGCCACAGGTTTCAAACTAAGACATCAGAGCTCATTCTTCTGCTGCAAAACCAAGCTGCTTCACTAATGAGAGCCCTCTCTGCTGAGAACAGAGCCTGGTCACCAGCCTAAATAAGTTTTGGAACCCCCTAAAGGCATCAGGAGCAAAGGAATGAATCTGTCTCACCTTGAGACAGACTGAAATGAAGTAAGACCATGCCAATTTAGATAGTAAATACCTTAGATGGGGCAGCTGGTCCTGGAGTTGTGGGTGGCAAAGAAGCTTAATGCTTCCAAAAAGGTCTCTGTAGTTCTGTAATCATTAGCAGTGCACAATTATTGTAACAAATAAATTTCTGCCTTAGGAATCAGACTACCTTGTGGCCAGTAGTAACAAGAAAGTGTCATAGGTTTCCTGGTATTCCAAAATAAACTATCATAAACTACTCAAAACTTCTTCTAGACAATACTGCTATACTGTTTTATTACGAGATCTTAGGTGCTACATGATAACTTATAAAATAACACAAGGGAGAAATCATGTATGATAGTTTCTTCCCAAATTTGAACATATTTTTCCCCACAACTAAAACAATCACCATAATTCCTACAAGCTGAGTGTGGCTTCTGAAATGATCTGGTTTTAAGTTCCAGAGGGCAGGGGCAGAATCACCTCAACTCAAAGATAACATCATCTAGAGTCTGTCCTAAGTAGCTGCTAGATTCTCAACTAACACTCACATAGTCAGAGCAGTTACAGCTGCATGGGATGCCATCCAGTCCACTTTACAAAAGAAAAATCTGAGGAGAAGTGACTTGACAGTCAGTTAGGAGTCAGAGCTGGGACCTGTATCACCTGTCTCCCTCTCCCAGACCAGTGCTTTTTCCATTACAAAAATCATGGTTTGGGGGGGATGGTGTTGTGAACCTAACTGGACAATGTTCAGTCTCTATTCCTTACAATCAGGAAACAAAGCCAGTCCTGAGACAAAACAAGCACTGTGGTGCCCTTAGGAAGCAGGGGAAATCAGGTATCACCTGAATGGGGGAATACAAGCGAAGGGAGGGTGAGTCTCTCCAACTAGAAGGGGGGCCTAACGCGGGCTTGAGAGTAGAGAGGGAGCAGAATGCACTTACATCTCTGCATCTGCTTGCTGTACTCGGACATGTTATCTGGGCGGATGGAGCGTAAGAATTTAATGTAGTCATCACTGTGGTACTTGGTCATCTCCTCAGCATTGGCTTTGTGAGGGCGCTGGAAGACAGAGGGGAGAGAAGCGTGTTAGCCTTGAGCATGGCCAGTCTTCACTGGGCACTGAGCTACACAGGACCAAAAGAACTCACTGATGAGATTCAGGCCTCAGGACACTCACAGGCTAGTTAAGCAAACATGATTATCAAAAGATAGTCAGTATCTCACAACTTAGACTGCAACTCAAACTCTATTGCTTAGGCAAGCCTATTTTTTTCCCCCATTTTTTAAATCTAAAAACTGTTTTAAGTTTTTAACTGTGGTGGCAAGTCTATTGCTTGGGCCTCAATTTCCTCATTTACCAAATAGAGAGAACAACATCTACGTCACAGGAGAGTTGTGAGAAGTGGATGAGATTATTAAATCTCTTTGTAAATTGTTTTACAAATTATTACTTCAATATTAAATGTAACAATATACAACTATAGGCCAAACGGCTCTAAGAGTTCAAGAAGGAGAGGTGACTAGTACTGAGTGAAATAGATGGCAAATCCTTTATAACTCATCATCATACCAATAATTCTGATCACATCCTCCCGATAAAAACTTCCTTGAGGGACTTTCCTGGGGGTCCAGAGGCTAAGACTCTGTTCCCAAGACATGGGGCCTAGGTTCGATCCCTGGTCGGGGAACTAGATCCCACATGCTGCAAATAAGAGTTCGCATGCCTGAACTAAAGATCCCACCTGCCACAATGCAGATCCAGCATGCTGTAACTGGGCCCGGGGGAGGCCAAATAAATAAATATTAAAAAAAAAAAAGAAACTTCTTTGACATAGTAATTTCCTGGTTATCCCAAAATTCTGATTCAGCCTGTCCTCTTTTTAAAAATTCTCCCAAAGAAATTTTTACTTAAAAAAAAAAGAAAAAGACTTCCCTTGTGGTCCAATGGTTAAGATTCTGAATTTCCACTGCAGGGAGCGTGGGTTCAATCCCCGGGTGGGGAAGTTCCACATGCTGTGTTGGTACAGCCAAAAAATTTAATAAAAATAAAAGTTCTCTTCCTCTCATTCCTTAAAGGTGGGTCTCCTTCAAAGATAACCCTCTTCTTTTCTAATAACCCATATTTTTACAGTTTATAAAGCATTTTCAAAACAGCTAACAGTAATTGTTTACTCTGTGCCAGCCACTGTTTCAGGCACTTTACTGCTATCCAGTATGAGACAACCTTTTAAAGTTCATACTGTTATTATATTCACTCTGCAGTAAGGAAACTACAGCAGAGAAGGGTTAAACATAATTTGCCCAAGGTTACACAGCTAGTAAGCTGGAATAAGAACCCAGAGGTCTGGCTCTAGATACTGATAGAGAGATATCCGACTCTCATTTAATCCTCCTTTACTGACGAATATTAAGAATGAAACACAGGGGCTTTCCTGGTGGTCCAGTAGTTAAGAATCTGCTTCCAACGCAGGGGACTCAGGTTCGATCCCTGGTCCATGAAGATCCCACATGCCACAAAGCAATTAAGCCCGAGCTCCGCAGCTACTGAAGCCTTCGAGCCTAGGGCTGTGCTCAGCAACATGAGAAGCCACCACAATGAGAAGCCTGTGCGCTGCAATGAAGAGTAGCCCCTGCTCACTACAACTAGAGAAAGCCCAAAAGCAGCAGGGAAGACCAAGCTCAGACATAAATAAATAAATCTTTTACTAAAAAACAAAACAAACCCATAGTGAAAGAAGCAAGTACTAGTTTCAAATACTAAGTTGTTTCCACTATACTTCCCACTCTTGACAATGTTGTCAAAGCTCTGCTTTGGTGATCACCTTCTAGATAGCTGACCGCCCAGACTTTCACTCCGTCTTGATGTTCTAAGCTTCAGATTCACAATTCCAATAGCTTCCCAGCCAGTTCCGCTCACAAATCCTACAGGCACTTCAAATTCTACTGGACATAACAACTTGTTGAGAGCCTAGAGGCATTTAAACTTAACTTCCAGAACTACTCTGATGCTGTTTTTGTTAGTGAAGTGTCATCTTTAACTCTGTCCTTCTTGCCTTCCATTTCGATCCATTGCCAGTCATTATACCTCCACAATGGTTCTTTTTCCCCCCTCCATAATATTGACTGCATCCACCACCTTATTTCTCCTATGCTCCTCTTTCCCAGGTTTCCTATTCTCCCTACCATTCATTCAGTTGCTCCAGACAAAAGTTAGAGCATCACCCTTGACTCCTCATCTGCTACATTCAACTTCTCTTGAAACTACTGCCAGTGTCTCTGTCAAACCTGTCCACTTCCATCCCCAGGTCACTGGCAACATTCTTCTTAACCTTAACAATTGTGAATCTATTCTCAATTGTACAGCCAGAGTAATCTAAAATTCAAACTGAATCCTGTCACTACCCTCTAAAATCCCTTCAGTGGCTTCATTATTCACAAGATCAAGCTCAAATTCTTTAGTTTGGCTTGAAAAACCAAAATAATTGGGTCCCTGCTCACCTCTCTAGAATCCTCCTAAAATATTTTATGCTCTAGCCTAGGGAATACCAAATTCAAAGCACTTGTAAGAGCCAGGCAGTTTAGCTAACTTGACAAACAAAAACTAGTGAGGAAATCTGGGCCTAAATGCCAGGGTCTTCTGGGTTAAATTCCATTTATTTCAAAGGTTAGATGCTAACATAAAGTTCTTAAAAATACTTCGTGAATTAAATAAGAATGTTTGAGGGGTGGAATTTTTCTCATGAAATGACTGTACCAATCTGCTGAGCACAACTCTACTAGCGATTCTCTAAGGAAATTCTCTCCCATCTTTAGGCCTCTGCACATGCTATGGTCTAGAATAGTGTTCTCTCCACATCCTTCTATGCTACCTTTAGGCTGCAATTGAAAAGTTAATTTCCCCAGAAAGCTGTCCTTGACCCCCAGAGTCTCAGTTAAGTAACTCTCTGAAGTGCTCCCCTGAGAACCCTGTACTTCCTTGTCATCACATTCAACCTGTATAGAAACTGAGCTGCTTACTTTACTCTGGGAGGCCAGAAGCAGGTCTGACTGTATTCTACAAACACAGGACAGGGGAGGAGTTCACAGGTGGCCTAGTGGTTAGGACTCCAAGCTTTCACTGCCATGACCCAAGTTCAATCCCTGGTCAGGGAACTAAGACGCTGTACAGCTTGTGCAAGTGCTCAATAAAAATCTGTTGTCATAATAAATTAACTCTCATTTGGATTATTTTTTGGTCTCCTAATCAGTTCCATTTATATCCAGTCTAACCCTCTTCCAATCCATTTTCCATAATGGTGTCACAAAAATCTTTAAAAAGTCAATGCCCTCTTCTAGAACATTCAATGACAAAAGAAAAGATTTTAAAGTCTAGCACAGTAATCAAGGGGACTTTAAACTCAATTTTAAAGGACAGCATAGGAGGAGAAGGGGATGACAGAGGACGAGATGGTTGGATGGCATCATTGGCTCAATGGACATGAGTTTGAGCAAGGTCCAGGAGACGCTGAAGGACAGGGTGTGGCGTGCTGCAGTCCATGGGGTCCCAAAGAATCAGACATGACTGAGCGACTGAACAATAGTAATCAAGGAACTTTACAGGGTTCCTTTCCCAATCTAATCCTCCCTGCTACCCTCTTTCATAAACATAATCATCCAGAAAATAACTCTTCTTCAACAAGACCTACAGAGCTTCCCACCACAGTGACTCTGATTAAGCCTTTCTACTATTTGAAATTCATCCCTATCCCATACCTCTGAAGGACAAAGCCAATCTCAAAAGCTGCCTCTTTCACAAAATAAAAGCAAATCTCAGCCTAAGAACCTATCTCATCCCAGGCCACAACGTTTCAAGGAATATGACCTCATAATCAAAAATCACAAAAGAGGACTTCCCTGGCGGTCCAATGGTTAAGAATCCCCCTTGAAATGCAGGGGATGCAGGTTCAATCGCTGGTCAGGGACCTAATACTCCACACGCCATGGAGCAACTCACCTCACATGCCACAACCACTGAGCCCACAGGCCACAACTAGGGAGTCTGCGCGCCACAACAGAAGATTCCGAACGCTGCAACAAAGACCTAACGCAGTCAAATAAATAAATATTTTTAAAAAATCACAAAACACAAGGAAACAAAGCACCAGAGGTAAGAAGTCATAGAAACAACTAATAGCAGAATCAGATCCTCAGGGACCTTGGACATATGCTGAAATAGAAAAGAACAGCACTGAGAATCCCCTGGCAGTCCAGTGTTAGGATGCCAGCACCCTCACTTCAGGGGGAATGGGTCAGATCCCTTATCGGGAACTAAGCCTGCATGCTATGGGGTGTGGCAAAAACAATAATAATAAATAATAGTAATAATTTAAAAAGAGAAAAGGATTGAATTTTTATGTGACGTAAAGTGAAAGTCACTCAGTTGTGTCCGACTCTTTGCAACCCTATGGACTGTAACCTGCCAGGCTCCTCAATCCATGGAATTCTCCAGGTAAGAATACTGAAGGAGGTTGCCATTCCCTTCTCCAGGGGATCTTTCCAACCCAGGGACCAAACACGTGGCTCCTGCATGTCAGGTGAATTCTTTACAGTCTGAGCCACCAAGGAAGCCAAGAATATGGGAGTGGGCAGCCTATCCCTTCTCCAGGGGATCTTCCCGACCCAGGAATCGACCCAGGGTCTCTTGAATTGCAGGTGGATTTTCTACCAGCTGAGCTGGTAGTATTTATATACCAGTAAACGAAGATCATGGCATCTGGTCCCATCACTTCATGGGAAATAGATGGAGAAACAGTGGAAACAGTGTCAGACTTTATTTTGGGGGGCTCCAAAATCACTGCAGATGGTGACTGCAGCCATGAAATTAGAAGACGCTTACTCCTTGGAAGAAAAGTTATGACCAACCTAGATAGCATATTAAAAAGCAGAGACATTACTTTGCCAACAAAGGTCCGTCTAGTCAAGGCTATGGTTTTTCCAGTGGTCATGTATGGATATGAGAGTTGGACTGTGAAGAAAGCTGAGCACCAAAGAATTGATGCTTTTGAACTGTGGTGTTGGAGAAGACTCTTGAGAGTCCCTTGGACTGCAAGGAGATCCAGCCAATCCATTCTGAAGGAGATCAACCCTGGGATTACTTTGGAAGGAATGATGCTAAAGCTGTTCCAATACTTTGGCCACCTCATTAGAAGAGTTGACTTATTGGAAAAGACTCTGATGCTGGGAGGGATTGCGGGCAGGAGGAGAAGGGGACGACAGAGGATGAGATGGCTGGATGGCATCACTGACTCGATGGACATGAGTCTGAGTGAACTCTGGGAGTTGGTGATGGACAGGGAGGCCTGGCGTGCTGCAATTCATGGGGTTGCAAAGAGTCAGACACAACTGAGCGACTGAACTGAACTGAAACAATTAAAAAATAAAAAGTTCACTTTGTGACACCAAAATGTATACTCAGAACTTATGAATAAAAGGAAAAGTCATGTGTTAAATTCTAAAAATAAATAAATAAAAAGTTCAAAAGATACAGTTTATGATAGCATTAAAAAATGAAGTAATGGGGAAAAAAATCTAGTAAAAGAGGTACATCATCTTTATGGAGAAAATTATAGAATTTTATATTGATAGCCAAATTCTCAACTCCCTCTCAACAGTGGAATGGATAGATTATGGAATATTCTACAATTAATTACTATACAGTAATATGAACAAGCTACAACTATACACAAAAAATACATATTATGTAATTCCATTTATATTAAATTCAGCAAAATTAAGCTATATTATTTTAAAATGGATAATTAGGTAGTTGAATTATGATCAACAGCAAGGAAGCAATTAACAGAAAAGTCAGAATTCTAGTTACCTCTGGAGGAAAAGAAGAGGCTACAATCAGGAAGGAACAGGTTTCTGAGCTACCAGCAATGCTTTATTATTTCTTGAACTAGCCGGTGTTCATGTGTATGTTTACATCAATTTGTTAAATTGCATATTTGTTTTATGCAGTTTTCGGTGTTAATATTTCATAATAAAGAAGTTAAAGGAAATCTAAAAAGACGTAATTAAATGGAGATATACATATACAATGTTCATGGATTCAAAAACTTACTATTCTCAAGATATCAATTCTCCCTAAGCTGATGCACAGAGTCACTGAAATTTCAACCAAAATTCTAGGAGATTTGTTTGTATCACTGATGAGTTAATTCTAAAATTTATGACAAGTGCAAGAGGAAATGTCAGCTGCTCGGTTGTGTCCGACTCTTTGCAATACCATGGACTATAGCCTGCCAGGCTCTTCTGTCCAAGGAATTCTCCAGGCAAGAATACTGGAGTGGGTTGCCATTCCCTTCTCTGCTGGATCTTTCCAACCTAGGGATCAAACCCAGGTCTCTAAAATTTATTCAGAGTACAAAAAGCAAGTAGCAAGTCACTTTTTCAAAAAAAAGATAAAGTGGGAGGACTTAATACTGGCTATCAAGACTTCATAAAAAGCTATTATAATTAAGCCACTGTAGTAACAGCATCCTTAAGAAGGCAATTGCTACCCATTCCAGTATTCTAGCCTGGGAAATGGAGAGGGCAATGGCACCCCACTCCAGTGCTCTTGCTTGGAGAATCCCATGGATGGAGAGGCCTGGTGGGCTGCAGTCCATGGGGTCGCTAAGAGTCAGGCACGACTTCACTTTCACTTTCACTTTTCATTTTCATGCCTTGGAGAGGGAAATGGCAACCCACTCCAGTGTTCTTGCCTGGAGAATCCCAGGGGCGGGGGAGCCTGGTGAGCTGCCGTCTATGGGGTCGCACAGAGTCGGACACGACTGAAGCGACTTAGAAGCAGCAGCAGCCTGGGAAATCCCATGGACAGAGGAGCCTGGCCAGGGCAAGAGAGGCAAAGTCAAGAGCACACAGGGCCCAGAAACAGACTCCAACATAGGATCTGGCACAAAGTAGGTGCTTAATAAGTATTTGTGGAATAAATTAATAAATATTGACATTTCAGATATAAAAATGGTGGCACTTAGCTCAGTGGGGAAACACAGACTTTTCAATCAATCAGCTGGAGAATATAGGGAAAAATTTCAGTGGTTTCTTTACTTCAAATCATGTTAAAACGTCAACTCTAGATAAGTGAATATCTGTATGTGAAAGGCAAACCTATGAAGATTTTTTAAAAATTAACATGAGAGAACACCTTAAGGGTTGGGAAGCATTTCTTAAGACATAAAAGTTCTTTTAAAAGAAACAATAAATATGACTACGTTACAATCAAGAATCTGTTTATTACGGATACATTAGATTGAAAAAGCAAAACCAGAGTAGAAAATATTTATAACAGTACACTGACAATGAACTACATATACCAAAATACATTGAAAAAAACAAAAAACTACTACAGGGGACTTTCCTGGTGGAAAAGGTGCAGTGATTAAGGTCCCCCACTTTCAATTTAGAGGGCTTAAGTTCAATCCCTGGTAGGGGACCTAAGATCCCATGTGCCACGTGGTCCAAAAATAAAAAAGAGAGGTAAAACTACTATAAATTGGTAAGAAAAAGAAAGCCAAATGACCCCAGAGGAAAATGGGCAAAAGAAACGAAGATACTTATAGCAGAGGACATACAGTTTTACTGGTCACTAGCAAAATGCAAATCAACACTGGGACTTCTAGCAGTCGAAAGGCTAAGATTCTATGCTTCCAATGCAGGGAATACAAGTTCAATTCCTGGTCAGGGAACTGGGGAACGAGGATCCCATGTGCCATGTGGTACAGCCCCCCAAAAAACAAATCAAGACCATAATTATAGTTTTTTTCTCACCCATTTGATTGGCAAAATTTAAAGTCTAATTCCAAGCATAAGAGAGGATGTAAATCAAGGTATCTGTTATATATTGTCAATTCATTCAACCACAATGAAAAACAACTTGGCATTTAATATTCACAAATCCTATAGTCCAGAAATTCTGCCCCCAGATAAAGAGCCATAAGAAAATTCTGCATATATACGCTTAGAGACATGTCTAAGAGTATCACAGAAAAACTGGTCCTAACATTAAAAACCTAGATACAGGACTTACCTGGTAGTCCAGTGGTAGAGAGTCTGCCTGCCAACACAGGGGACATAGGTTTATTTAATCCCTGGCCTGGGAAGACCCCACATGCTGAGGGGCAACTAAGCCCCTATGCCACAACTACTGAAGCCCGGGCACCTAGAGCCTATGCTCTGAAACAAGACAAGTCCATACACCACAAGAAAGAGTAGCCCATGCTCACAGCAACTGCAGAAAGCCCATTCGCAGCAATGAGGACCCAGCACAGCCAAGACAATAAATTAATTTAAAAAAACAGAGATACAAATCAAGATTATGATATACTGAAATGATAAAATATTATTCAGCAGAGAAAAAGGAAAGAATTATAGCTATATGCAACAAGTTGGATAGATTTTAGTAATTATATATATTGTGAGACAAAAGCAAGTCCCAGAAGACTACACATAGCATGCTAACCCTTTTTAAAAAATTCAAGAACAAGTACATAAATACTATATATTGTTTAGGCACATATATACATGATAAACATAATATGATAAGCAAAAGAATAGTAATCACAATATTTAGAAGATCAGGTTGTAGGAATATGGATGTTCATTGCATTAAAATAAGTATTAAGAAAAAATAAATTTAAAAAATATTTAAGTAAAGTGAATGAATAAACAAAGTAAATTCTTAAAAAAGATGGCCAAGCATGAATCTTTGGATGTTCATAAGCCAAGAAAAACAATTAACCTGAAGAGCCAATTACAACAGAAACACAAGAATAACCAGACAATCAAAAAGAAAAATGGGCAGAAGGCCTGAATGGGAACTTCAGTAGGGAAATCTGTAAAAAGATCCTCAACCTCACTAGTAACAAGAGAAATACCATCTTGGCATTATCTGCACGCCAAACAGCAATAAGGACGACTGTGTGCCGATATCCTCCGAGCACACCACCTGGTGAAACTCAAGCATACGTGCACCACGAGACATGTTCCAGAGTCTTCAGGACTTACCTGTTGGTCCAGTGGCTAGGAATCTGCCTGCCAATGCAGGGGACACAAGTTTGATCCCTGGTCCAGGGAGAGTCCATGTGCTACCGGGCAGCAAAGCCCATGCACCACAATTGGTGAGCCCAGGAGAGCCTGAGCGCCGCAACTACTGAGCCCATACACCTAAAGCCGATGCTCCACCGCAAGAGAAGCCACTGCAGTGAGAAGCTGATGCACCACAAAGAAGAGTGACCCTGCTTGCCACAACTAGAGGAAGCCTGCGTGCAGCAACTAATATCTAGTGTAGCCAGAAATAATAAATATTTTAAAAAGAATGTTCATAGCAGCAGTGTTTGTAATAGCTCAAAACTAGAAACAAACCAAAAGCCCACCAATACCAATAAAATAGACAACCTGTGGTATAGTCTTTCGAAATACAGTGAAAATAAATATATGTATCATCAACATGAATGACTTAGGAACACTGAGCAAAAAAGGCAAGTCACATAATAAATGCTGTATGGCTCCATTTATGTAACATTCAAACATGTAAAAGTAAAATATGTATCATTTAAGGATATACTGGTAAAATTATAAAGAAAAGCAAGGAAATAATTAATCCCAAATTCAGGGCAAAGGTTAACTCTGGGGAAGACGGAATCAGGGAAGGACAGACAGGAGTTCTAACAGTCATGGAAATATTCCTTTTCTTAAACAAGGTACTATTAATAATAATGTGATTCTTTATACTTTACATATATTTTATAAAAATTCTTTCAGATCTACGCAATATTTTATAAAAACATTTAAAAAAAGGAACAGAAGGCAATAAGAAGCCTGGGAATATACAAAATCAGTATCCAAGGCAAGGAAGAGAGCAGGATTCTTAATTATGTAAATAGGAAGATGCCTGGATGAAAAGTGAGGATTTGATTCTGGGAGAGATTAATTAAATGTGCAGAGAAAGAACTGGAGAAGGAACCCAAGAAGGTGAAATTGTGTGAAAAAGACTTCAATCTGTCTCCTTCAGGTATAGAAACTTCTATGAGAAGTCTAGGGTATTTCTTTCAGGAGTTAACTCTCAAAAGCCATTAATTTCAGGACAGACACTAAAATAAATGGCTATTTGTCCTTTGGGAAAGGGATGCTAGGATCATAGCCCAGAGAAAGGAGAAGAAAGAAGAGATCAACAGAGAAACGCTGTTGCGAGAAGAGGACTAAAGATTCATACTCAATAAAGACGTAGAGCCAGGGACTTCCCTGGTGGTAAAGACTCTGCGCTCTGGGTAAAGGTTCGATCCCTGGTCGGGGAACTAAGATTCCACAAGCTTTGCAGTATGGTCAAAAGATTAAAAAAAAAATTTTTTTTTTGAGGGGAAAAAAAAAGATAGAACCAGAAAAGGAAAAAGATCACATGAAAGTGAACATGGTCTAGCGATTTCAGCAAGAGATTACACTGGGCTTTTGCTTTAGTTTACAATAAGAATACCACACAGATGAAGTAATCTCCAATAAGGTATTATTATCTCCTATGACAGCCACGGTTGGTTACTTCCCAAAGAGCTATTCTCTCCCTTCCCTCTTTTTAACAGATCTCAATTTGGTTGGGTATACCCAGCCCCAAGGATCAAATTGCTGGTGAATGGTCTAAGTATGGCAAATGACCCAATGAGACTTAAAGGGAAATCTGTTAGGAAGTTGCTAGGAAGGGCTTTCTTCTTTAATAAAAATAGAGTGTAGGGTAGGCACAGTGGAGAGTGATTAAAATCAAGGTTGCTATAAAGATTAAGTAAATAACAGTAGCCCTGGCTTGGTACCTAGCAATCTTCAATAAATGTTAGTTGATTTCTCCTCTCACTTAAAGATATGACCCTTTTTTTATTATTAATATATCAGTATCACTCATGGAGGTTAATAAAGTCCCTGGGTTATAACAAGTACTCAACAAAAATCTGTTCAATGAAAAAAAGAAACAGTGCTTAACGCATCTCTTGAAAATGAGAAAGATATGACTAGGTGGAGTAAATAATCCTCCCCATCAGAATGGGGTGGAAAGAGGCAGAATCTGATCTGGCTGAAATGGAGTGTTCTGAGGGTGGAGTGGCAGGGAGGGAGGCAAACTGAGGCCAGGTGAGCATGGCTGAGATGTGCAACAGGCAGCCCCGTGGAGCCTTGGTGCTTATATTCCACATTCAGGTGCCCTCTCTGTATCTAAATACTAGTCTGTTCCCTAGAGTCCCTGAAAACCTCTGCTGTCTTTTATGTTTTTCATTCCCAGATGCCCTTCACACCTGAAAATGCTCTCTGGTCCCAAGTTCCATCTGCTCCTCCGTCTACCTTCCCTCCTTGCTTCCCCAGCTGCCTCCAGGGGCTCCAGAGACATGACACAGTCGCCTGGGACAGAAGATTCCTCTCCTTTCAGTCTCTGGAATGGTGGGGAAGGATGCTGCTGCTACTAGGTTACATAAGCTGTCAGCACAGACTTCAACAACCCTTACACTCTAACCGTAAGGCAACACAGGCCTCCAGCCCCTCCTTATTTTCTCATTTGGACTCTTGCAACAGCCTCCTAACTTAGCCTCCCTGCTTCTAAAATGCGTGCCTATTCCTATTTCTCATTTAAAACACTTCACTTGGGACTTCCCTAGTGATTCAGTGACTAAAACTTCACGTTCCCAATGCAGTGGGGCTGGGTTCAATCCCGGGGTTAGGGAAATAGATCCTGCATGCCGCAGTAAAAGATCCTGAATGCTGCACCTGAAGAGCCAGCATACCACCATGCAGACAGAAGATGCTGTGTGCCATAGCTAAGAGCCGCACAACCGAACAAATAAACAGAACGTTTTAAATAAACACTTCTTTTGTTTTTTACAGCCTCCAGAAAAGTTCAAATTGGGAAACTCTGGACCAAATTTGGCTCACAGATATGTTCATGTACTTTTGTTCCTACATGTTTCAAACAAACTTGGGCCAACATTTTAAACCTTGAAGACTCTATGTAATAATCCAGAGTTCTGGCTTCTCTTTAAAAACCGCTATGTGTCCGACTCTTCGTGACCCTTTGGGCTACAGACCACCAGGCTCCTCTGCCCATGGGATTTTTCAGTTAACAATACTGGAGCAGGTTGCCATTTTCCTCCTCCAGGGGATCTTTCCAATCCAGAGATGGAATCCATGTCTCCTGTGTCTCCTGCATTGCAAGCAGATTTCTTTACCCGCTGAGCCATCAGGGAAAACTGGAAGATGTGGCAAAAGACATCAGCTGGAGCCAGGCCAAGTGGCTAGAAAGTCCATACTCTCCAGTAACTATAGAGACTTGGTATCTAGTTCAACACAGTTCCAATCACTTAGTTTTTAGGGACTAGATTTTTTGACCCTGGCCCAGCAAAATTGCTTAATATAGCACATTCAATTCTTGCTGACCTCTCCAGCTCTAGCTCCCCTCTCCAGCTCTAGCTCCCCTCTCTCACACTTGTCAACTTTATACTGCAGCAATACTTGCACACTAAACTACTTACATTTCCCTAAACAGATCATATTGTTCCTACCTTTCTGCCTTTTTGTATACGCTCTTCCCTCAGCCTAGAATGCTAGTCCCCTCCTGAACTCCAGGCTAATTTCTATTTAATCTTTAAAACACTGCTTAGCTATCACTTCTAGGAAACATTCCAAGGCTCCCTTCCACATTCCACCTCAATGTCTCTGAATCTTACACATTTTTAAGTCGTTGCCCTTACACACTCTAGTACAATTTGTGTACATGTTGCTCACCAGCACTAGAGTGAGCACGTTAAAAAACAAAGAATCTCTACCATTTACAATGTCTGCCATGTAACAGTCACTCAACACATTTCATAAATGAGTAATTGAAAAAAAATGAGATAATGAATGATATATGGGGAACCAGAGCTGAAGAGGCTAGGGAGGGGTGAAGCTCCCAGTAACTCACATAGATTTCCATCTTCCGGTAGAGACCATAGTTAAGGAGTAAATTGTGAGTCATACGAATTCGGTGAGGCTTCATTGGGTGGCCTTGTCCATAATAGTAATTTCCAACATCCCCTGAAGAAGAAAGAGTGACAGCTTCAGTGACACAGTTAGACACACACTCCCAGGAGAACCCACAGATTTTTACAACAAATTTCTAGGCAAATTCCGTCTGGTTCATTCTAGGCTCCAAGATTCTCTCCCACATCAAGGAAGGGTAACTCCAAAAGAAAACAAAAAGCAGGGGACCGTAGTGAGATGAGCACTTAAGGATGTCTGTCTGGCCCAGTTTTTTCCCTTGGAACCCAAAGGCATTAGACAGTGTGAGTGGGTCAGTCCAAAGCTACTGGGGAACAGCGGCCAGTGAGGTGACTCACCTAACTATCTCCAAGGAATTCACTCCCACAACAGAAAGAATAATCATCACTACTCAGAATTACTGTAAGTCACAGTTCACCTCCTGCACATCAGAACACTTTATGACGTCAAAGCACTTTTGCAATCACTTTCTTACTGGATTCTCACAAATACCCTGGAAAATAGTTAAGACAGGGAGTATTATTCCCATTTTATAGATTAAAGACTAAACTCATCATCTCTGTAAAAATTAGCTTATCCATTAACTTTCTTTTTCTATTTGGCTGTGCTGGTCTTCACTGCTGCTCAGGCATTTCTCTAGCTGAGGAGAATGGGGGCTACTCTCTAGCTGTGGTGCTCAGGCTTCTTATTGCAGTGCCTTCTGCTGCGGACCACAGGCTTTAAGGTATGCAGCACGTGGGCTCAGCAGCTGTGGTTCCCCAGCTCTACAGAGCACAGTCTCAATGACTGTGGCATATGGGCTTAGTTGCTCCGAGGCATGTGGGATCTTCCCAAATCAGGGACTGAACCCATGTCTCCTGCACTGGCAGGCAGATTACCACTGAGCCACCAGGCTGGTTGGTTGCTTAGTCGCTAAGTTGTGTCCGACTCTTGCAACCCCACGGACTGTAGCCTGCCAGGCTCCTCTGTCCATAGCAGAGCCACCAGGGAAACCCCATAAACTCACCATCTCTTCATTTATCCATAGCAATAACCTTCCACTGGTCCCTCTGCTGTCAGTTCAAACTATCTGCCATACCAGTTATTTTCCTAACACACAGCTTTGATAACATCACTCCCCTACTCAAAAATCCTTAATGGTTCCCCATTTTCTATAGGATAAAGCATAAAGAACAACTTCAATAGGACTTTCTTAATCTATTTTTCCAACTTCTTACCACAACCACCCTACCCCAACACACACACCACATACACACACACATTCTGCTCTAGACGCTGGCAGGCAAATCTGGGTTATTTAACTGGTTGCTTGATTTTTCTAAATAAGATGTTATTGGAATACAACAATGCCCATTAGTTTTATTATCTATGACTACTTTTACATTATAATGGCAGAGTTGAGTAGCTAAATAGTTACTACAGAGACTCACCCATATGGCACGTGCATGCTAAGTCGCTCTGGTCATGTCTGACCTGCCAGGCTCCTCTGTCCATGGGATTCTCCAGGCAAGAACCCTGGAGTGGGCTGCCAACTCCTTCTCCAGGGGATCCTCCCGTCCCAGGGATCAAACCCACATCTCGTAAGTCTCCTGCATTGGCAGGTGGGTTCTTTACCACTAGTGCACTTGGGAAGCCCACCCAGGCACACAAAGCCTAAAATACTTACTATCTGACCCTTTACGGAAAGTCTGCCAATCTCTTGGAAGAAAAGCTATGACCAACCTAGATAGCGTATTAAAAAGCAGAGACATTATTCTGCCAAAAAAGGTCCATCTAGTCAAAGCTATGGTTTTTCCAGTAGTCATGTATGGACATGAGAGTTGGACTATAAAAAAAGCTGAGCGCTGAAGAATTGATGCCTTTGAACTGTAGTGCTGGAGTAGACTCTTGAAAGTCCCTTGGACTGTGAAGAGATCCAACCAGTCCAGCCTAAAGGAAATCAGTCCTGAATATTCATTGGAAGGACTGATGCTGAAGCTGAAACTCCCATAGTTTGGCCACCTGATGCAAAGAACTGACTCATTGGAAAAGACCCTGATGCTGGGAAAGGTTGAAGACAGGAGGTGAAGGGGATGAGAGGATGAGATGGTTGGATAGCATCACCAACTCAACAGACACGAGTCTGAGCAAGCTCTGGGAGTTGGTAATGGACAGGGAAGCCCGGCGTGCTACAGCCCAGACCATGGGGTCATAACAAGTCAGATGCGACTGAACTGAACTGAGTTGAACCTCCAATCTCTGTTATGAACACACTAGATTATTATCACCTTCTTGAACGCATTCACCTTCACACCAAAGTATCCTTTGTTCAGACTGTTTCTTTGACTTGGAATGTCATTCCTTCTCTGAGCATCCTCCTCACACTACAAAGGTCAGCTAAAGCTCCAGCCATAGTCCTAATCAGAATAAATGGTCTTTTCCTCTGCATGCAATTTATATATGGCACTTAATTTTGTATCTCAATTATTTACATATCTGTGTTATATCTCCAAGACTGCTCCTTGAAGGCAAGGACAAATATACCCTGTACATCACACAGGCTGAATAAAGATTCAAGGAAATGAACTGAGACTCAGAGAAGTTATGTGCCTCCTCAAGATCACACAGCTAATGAATGATCTGAGTGTCGACCCTTCTAACTCCAAATCCAGGATGTTAAAAACTGTATCAGCAGGACTTCCCTGGTGTTCCAGTGGTTAAGCCTCTGGGCTTCCAATGCAGGAGGCATGAATTTGATCCCTAGTTGGGGAACTGAGACATGCCCAAGTGGGGTGGTCAAAATTTTCAAAATTAAAAAAACAAAACCAAAAACTTTGTACCTACTTCAGTTTGCAATTAACCTAAAGGGCTCTGTAGTCTAGCTGGTACCAAGTTCCTGGGAAAATATTTCAAAATCATGTGAACTGCACACCCAAAGTTCTCTCCTTGGAAGCTCACTAGGATGAGGCAGATCTTGCATTACCAGTGAAACAAAGGGTCCCAACCTCTTAATCAACAATTTAGTAGTGCCAGAAATAGGCTTCATTCCAGGGATTAATGCACTGTGGGGAATGCCACCAAGAGCATCCAAGCTGTACTCCACTTCTCTTTACCACAGACATGGCCTGTGATAATAGGAAACTTCTAAACAGTTGAATATTTAGGATCTCATCCTTTTCTCTATTTTTAAAAATATTTATTTGGCTGCACCAGGTCTTCTTGGTTTCGGCACCCAGGATCCTAGATCTTTATTGCAGCACTGGACCTTCAGTTTCGGCATGTGGGATCTAGTTCCCCTACCAGGGATTGAATTCAGGCCCCCTGCCTTGGGAGTGCAGAGCCCCAGCCACTGGACCACCAGGGAAGTCCCTTTCTCTTTATTTCCTCTATTAACATTTTACATTAGTGAAACAGAAAGTATCTGTTACAATTAATGAAGCAATATTGATAATTATTTACTAAAAGTCCATACTTCATTTAGATTTCCTTAGTGTTCACCCAATGAACCCCTAGTGTTCAGCCTCTTCATTTTAGTGAGGCCTGTGTTCTCAGACAGTCACAAGCCAGAGCACAGCATGTAGTGGCATCCAACAGTCCCATACAGACAGACTTTGAGATACAGTAGGAGGGAAGGCAGTCAGAGACGTCTGTGCCCAGGGCTCCTCAGACAACCTTACCACCATGGGGTTGGGTAGAACATGTTCTCAAGGCACTGGCTGAGACTTCCAGAAAGTGAAAGTGTCAGCGGCTCAGTTGTGTCCCACTCTTTGTGACCCCATGAACCATAGCCTGTCAGGCTCCTCTGTCCATGAAGTTTTCCAGGCAAGAATACTGGAGTGGGAAGCTATTCCCTCCTCCAGGGGATCTTCCTGACCCAAGGATTGAACCTGAGTCTCCTGCATGGCAGGCAGATTCTTTACCATCCGAGTCACCAGGTAAATCCAAGTCTTCAAGATGCAGACCCAATTTGTGGGCAGTCAAGAGTCACAAGGTCATTGCTATGTTATACAAATTGGATTCCTGCTTACCCATTTCTCTGGTATAGGTCTTGATCCCTAGTAACTCCCCTGCCTATCAACCCAGAATCCAGCCAAGGTTTAGACTTGGGGAATTGAGATAACTTATCTAGAAAGCTAAGGGAGTACCTGAGGGTGGGGCCCAAACACATTATCCTGTCTTTAACAGTTTTTAATCAGATTGCTGAGAGACTTAAAAAAAAATAATCCTTATAGATAAGAGTTGGCCCTCCCCATCCACTAACCCAGGCTAAGGAGGGCCTACTGTACTATGTCATTTTATTTAAGGAACCTGAGCATCCTTCTGATACCTGTGCTGGGGTCCTGGAACCAGTCCAGCTGTTTCAAACTTTTTAAAACTTTACTAAAAAGGGCTTTCTACACTGTTCTCATAGTTTCTCCATTTTATAGGGGAGAGGCCTGAGGCCTGGAAACGTAAAATGACTTGCCCAATACTTCAAAGCTTTTGAGCAGCAGAGCCAAATTTCAACCCCCAACTAGTGACCTCACTGAGAAACTCACAAGTAGTTTCTCAGAAAGGAAGAGATCACCCTTCTCTAAAGATGGAGGTCTTTCCACTTTTTCTCTTTTTAAACTGAGAATGTGGAGATCACAAAACTGTGCAAACTGATAAAGCTATGAAGTCACAGACTCCAGCTTCAAATGGGCCCTCACCACAGCCCAGCAAGGCTTCAAATGTTTTTACCTGCTCCCTCTTTCATAACAGCTATCTCTCTTCAAGATTCCTATTCTACCCAACTGCCCTCCCCCATTCTCACGAAAAGGAATATTTTCTTACTTCATCCTAAAAGCCCCCTCCGCTTTCCATCTTCTTTCCTTCAAACATGTTTTTTCTTGCCACTTAACCTCTCATC
Source organism: Capricornis sumatraensis (assembly GCF_032405125.1). Lineage (NCBI taxonomy): Eukaryota > Metazoa > Chordata > Mammalia > Artiodactyla > Bovidae > Capricornis > Capricornis sumatraensis. Next base: position 165,868,334 of record NC_091071.1, read on the forward strand.
CCAAAGGAACTGCCTCTTGAAAGAGGGGTGTCCCTACGTGTGCTCTGGTTTCCATCTGACCTGATCTCTCCTCAGGGACCTCCATCATTACTAGCCCCTCCATCATTACTAGTATCTTCAACCTCTCCCTAATTTCCATAAAAATTTGCACATACTTAACTCTCAGCCACTACATCTCTTCTTTATCAACAAGCCTCTCTCTGTCTCAACAAGCTTCCTTTTAAAGGGACTTCGTTGGTGGTCCAGTGGTTAAGACTCCGTGCTTCCACGGCAGGGGGCACAGGTTCAATCCCTGGTTTGGGAACAAAGACCCTACACACAGAGTGGTATGATTTTAAAAAAAGTTCAATCTAATGCCTCCTCTTCACTGAACCCTTCAGTCTACAGCAATTTAACTTCAGTTCTAAATGCTGCACAGGAAACAGTTCTTGCCGACACTTGGCCACTCCCTCCCTCTTTCGGCTACTGTAACCCAACACTTTCTGGTTCACTTACATCTCAAGTCATTCCCTCTGTATCTTTATTCACTTTATGAACAGTATTTTTTGAGAATCTACTACGAGCTAGGCACTGTTTTGGGGGCCTGAGTATACAAAGGTAGACAAAACATGATCCTTTTCCCTCAGGAGTTCACTGTCTGTAAGAAGTATGAATAAGTAAATGGGCAATTCCAACACACAGTGACTAATGTACAAATGTACTCTACACACCCGGGAGTACAGAGCATGAAGAACACTAGACTTTTTCTCAGTCCATCTCCTTAGAATCCCACCCTGGACCCTCTTCTCTTTTCACCCTATACAACTTCTTATATGGGATACAAGGGTAACTGCATCCTCTTCTGTAACTAAAATTATCAGCTGTATGTATGTATGCTGACAATCATCAAAATTTTCTATTTTCTCATTTGTCTTCTAAACTGCAGACCTGAATGGCCACTGCCTACTGGACACCTCTACTTGGGATATCCCCCAGACATCTCAACAAATGTTTCTTTAAAAAACAAAACCCAACATTATCAACTGAAATGACCTTCTACATTCAGCATGAAACTGCCCAAACTAGATACTTGGGATCCTTGCCTTTTTCCTTACTTCTCCATTCATGCGTTTAACTTCTGTCCCAGAGTGATAGTTCTAAGGTACAATAAATCTGATGATGTCACTAACCTGAATACAACTTCAGTGATTCACCAATGCCCAACTTGTGAATATAATCCAACTTTCTTAGGGTGGTGTGCCCAGCCTTTCGTGATCTGGTCCCCATTTACTTCTCTAGCCTCATCACTTGCAACCCTTTTCTCACCCCTGCTCTACACCTTCTAACATTGTGCCTTCAAATTTATGCCTCCAACATACTGTACATCCAGCCATTTTTCAAAGGTGCTCGCCTCTCTCTTACCTCTCAACTTGTTATCTTTATCCTTCCTGGGCCTAGTTAATAACTCCTGATTTTCAGGTCCTAATTGAGATGGCACCTCCTTGCCTGACTTCTCAGACTGGGCAGATACTTCGCTGTGCTCCCAGCAAATTCTGAGCTGTCCTTCCTCCCAACCTGATAGTGTAGAGCAATTTTTCTGTCATGGTCTATATGCTCCTCCAGACTGAGTGAAAGGAAGGTGGCAAGATCATCCCCTGGCCTCAGCCCCTAAACGATACCTAGAACAGAAGAAGCTGCTGCTCCACAGATTTCTGTTCAACGAAAAAGTTTGTTTTGACAAGTTGCATCCTTCTTCTTCCAACCCCAGGAGTCCCATTTCCCAGCAGCAACCGCAGGGCCCGCTGGGAGACAGGGGGAGGGGAGCTGGTGACCTCTAGGTGCTGAGCCCTGCAGGCCTCTCACCAGAAGAGATGAGGAAGGAAAGGGGCAGTGAGAGATCTTCGGATTCTCAGCAGAACATGTCACCCGGCAATCTTCTTCACCAGATTCTGCCTCCTGCCTCGGACTCAGCCTCCTCTCTAGGAGGCCGCCGCAAACTCCACATCAGACTTCAGAATTCCCCACCAAGGTGACCTCACGCTTCCCCAGGCGACCCTCCTGACCTCGGACCCCCCCCCGCCCCCGCCTCCCCTCTAAGCCTCGACCCCCTTCCCCTCAGCCTTCTCCCTCAAGCTCCACCTCCTTTCCTCTTAGCCTCCTCCCTCAACCCCAACCTTTTCCAGCCTCTGCCCTCAGCCTCGACCTCCTTCTCTCAGCCTCAGCCTCCTTCTCTCAGCCTCCTCCCTCAGCCTTTCCCAAACGCCTCAGCCTCCCCCCTCAGACCTCCTCGGCTCCCTCTCCCGGATCCCGCCCGGCTCGGGCCCGGCCCCGCCCCCGGCGCGAGGACTGTGCTCACCATCGTAATAGTAACAGACTTTCCTCTTGGTGCCCTGAGTCTGCGCCATCTTGCTCGCCTCCCGTCCCTCCCGTCAATCGGTCCGTCCGCCCTCCCGCCGGTGGCTCCGCTCAGCGTCCGACCCGCGGGGAGGGGGCGGGCCTCCAGCGTGCTCCGCCCATCCCCGCCCGGGCTCACCTATAGCCGCGCAGCCCGGGCACGGCTCCAGCCAATCAGCGGCGCTGGGACGGCCCGGAACTCGGCGGGGGGCAAGGGCAGCCCGGCGAGGCCTCGGAGGGCCCCCCTGGGCCTGTACCAAGGTCCGCGACAGGGGGGGTGGGGCTGCCCCGGGATCGTACCATTCGTCCCGGGGGAAGAAAGTGGGCCTGCTAACTTGGGTGTCCCATTCCGTTTTGGGAGACTGCTTGGCGATCAGAGGCCAACTTTCATTTGACAGAGGCCTACGATGGAAAGTGACTTGCGCAAGGTCACTCAGCTAAGTTTGGAGGAGGAGAAATAAATTGACAAACGACAGGAAACTGCTGTAGACGAAGGACTGTGCCATAGCTTTACCGACATTATCTCGGTCATCTCTGTTGTTCCTATTGGCGGCTTTGGAGTGGGGCCTTTCATCCGCATTTTACAGACAAGGATAACGAAGTTGAGAACTTTGTGACTTCCTCGGAGTCACACAATAATCACGTTCAGTTTTCAACCACAGATTTTTTAAAACGCTTACTCGACTCCAGAAGCACATATCAAAGTGGCAGAACCCAGCCTTTCTTATTCCAAATGCGGTCTTTCTTTTCAAATGCAGTCCTTTCTTACTCCTGACGCAATTCCTAGGCGGGCTAAGGAGTGCCTTTAGATGGGAGGAAACTGTCGCTTACACCAGAGCAGAGTTTCTAAAGATACTGAAGCTGTTAACATTTTGGATAATACCCAAATATGTTGTGGGGGGCCATCCTGTGCACTGTGGGCTTCCCTAGTGGTTCAGACAGTAGACAATCTGCCTACAATGCTGGAGACACAGGTTCAGTCCCTGAGTGGAGAAGATTCCCTGGAGAAAGGAATGGCTACCCACTCCGGTATAAGGATACTGGAGATTTCCATGGACAGAGGAGCCTGGCGGGCTACAGTCCATGGGGTCCCAAAGAGTGGGACACGACTGAGTGACTAACATTTTCACTTTGGCCACTACTCTTAGATGCCAGTAGCACTCCCCCAGCCCTCTGCAGCTGTGACAACAAAAATTGTACTTAGACATGGCAAAATGTCTCCAGGGCAAGGAGGAGAGGATTGGAGAAGTATAAAAGTGCCCCCAACCCAATCCTTGAGAACCACTGCACTAGATCAATCAGTCAATCGTTATTGAAAGCTAAAGGCTGAAAAGCACTGTGGTGGGCTATTAAAGAAGCAACTACAACAATATTAATATTTAGTGAGTGCTTACTGTGTGCCAAGTAAGTTACTTATGGTTCTACAGTCAATAAGATACATTTTTATGCCTCTTTACAGTAGAATCTGCCTGCCAGTGCAGGAGACACAAATTCGATCCCTGGGTTAGGAAGATCCCCTGGAGAAGGAAATGGCAACGCACTCCAGTATTCTTGTCTGGGAAGTCTCCTGGACAGAGGAGCAGGCTGGTGGAGGAGAGGGGCTGCAAAACAGTCAGACATGACTTAGTCTAAAGACAGCCTGGGCACTTGTATTCCTCACATGGGAACTGCATTTGAGCCTTTAATTATAAAAGTAACAGGAGATCTAAGACTGGGTACTTTTTTTTTCAGGCAAGGCTTTATTGGGGCCCCTAGGGCAGCAGCCGACAACATCAGGGAGCAAGAACAAACAACAGGTTTCCTTGCTTGCTTGCTAGCTCCCCCATCCCCACCCCCACCCCCACCCCCCACCGCCCGGGGGTGAGGGGGTGAAGCTTATTCCTTATATGGGGTGAGGGTAGGGTTGTGTCCAGGGGTCCGGTCAGAGGGTTGGCTTAGGGGTTTTGTCCAACCTTTAGGTGGTGGTGTTGGGCTCTTCTATTATAGAAACAGCAAAGGACCAAAAAACAATCCCTATTCCCAGTTCTGTGTTGCTGCTTCCCAGGCAGGAATATTTCTGTGTCCCCATTTCCCGCTTAGTAAAATGGAGAATGTAAGAAAACAAAGTTCATCAACTCTGTGGCTGCAGCCATGTCCAAAAAAGGAGGAGGGTGGGATCAGATGAGGTCATGGGTGTGGCAGCATTTTATAAAATGCTGAACAGGAATCACCAACTCGGATGCCTACAGAGGTCAGGAAGGTGGTGTAAATGAGTGGATGTGAATTATAGTTATATTGGTTTGAGTCAGGTACTTTGCTTGTTTTCAAAACTGGATTCTTTTTTTTACTTTCATAAAGAAATATGTCCTCCCATCTTTCTTCAAACACACTGCCATCTTCAGGCATCTTTAATTTTCACACTTTGTAATAGAAATATGGTATGCAAAAATTTTTCATTCGCCTCTTTATTATAAAAACCATAGCACAAGCATGATGATAAATAGCCACTAACACTTAGGTGCATAATCTGAGAGCAATAGGGTGTGAAAGGCAAAGCTCATGCCCCACCTAAAGGCGGTGGCCATTACTCAGCTCCATGAGGCCAGGTAAACCCAAAGGAGCCAAGTCTTCCTCTTTTCTCAAGAGAAGACAGAAATCTGGAGTTTTTTTGCAAAACCGCCCCAGTTTTATAAACTGACTGCTAACGCAGTCTATTTTCTTTTTTAATTAATTAATTTTTTAATAAATTTAATTTTTTGGTTGTGTTGGGTCTTCACAGCTGTGCAGGCTTCTCTCTAATTTTGGCGAGCGGAGACTACTGTCTAGTTGCGGTGCTCGGGCTGCTCATTGCAATGGCTTCCTTGTTTCAGAGTACGGGCTCTAAGGCGCAGGGCCTGCAGTTGTGGCTCCCAGGCTCTAGAGCACAGGTTCAGTAGTTACGGAGCACAGGCTTAGTTGCTCTGCACTATGTAGAATCTTCCCAGATCAAGCATGGAACCTGTGTCTCCTGCACTGGCAGGCAGATTCTTTACCATGGAGCCACCAGAGAAACCCTACTTAATTAATTTAAGTAAAGAACCCGCCTGCTAATGCAGGAGACATAAGAGACTGGAGTTTGATCCCTGGGTCGGGAAGATCCCCTGGAGAAGGAAATGGCAACCCACTCCAGTGTCCTTGCCTGGGGAATCCCATAGAGACAGGAGCTTGGTAGGCTACAACCCGTGAGTCACAAAGAGCTGGACACGACAGCGTTGACTTAGCACACAGCACACGTTTACTTTTTGGCTGTGCCTTGGCATGCAAGATCTTAATTCCCAGAAGAGCAATCGAACCCATGCCCCCTGCAGTGGAAGCATGGAGTCTTCCACTGGACCATCAGGGATGGCCCTCAATCTATTTTTAAGACAGCAGTAAGAGCCATACTTTTAAAATGTGAGTCTCAAAATGGCTCCTGCAGAAACCACAGGCCCCAAAGCCCCTTGGGATCTATCCTCCTCCCTCAGGCAGCCTTTATGTCTCAAGAGCTTGCCCTTTGCAAGTTTCTTGCCCTTTGTCTCAAGTTTCTGCCTCAGGCTGTCCCCTCTGCCTGACTGCTCCTCCCCTATACCACTTACTCCCTCAACTCCTTCGAATCTTTGCTCAAAATTCACCTTCTCTATGAGGCCTTCCTAGTGTATCCCCTTTAAAGCTACAAACCTCCCCCAAATTTTCCCCTTAGCACTATCACCTTGCAGCATACCATGCCATTTATTTCTTTGTGATGCTTACTGTCTATCTTCCCTGTGAGCTCCCCAGAGACCTTATCCACTGCCTGCTGCTGCTGCTGCTGCTAAGTCGCCTCAGTCATGTCCGACTCTGTGCGACCCCATAGACGGCAGCCCACCAGGCTTCCCCCGTCCCTGAGATTCTCCAGGCAAGAACACTAGGGTGGGTTGCCATTTCCTTCTCCAATGCATGAAACTGAAAAGGGAAAGTGAAGTCGCTCAGTCATGTTCGACCCTTAGCGACCCCACGGACTGCAGCCTACCAGGCTCCTCCGTCCATGGGATTTTCCAGGCCAGAGTACTGGAGTGGGGTGCCATTGTCTTCTCCAGATCTATAATCTAGTAAACTACAAATCTATAACCTAGTAAATTTTACCAATGATTTGTTAGACATGAAGGGAGAAGTATGCTGCTGCTGCTGCTACTAAGTCGCTTCAGTCATGTCCGACTCTGTGACCCCATAGACGGCAGCCCACCAGGCTCCCCCATCCCTGGGATCTTCCAGGCAAGAATACTGGAGTGGGTTGCCATTTCCTTCTCCAATGCATAAAAGTGAAAAGTGAAAGTGAAGCCGCTCAGTCCTGTCCGACTCTTCGTGACCCCATGGACTGCAGCCCACCAGGTTCCTCTGTCCATGGGATTTTCCAGGCCTAGTGCACAATGTTCAATAAATATTTGTTAAGTGAGTGGATTAACTCAGTGTTTAAAAACACCTTAAAGGTGAATCAGAACATATAGCTCTTGAATCAGTAGCTGTAAAAAGGAAAAGGCAGTCACCCTTATACAATGGGAAAGGAAGGGTCTTGGGACACATTTACTCTCTAGGAGGTTCTGGGTAGTGTGCCCATAATTCTTTGGGGTGGAGGTTTAAAGGGGTTCAAAGAACACATACCACAAAGTATAAGGACCTCCTCTTGGCACCCAACATCAGCAGGGCTGGAAAAAGTTCAGACATCCCTTCATCCCTCCCACCCTTCACCCCAATTCAGGGTGCCTCAGTTTCCAGCTTCTGAATGTCCATTCCCCCCGGCAAGGAAGAGCAGACTGGAGTGGGGAGCAGAAAGATGTACAATCTTCACCAACAGGTATTTATTGAGCTCCTTATGTGTGCCAACACCAAAGAGGAGCACACAGAGGTATTTTAGATAAGGTCTCAGCTCTTAGAGAGCATCTTGATGACCAGGGGAACAGAAAGGGGGACAGGGAGAAGCAGGTGCTAATCACAGGCCTCTCTCCTCTCTTTGGTGCTCTTGGAAGTCAGGGGGGCGCCCAGAAAGGGACAACTTGGACAAGTGTCCAAGACATATATGCACAGGCCACACAGGTACAAGACACATGTGCAGAGCCCACCCAGCTACAGATCCCGTGTACAAGACATGAGAAGCGTATGTGTTGCACGTGGGCGGGATTCACATGCTGAGTCCAAATGTGCACAGGCCACATGGGTGTGACACAGGAACTGCGCCTCCCCCAGCCAGGCTGGCTAGACGGTGGGAGGGCTGCAAGCCCCAGTCACCTAGGCCCCTCAGGGTTGGGGTTGGTACTGGCCCTCTGTGGCCGTGAAGAAGTCCTCCAACACGCTGCGCAGGTAGTCAAAGGTGGGCCGGTCCTCTGGGCGCTCCTTCCAGCACAGCATCATAAGCTGGTACAACTCCTCCGGGCAGTTGTCAGGTCGTACCATGCGGTAGCCTCGCTCCAGGTTCTGAATCACCTCAGGATTGGTCATCCCTAGAGGTTGATGGGAGAACTGACATCAAGCTCCAGGCTTCAGAAGCCCAGAGGCAGGGGTGATGGTTAAGAAGATATTTGACAACAGGTATGGTGTGAGCACCAATCCAAAGGGATCTTGGTCTTCATCGATGGTAAGGATAGTAAGGCTATACTGGCAGTACCTGCGAAAGGTCAGTCATGACACTTGGAGTGTCTGCTATGGCTTAAACCTGCAGTAACACAGACGTGTTTGGCTGTGAGTCCTTGAGTGACCCACTGAACCTCTTTGAGCCTCAGTTTCCCTATTTGGAAGATGGGATAATAGGAGCTCCTACCTCCTAGAGATGTTGTGAGGATTGAATGAGAAAGTTTGTACACAGCCCTGAGGATGGTGCCTGGAAGAGGAGATGGAGCATAAAGAGCACCTGTGATGATTATTATTTGGTGGGGAAGGATGAAGCCATCAGGGCCTAGCGCAGGATGGGGGCCCACAGCCAGGACAATGGGGAAGTTTCTCCAGCTTTGGAAACAGGCACATGAGATGCTACATCAGGAAGCCAGGTGGATCCTGGGCCTCAGCCAGGCAGACCCTGCATTGGGCACAGAAGATTCACTAGGCCCCTCTATGACCCAGATGAAGTCATCTTTGGACCAGTTCCCTCCCTTTGTACTGATCCTGGCCCCACCAGTGAGGCCCATTACATGTGGACCCCAAGAGATGCTGCTCTGGAGAACTGAATGGTCACAGCAGAAATAGGCCCCCGTTACTAATTTACCTGTGTGGCCTCTGGTTTCTCCTTTATTCTCCTGAGAAGAGAAGCCTAACTCCTAGATGTCCTAGCAAAATAGTAGTTTTATTCCTACAAAGCTTCAAACTGGAACCTAGTCGATAGAGACCTCTCTTCCTCAGGCCTTGCCTCTGGGGAGCCTCTAGCTATGTGGCCCTCACATTTAAAAATCAGGGCATGGAAAGACATAGGCTAGGAAACAACACTGATGGATAGAGTCAAGGGTGCAAACCGATTGGCTACACCCAGCCTAAATATAGCCCACAGACAGACCTACTTTGACTTGGCCCCTTATTGTGTTTTTAAACAATCTGAATCATCACCAATATTTGGAAATGGGCAAATTTTCCTAAAACTCCAAGCTTTGACTTCTCTTGAAAAAACACAGCTCTGCTTTTTGGGCCCGTGTCTTAATAGCAACCATCTGCTGGCGCAGACGCAGGTTTACCCAGGTCCCCATTACTCCCCATAGTCTCCCTGACCCTGCAACTGTGCGTCAGTTGCCATTTATCATCATGCTTTCATTGCCTTTATTCTTCTAGTAGAAAAATTCTCTAAGGGAGCAGTGTGAGCTCTTGGCAGGATGACAAGAATATGTTTCTAGCCCCAGTGCTGCCCCTGAACTCTTCGATGGGGCAAGTCCAGACCAGTGAAGGCCTGCATACTCACATACTCACACCTAATTCTAAGGTGTTTTTACCTTCCCAGGAGCAAAGTTCTGTGCACACTGCTCAAGATGTGGGAAGCTTCTGCCAAGTCTGGCCACCAGGCTGCACGAGCTCCCGACCCTGTCTTTGTGTTCTGTTTCCTTTCCCCAGCGTTTCCTAGCAAGTTCCTTCCAAAAAAATTCCATTCCTGTCCTGGCTGAATTCAGCGGTAAAGAACTTTGTCGAGGAGATAGAGGGAGGAGTGGGAGAGAGTGGGAATTGGCTGCTTACACATCTCTCTCACTCTACATGGAAGGCTTCAGAGGGAAAGGAAGTCAGTGTTTCGTGAGCATCTACTATGAGTCAAACTCTTTCAAAAATAATCTTGTTTCTCATATCATGAAACTGAGGCTCAGAAAGGTAAAGTCACCTGCCCAAAGTGATTAATAATAAAACCTAACACTCTTGAGTGTTTCATATGGGTCAAATATTGTTCTAACCTCACGTTTTACAAGTGGAGAAAGAAGCAATAATCTGATCAAAGTCAAACAGAAACCATCAGTGGCAGATGGTAATAAAAAGCAGACCTCCGGGAACTTCCGCAGTAGTCTAGTGGTTAAGACTTTGCTTTCCAGTGCAGCAGGTGCAGGTTTGATCCCCAGTTGGGGAACTAAGATCCCACATGCTGCAAGGTGTGGCCAAAAAATAAAATAAAGAAATAAAACTTGGGAAAAAACGCAAAAAGAAAGCAGGCCTCTTGCCTCTCAGACCAGATCCTCTTCTACCTACTAGGCTGCCTGTGTTAGAGTTAAAGAAAAGAGCTGGGATTATTGAAGGAAGAGAGATTCAGGGACAGAAATGGAAGCCAGACTTAGGAGATGTGGCACCTGATTGGGGGTGCACGAGTGCCACCCCTAGGAGGATAGAGGGGGAGCAGCTGGAAAGGTTCATATTCTGAGCCCGGGAGGAAGTAGAAAGACATGAATTTGCTGCCCTTCCCCATCACCCTTTCAGGTCCTGCCTGGACCCCGACCTGGATAAGGGATGCGACCATGAGTGACAATCTCTGTCAGCAGGATCCCGAAAGACCACACATCCGACTTGATGGTGAATGTCCCATAGTTAATGGCTTCTGGTGCTGTCCACTTAATGGGAAACTTGGCACCTGGAGGGAGGGCAGTGAGGTCACTGGGTCTGCCAGGCCAGACCCCGGAGACCCCTGACTTCCCTCATATCCCATACCTACCCTCCCTGGCTGTGTACTCGTTGTCCTCAATGAGGCGTGCTAGACCAAAGTCTGCGATCTTGCAGCTCAGGCTATGGGACACCAGGATGTTGGCAGCCCTCAAGTCACGGTGGATATAATTCCGCTCTTCAATGAATGCCATACCCTCTGCAATCTGCAGACCAGGTACAGGTCAGCAGTCCTAGGCCAGACATCTGGATCCCATTGCCCTGTGCCCATGCTCAGCCCCTCCCCAGTCTCCTTACTTGGGCTGCCATGTCCAAGAGTTTGTTGATAGTCAGCTTGATGCCTTCGGAAGTCTTGAGAAAATCCACCAGGCTTCCTGTGGACAGAAGCAAGAGTTGCTGACTCAAATTGCCCCAGGGGAAAGCTCCCAGACCCTTCTCCCCTAACTAGGGGTCTAGAAGCCATGTCTGATGTGTGAAAAGGAAGAGTAAGAGCTGAAAATGGAGGAGTGTGTGTTCAGAGTAAGGGTGCCTAAGATGTGTGATGCCCTTTTCTTGGGGACTAAGATGCCACTTGGAGGGGTCTGCAAGCTTCTTGTCACCAGTGGGGTGGAACCTGAAGTCAGCCAGGCATCCAAGCCCTACATAGTCCACATCTGCAGTTTCTTCTCTGCCCTCCACTCCTGCCTCTTTTACTCCATCTACCCTAGATAACTGTGAGATTTTCCTCATAGACCACTGGGTTCCCACTCCAAAGTCTCTTTGTTCCATTTCTTCTGCTACAGTTTCTTTTTGGTCATGGCTCAGCTGGACTCTTCCTTTAAAAACCCTCTCTAGATTATACCAAGAATAATAAATTGTATCATCATCATCTACCTGCTAAGACTTTCCTATGGCATAAACTGGTTTTCCTAGGGTGCATAATTAAAGCAAGTTTTCTCTGATAGCAAGATTCTTATTTTGTCCATCAATATTCCCAGCCTACAGTGCTTGCATGCTCAGTCACTAAGCTGTATTGGCTCTTTGGGACCCCATGGACTGTAGCCCACCAGGCTCCTTTTTTCTGTGGGATTTTCCAGACAAGAATACTGGAGTGGGTTGCCATTTTCTCCTCCAGGGGATCTTTCTGACCCAGAGACCAAAATTGCGTCTTCTGCATTGGCAGGAGGATTCTTTACCACTGAGGCACGTGGGAAGCTCCTCCCAGCCCACAGTAAACAGCAATAAATGTATGCTGAATATATTAAAAGAGGAGTATGAAAATAGGTATCATGAGGGAGTGAGGGACCATCTTTCTGGTAGCAGAGGGTAACTAGGAGAAGACCAGGGATTAGAGTGGCTGGAACAGAGCTAGTAACCACTGGCCCTTCTCAAGAGATTAAAACCCTGTGTGAAGATGACAAAAACCTGAATGTCCCCATTTGAGTGCTGAATTAGTCACTGAGACAAAACCTCACCCAAAGGCAGCAAATATGTGGACAGACACTGTCATTCCTCCACTGTGTCCATGGCAGATATTGCTAATCAATTCCAGTGCTCACTCCCAATGAACCTCAGAATCCTTCTCAATACAGAGCTCCAAGCAACTACCAATCGAAGGTGGCCTGCTATTTGCCATCTTCAGAATCCATTAACCAATTAGCTTTTTTCCCTTCCTGAAAGAAGGATAGATCTTATATTCCCAAAGAATCAGAGCCAGATAACAACAAACTTACTGAGCCATTACTATACAGCAGACATTGTCTAACTGCTCTATATGCATTAGCTTTCATCCTCACAAAGATCCTATAAGAAAGTTACTATTGCATTATTATCATCATTTTTACAGACGAGGAAACCATGGCAGAGAGAAGTGGTGATCAGCCCAAGGCCACACAGTCCTCAAGCCAGGATTCCAACCCAAGAAGTCAGAGTCCTCAATGACTACTACTTTCTGGATAAGCCTGTTTAGATTTCTGCTGGTATTCTTGGGGGAACTGAGCTCCAGAGGCGGGACAGAGACTTGGCCCAAAGCTGGGCCTAGAAATTCCTATTTATTTATTTATTTTTTAGAAATTTCTATTTATTTAAACTCCCCTTCCTTGGGCTCTCAATCTGTCCAACAGTGGGCGAAGGGTCGTGGAGAAGCTCACCAAGAACTGAAAAAAGGGCCTTGGAACAGATCAGACCTCCCAAGGCTGGGGAGGCTAGGGACCTACTCATCTCCTGAGATCAAGCATCCTTAGATCAAGATAAGGCTTTGAAGAAGGCAAACAGTACTGCAGGTGAGGGAAAATGGGCGTTAAGTCCTCTTCCACAACCTGAGAGGAAGGCCTCGCGTGCTGCAGTCCATGTGGTTGCAAAGAGAGGGCCACGACTGAGCGGCTGAACAACCAGAGCCTGCCACCTCAAGCTGGGCTCCCAGATACGGTTCAAACAGCACACCCTCTTCTCCACACACCCTCTGGTCGCCCCTGAAGGTGAGTCTTTGAGGGCTCAGCAAAATTCCTCTAGAAAAACCTCAGTGCAGAGCCACGCATATCTCCTCCCAACTCCGGGAGGGGGCAGAAGACACGGCAGCGCCCCCCAGCGGCCGCGCACGGCGGCGGCGCCCACCGTTCTCCATATATTCCGTGATGATGTAGATCGGCTCCTGGGTGACCACTGCGTAGAGCCGGACCAGCCGCTGGTGTTGCAGCTGCTTCATGAGGTTGGCCTCGGCCAGGAAGGCATCGGGGGACATGCTGCCCTGCTTCAGGCTCTTGACTGCCACCTTCGTGTGCCCGTTGTAGTACCCTAAGGCAGGAAAGGGTTGGGAGGGTCACTCGCAGCCCATGTACCCAGAGCCAGGCAGCTGCCCTGAAACAAGGTACTGTCGTAGAACTCTCAGGTCTTCGGTAGACGCCTCCCCTCCCCCCCCCGGCCACAGTCCTGGAGGGCCTCACTCACCCATCCACACCTCTCCGAACTGGCCAGCCCCCAGCCGCTCCACCAGCTTCAGAGTCTCCCTGGGAACCTCCCACTCATCCTCCCACCACGGCTTCTGGGGCTTCTGGGTCTGGCAGGGGCGGCTCAACCGCGTGCACAGCCCGTCCGAAGTATCTGTGAGGTCGAGGGAGGGGCGAAGGGCTGTCAATAAGGCGGAACTGGGAGGTGGGGGGGTTCACTCAGTCCCCACCGGGGGAAATGGACAGGCAGGGGCTGTCACCTGACCCCTGAGGCTACAAGGTACCGCCCCTCACCCACTTGAGTGGGGGTGGGGGATATGAAGGAGCATGCTGAGAGATGGGCAGGGTGGGGGGGAGAGGAGAGGGACCCCCGAGAGGAAGTGGGGGAGACAGGCTGATAGGGTAGGGCCCAGGTGAAGAGTCCTGCCGTGCGTGCTCACTCATGTAATGGCGGACCAGCTCGTGCAAGCCGGGAAAAGTGACGCGGGGCGAGATGTAGAAGCCGCCTTTGTCCAGGTTCCGGATCTTGTAATGTTTCACCACTTCTCCCTGGGTCTGGTCGAAGTCCCGGACCGACAGTGAAAACGATCCTGAACGAAAGAAGGGATGAAGGAACGCAAAAGACGGGGAGGGGTGGCCTCCAGCGAGTCGCCCCTCCGCCAACGCGGTTCCCACGCCCCGCATCCCCGCGGGCTCCTCGCACCCCGGACCTCGGCTAGCGGCCCCAGCCCGCGGCCCACTCCCGACGCCCCGCAGCAGCCCCCTTCGCTCACCCGCAGTGCTCTCGCTCTCCCGGATCAGGAAAGAGCCGTGCGTGTTCCCCGGCGCCAGGAGCTGCCTCTCCGCGTCCTTGCGGCTCAGGGTCTTGAAGAACCAGCTGCTCAAGGCAGAAGCGAAGTCTTCATGGGTCCTCTGGTCCGGTCTTCCCCCATTACCCTCAAGCATTCACCGCCACCACCCCTAGCACCTCTCCTCTGCTCCGAGATCCCTGGATCTGCGTCCCACCATTCCCACGACGCGTCCCCACTCACGGTTCGGGCTCCAGGCTGTTCGCTTTGGCCACAAAGTTGAAGGGGATGAAACCTTCCTGGCCGGTGATCAGGGACTGCGCCTTCCACCACTCGCCGTTCCTGCGCGACGGCGGCAGTTAGCATGGTCTGCACAGCCTCGGACTCGGCTGGAAATCCTCCGTCGGAGCCCCCAGTTAGGCCATGCCACCCCACCCTCCAGCTCAGCACCCCGGAGCCTCCCATTTTTGTCTGCAGAGCTCCCACTGCAAGCCGGGACCGCAGGGGTTTGCGGTACTGGAGATACCCCAGGATGGGCAGGGCGAAGGGGGTCACTCACTGCTCCAGGATACGGAGCTGTTCATCCTTCTCGAAGCCCAGGTCTCCGTCGTGAGAAGGCTCATAGCTGTGCAGGGCGATAACCAGGTTGTCTGTAAAGACAGGGGCAGTCAGGGAGAAGACTTCTGGAGCAGACTGGGAGGGTGAGTTCAGGAGTTTTAAGTTGGGGATGGGGGAGGAGATGGACGCTGACAACCAAGGATCCACAGGCCTTGTCTTTCAGGCCCTGCTGGTTGAGGTCACCTTGCAGTGGAGAAGCTGGGGGGTTGGATCCCTCGTAGGTGACCAGTGGATCACGCACTTCAGAGCCATTCCGCATGGGCAGCTGTGGGTGTGGGATGAGAGAAGTCCGAGAGCTGAAGACTGGGTGAGACCCTGGCTTGCCTCCCCACTCTCCTGCTCTCCTTCACTTCAGCTTGGCTGGATCTTTTCACTGAATTTGCCCACCACTTGCTGTGGGACCTTAGAAGAGTCGCTTTCTCTCTCTGGGGTTCTTTTCCTTTCTGTGTGGCAGGGGGCTCGCTGTCATCTCCAGGACCTGTAGGGATGATCTGTTCCTTTCTCCCCACGCCTGCATCCCACCCGACTCCCTCACCAAGCCCCCGTCTTGCCTCTTACCGTGTTCTTGCCATCCAGTGGGACTATGGGGTAGTGGCAGTTTTCACAAACATCGATGTTTTCCATCCAGTCATCTTCTGGGTTTGAGCTGCAGCTACAGCCCATGGTCCCTGGGGGAATGGAGAGGGGGCTGAAAGGGCTCCCCGAACATCAGACATGCTAGGGCCTAGCCCTGGGAACTTCCAGAAGTGCCTGAGATTGTCAGCCCCCCAGCCGCCATTCTCCAGCCGCAGAAAAGCTGAAATGGGGTCCTAGCTCCCCATAAAGTCACACGTGGCCCCCTGCTGAGACCTAGGCCCCGCCCTCCCACCTGGGCTGGGTAAACCGCCACAGGCACCTTTGTTAGTCTAGTTGCCCACTTCCTGCCTCTCCCCTCTCCCACTCTCTCAGCCCATCCCCCAAGTTGGGGGACTACCTACTAGAGATCACACACACTTCCCCCAGCCCTAGGGAAGACCTGAGTTTTGATCCTCCCCTACCAGTCAGGGGTGTGTGCCTCACCTCCTAATTACAAGTACCCCCTGCTGCCAAGGACGCTGAATGAGGGACCCTCTCTGCTGAATGTCAGCCATCAGGCCTCTGCTCCCCCAAAGTCCCCACAAAGTCTGCTTCAGAGGCTTCTTTCTGCTTCTCCCTAGAAGAAAACCCCTCAATGGCCCTATTGGCCATACATATTTTTTTTGTTTTTGTTTGCTTGCTTTTTTAGCAGTGGAAACTTTTTGTCAGATGAAATCAAGCGGAACCCGTAGATATAGCAGGTAAAAGTGAAGCTGTTCTGCCTGAAGCAGAGTGGGGCTCTCACCCCGAAGTCCCCAGGAGTCCCTACAGTACCTCCTCCCCCAGGGCTGGTCCTCTGGACTGCCTGGAAATACCAGTCCTCAGATAAATTAATTTATGCATTCAAGAACCTTTAATATCATGATCAAATCCATCTCCTCAGTCTGTTCTGCAACACACACACACGTGTACACACACACGCACGCAGAATCTGTCTTCTGAGCTCCTCTTCTCCAGAAAACTCACACTGTTCCTACAACATGCCTTGCACGTGTGGTTCACCTGCCAGGGAATACTCTTGCCCATCTATTGAACTCTAGCTCAGTCTTCAAGGTTCAGCTCAGACATCATCTTCTCTGTGAAACCTCCCCAATCCCCACTGCTCTTTGGTACTACGACATTCCACTCTTACCAGCCACAATCATCAACTTCCACCAAGTGCCAAGATGACACTAATTTATGTGCCTTTCCTACCCGCTTGGTGAGATCAGGGATTCAGCAAGAGCAGAGGTTGTGTTTTATTTGCCTGAATGTCCCATTACCCAGGACAATTCTTGTTAATAAATATTGACTGGTATGTGGAGGGTTAATGCACAGATTCTCCCATTTGCAAAGGTCTTAGAAACCACCAAGTCTAACCTCAGATTTTAGATGAGCAAACAGAGGACCAGAAAGTTCTGCTCAAACTCAGACAACTGTTACGGGCAGAACAAAGCTAGAGCTGCTAATCCCTGCTGAGGTCAACTGGAAGTGGGGAGCAGTGGTGGTTTTTTAGTTAGTAAGACTTAAGGACCTATTCAATTAGAATGCAATTAAAGAAAAAAAGAAAAAAAAAAAAGATTCAAGGATAGTCCCTGGAGTTATGTTCAAATTCTGGGAATAATACTCATGTGTCACTTTGCTGAAATCATTCTCTAGTTTCATTCTGCCTTTTCTGTCAACCGGGAATTGTCATCCCTTCCTCAGAAGCTTAGATGAATTCTGGCTTGATTTAGAGCTTAGAAAGATTTCCACGAGTGCTCATTCTGCCCTACCAAGCCCTGCTTTGGAAAGTGGAAGAATATGACTGGTAAATAATCCTCTTGGCTTTAAGCTCACATTTCTTTATATATATATATATATATATATAAAATTTTTATTTTATTTTGGAGTATAGTTGATAAGCTCATGTCTCTTCGAACTGAGATACTTATAACCTTTCATGGGTACCGGAAGTCACGGGTGTATACCTCTCAAAGCATGAGTGTTAAACACATAGTTAAACCTTATTCACATAGTTAAACAAAAAGATCTATTACAAATAGAGGAAAATACAAAATGTACATGAAATTTTAAGCCAAATCAAGAGACTTTCAAGGAAAGGTGTTCGCACACATACTCTTCCCCTCCTACTTTAGGAGTCCTGGGGAGACATTTGAGAAATCTTGCTCGGCTCTGTGGCTGCAAATGGCTTTTTTATTTTTTCGATTGCTACTTTTATTATGGCGTAGAACTGATTAACAGCAAAAGCCTCCAGAAAATAACTGTTTACGTTCTGGAACCAGCCTTAGTTGAGCTGACTGTCTAGGGTCTGAGGTCCTGAGCAACCTGTTTTTTGTGATAGTCAAACAGCCCTTGGAAAACCACCAGTTGGCTATATTATACAGAGAACACCAACACCAGATAAGGTGTCAACTTGGATCAGTAAGTCCCTTCTAGGCCTGACATTCTCAGGGGCTTTGGAAAGGGTAAGAGCAAGATGAGAAAAGATTGGGGTTGAGAAAATGGGATGAACTGGGGTGCAGCAGTGAGGAGAGGCTGGTAGACCTGCAGAAGAAATCTATGCTGAATCTAGGGCTGAATACTGCACGTGGTCCAGGCTGGGGTCACACGGGGGGGAGAAGAGGAGCCTGGCCTTGGGTGAGGGGCCAGGAAAACATGCAGGCAGGATCTATACCCTGGGTAAATCTGGACCTGCCAGAGAGGACATGATGAAGTCCCTGAAGACTGGGACCAGGTGAAAAAGAATGAAATATTGCCATTTGCAGCAACAGGGATGGACCTATGATTATCACACTGAGTGACGTAAGCCAGGAACAGAGAGACAAATATTACATGATATCACTTATATACAGAATCTAAAAACCAATGCAAATAAACTTATTACAAAACAGAAACACTCAGAAAACGATATTGTGGCTACCGAAAGGGGAAAGGGGTGGGGGAGGGGAGGGATAAATTAAGAATATGAGATTAACAGACACACACCACTCCATATAAAATAAATAACAAAGATTACTACATAGCAGAGGGAACTATATTTAGTATCTTGTATAACCTATAATGGAAAAAAACTGGAAAAATAGATATATGCATAACTGAATCACTTTGCTATATACCTGAAGCTCACACAATATTGTAAATCAACTATACGTCGATTAAATAAAAGACTGGGGCCGGGAGTGAGACAAAGCCAAGCTGTGTTAAATTAAGGAAAATGGTACTTGGTAACTCTGTTGGGTAGCTGACCCTTAGTGTTTCTTCTGTGACTTGCTTAGTGCCCACGGAGCCCTGGCTTCAGGTTTCAGGCCCTGCCCTATACAGAAGTGTGAGTTTTGGAGTATAACACCTGGCAGCAATCAGAAAACCCCAAGACCTGGCAGTGTCAGACATAATTCTGCTGAGTGGCTCAGCCACACGCGCCGATGAGGGCCCAGAATAACACTGAAGGCTTGCAGGTGATTTGCTTCTCAGTTTGACAAATTGCATTATTGCTTCTTCAATGCATACTTGGTGGCTTAGCCACTTGGTTCCCAGGTGGCTTAGTGGTTAAGAATCTGCCTGCCAATGCAGGAGATGCAGGAGACATGGGTTTGATCCCTGGGTTGGAAAGATTGCCTGGAGGAGGAAATGGCAACCCACTCCAGTTGGGAAAAATCCTATGGACAGAGAAGCATGGCAGGCTACAGTCTGTGGAGTCGCACAGAGTCGGACACAGGTCGGACTCGACTGAGTGATTGAACACACACCCACAGTGCATACTTAGTTAAGTCTCTCATTAACATTTGAACTAGAAACAACAAAATTAGTACCTAAATGAGGTAATTTAGTCAGCAAAACCCTCAAAATCATGAGAGCCATGGGGGAGAGGGAAAAGTAAGACAGGGGAAGGGCAAGTAAGTCCTTAGAGGGAAGAGTTTAGAAGCAAGAGTGTAGGGACTTCCCTGGTGGTTCAGTGGTTAAGACTCCCTGCTACCAATGCAGGGGTCCTGGGTTCCATCCCTGGTCAGGGAATTAGATCCTACACGACACAACTAAGAGTTCGCATGCTGCAACTAAACTCCCAAGAGTTGCAACTAAGATCCAGCGCAGCCAAAATAAATAAATAAATAAAAGAAGAGGCACTGGTGTAATTCATCAGCCTCATTTTAAAGATGGAGATGGTGTCAGATCAGAGGAGCTAAGTGGTTTTTCCCAAAGCACATGAGGGCTCTTGGCAGAGGCAGAATTCCAATCAGTCCCCTACCTCCTCTGTCCAGGTACTCTGCTCTGTTCTTCACTTCCTGGAAAATCTAAAGAGTGTAGGGAATCCTGAGAGGTGATGGAGAAAAAGGAGCAGGGAAGGAGGTCTGATGGAATGGAGTCTACTCTCCATCAGAAATGTGACATTGCGCTGTCAAGAGGCCTTTCTCTCCAAGACAGTTCTCCATCTATCTCGAATGCATGTTCTTGGTTTATTTATTTCTCAGGTTTTTGGCTGTGCCGGGTCTTCGTTGCTTTTTGCTAGGGTTTTCTCTGGGTTGCGGTGAGCAGGGGCTATTCTTCGCTTCGATGTGTGGTCTTCTCGCTGCAGTGGCCTCTCTTGTGGCAGAGCACAGGTTCTAGGCGCGTGGGCTCAGCGGTTGTGGCTCACGCGCTCAGTCACACCTCGGCATGCGGGGTCTTCTGGGACCAGGGATTGAACCCATGTCCCTTGCACTGGCAGGCAAATTCTTATCCACTGCTCCACCAGGTAAGTCCCCTAAAATGCATGTTTTTGAGTATACATTTCTCTGGCTGGTGAATACAAGTTTGTGCCTACCGAGGCACGTTAATCATTGAGCATCATGTCATGTGTACACACCCATGGGTGTGTAGGAGTCCATGTATGCAGATGGCTGTACAATGAAATGGGAGCATGTATGGTTTGTACGGGTCCCTATGTAATTGTGAGGTTGTATATGCATATATTTCTTCGTACAAAATATGGGTCCCATTCTAATCCGATCAAACCAGGTTAATAAATGAGGTTAGCAAAAAGAAAATAAAAATTAAAGCTTAATATAAATTTCTCATTGAAAGTAAGAGAGGAGAGGAATGAAGAAAGAAAGAAAAAGGAAGAGGAAGCAGATCCAGAGACTCGCCGGGACTCTCAGAATCAGTAACAAAGGCAGATTCTGGGGTGAATGAAACAGGACATTCTTTTCTCCCAACTCAAGAATTCAAGGTCAATAGGAGGAACTTTGTAGATTCTAGACCTTCTCTGACTGGTGTTTGTAATGTTCTTGGTCAAATTCAAGGTCTGTCCACGGTCCACAGAGGGCTTTGTGCCAGTTATAAAGGGCCAGCCCTCCCGGGGGTTTCAAACTTGGAGAGTGAAGCGAGGGCTGGATTTCAGGTCCCATCTTTCTTGTCTCTCTTCACAGAGCCCGACACACACAGTGCCCTGCTCATCGTTGTTGTTTCGTCCCTGTGGTGTCTGACTCTTTGCGGCCCTGTGGACTACAGGCTGCCAGGCTCCTCCACCCATGTAATTTCCCTGCTCATACTCTGTGTAGAACTGATCAGAAATCCCAGATTTCATGAAGTTCCTGGACCAAATTTTCCGATCCTAGGGTTGTTTACTAATCATACCACAGTGAGCTCTATTTTGCACTTCCCTGGGGGTCCAGTGGCTAAGACTCCACTTAGCAGTCAAGGCAGAGGGCTTGCGTTTGATCCCTGGTCAGGGAAGTAGATCACACTCGCTGCAACTAAAGATCCCTCGTGTGGCAACCAAGACCCGACTCAGCCAAATTAATTCATTACTTTTTAAACCTGAATATAGTATGAACTTTAGTTAATAATAAAGCATCAGTATTAAAACAACAACAACAAAAAAACCATAACAAGCTCTGATTCTTGCCAGCTCGTTCACTTTTACCAACTCCATAGACATTGTCTCACCTGACTGGGCCTAGAATGTGTTTTGTCCCCTTAAAAAAAAATACGAGACTTTCCCTCCCCTGAACTATAAACCTATTTATTTTTTGAACATTCTGTCCAAAATGTGTGCCAGCTTCTTGCCCGGGCAATGCGTATGTCAAGAGCAGGCAAGCTATTTCACTGACCCAGACTACTGCCGTACTCTGGGCCACATTGTGGCAAAATCTGTTGGGAATAATTTAAAGCATTTTCTTGGCCTTTTTCTTTGGTCAAGAGTTGATTATTGGCAAAGATGTATATGTTCAGTGAAGAGCCTGGGCTGTGGATGCTCTTGCTGAGCCCTTAGCACGGTACTTGAGAATCAGGGTTGACAGGCATGGCAAGTAATTTCTAGTGGGTAAAACAGGGATGCATCCTGAATTCCTTCCTTTTTCACGTGTTCCTCTTTGATATAATACTGGTTTGGAATAAACCCTGTGAGTTCACAGAGTTCACAAAAACGGAGAACAAAAGGATGAGTCTTTTCTTATATGCAAATAAGATGGATTTAGTCTCACAAACTGGTAGTGGTTTGAACACAAAACTGATTCTCCTAGTTAGTTATTGCCATAAACAAGGGCAATAGAGTGGTTATTCTAAAGCTTATATTTTGGGTAGAGGTCCTCTTGTAAATATTGAGTAATTCTTCTTATTGAGTCCCCTTCCTTATGTACCTCTGTCTGTATTTTGCATCATGTGGGTTTTATCAGGACGAAGTATTACTTAAAATTTGGCAATCCACACCACTCTATTAAAGTTTCTGGGAGTCTGCCTGCCGATCAGAGAGGTTCAGCTCACCATGTCCGTGTCAGTCACCCAAGTTCATTCCCAAGGCCTCCCAGTCACTCACTGATAGAGGGCCTTTGGGCAGGTTACTACACCTGTCTAAACCTCCCTCAGAGAATTCCTGGGTGGTCCAGTGGTTAGGACTCTGTGCTTCCTTTGGAGGGGGCACAGGTTCAATCCCTGGACCCTGGTCAGGGGACTAAGATCCTGCATGCCTTGCAGAGTGGCCAAAAAGGAAAAGAACATAAACCTCCCTCAGTTCCTTTATCTTCAAAATGGAAATTAAAAATGGACCTGCGTCCAGGGCTGTTGTGAACATAATATGTGATCTATAGATGACCTCATATAATAAAGTGCTTAACATGGTACACAGTAAGGACTAAGTAAATGAAAATTGTTATTTGAGGCCAGCATGGGTATTTCATGACCCCAGCCTTAAACATATTCATTTTCCTTTTCGATTTTTGGCACTTCCACAGACCATTTTTCACGTTTAATATATTTACCTCAAATGAAAACTTTGCTACCATAAATGGAAAACGAGTACAGAACACGGTAAATCAAATGTACTTTTTTTTTAAAAAATGGAAAATTAGTATCACCATCTATAAATGGAAATCAGTGTATATTAAAATAAACACATGGTATGATACCTAAATTCACAGTTGTACATGTTCATTCATGACCCCCTAAGATCACTCACCTGCATCAATGATGAGGTATTTGGGGAAATGCCGCACTGTGAAACAGAGCTCTGAGCTTAGGCCTCACTTGGTAGGTTAGAGGAGACACGACTTTCTTACTTGGCCAGCCTACCGATTACAATTTAATGGGTATATCTTATGTGCCAGGCTCTGATCTAGAGTTGGGGACACATAGGTGAATAGTCAGAGGTTCCCGTCCATTTGACTCTGCCCTCTGTGACAGAGGTGGGTGCCCCTCTGGTGGGTCACTCTATTTTCACAGGAGGCAGTAAGGCCTGTCTTTAGCTCACTGATCAGTAATGTCTGGGACTCCTGACAACACTAACAACACCAAACAGCAATACTGTCCCAGGAGCAGCATCTTAAAATCACCACATTGCCCACTAACCAAGTTAACGATATTTAGCTAAAACCACTGAGAAAGTGGTTTTCGGAGAAGGCAATGGCATCCCACTCCAGTACTCTTGCCTAGAAAATCCCATGGACGGAGGAGCCTGGTGGGCTGCAGTCCATGGAGTCGCAAAGAGTCGGCCGCGACTGAGCAACTTCACTTTCACTTTCACCGAAAAGGTGAGGAAGATCTCCACATAGACACGGAAAGATGTTCCAGAGATAACATGGCAAGTAAGTCACAGAACAGAAAGTAGAGTATACGCCTGTTTGCATTTATTCCTTAATATTACACTTATTTACTTGTGTGTTTATTCTCGGCTGCGCTGGATCTCTGTTGCTGTGTGCAGACTTTCTCTAGTTATGGAGAGTGGGGGCTGCTGTCCAATTGCCCAGCAGCATGTGAAAGCAAATGTGTATGGGGGCACAGGGATAGAACCTGTGTCCCTGCATTGGCAGGCTGATTCTTAACCACTGGACCACCAGGGAATCCTCCTATTTGCATTTGAATATGGATACCTAGGGGATTCTTTTCAGCCAGATTCTGTGCTAAGCCTTCATTTGCATGACTTCATGTTATTCTCATAATAATCCTATCAAGTAAGTGCTATTATTATCTCCATTTCACAGATGCAAAAACTGAGGCCCAAATGGGGTAAAGCTATTTGTCTGAGGCCTCATAACAAATAAGTGATAGAAATAGGTGGCTGAACCTCAGGCTGTCTGCCTCTAGGGATTAAGTTCTTAACTAATATGCTTTTTAATGGCCACATAGGGGAAAATCTGGAAGGTTGTACACCAAACTGTTCACAGTGAGCATAGCCCACGAGTGAGATTGAAGGGAGCTGCATTTCTTATATTTCTGTATATGTCTCCATACTGTTTAAATTTTTTTTTTAATATTTATTTATTTTATTTAATGGCACAGAATCTTAGTTGCAGCATGCAGGATCTTTAGTTGTGGCATGTGGGATCTAGTTCCCTGACCAGGGATTGAACCTGGGCCCCATGCACTGGGAGCATATAGCCTTAGCCACTGGACCACCAGGGAAGTCCCTACTGTTTAAATTTTTAGAAGCAGCCATGTGCTAATTTTATAATTGAAAAACAGAAACAACCAAGTCCCCACCAATGCAAAAACTCTGGTAAGAGACATAGTCCTTTGAGAAGAATCAACCTTACAGCTGTCCTTCCACTGCTCCCCTTGTCTCCAGAGGTGCAGGCAAGGAACTAGGGATACAAGAAAAAAGGTTCTGCAACCACCGAAGTCTGAGAAATACCGGGTTAGACAAAAGCAAACAGCCGCCTTCTCTGGGGAGACTTTCAGAGTTTCCACAAGCCAACACTGATGGTAAATTTCACATGGGACACTTCATAGCTGAGGCAGTGTTGATTTGGACCCAGAAGTGTTTCCTTTCTGGGCGCCTCGTGGGACTAGCATTCTTTAGACCAAGCGTTGGAAATATAGCTCAGATACCTTCCCAACCAACACCCAGATGGAGGCCCCACTTGCCTCCATCCCACCCACAAACTCAGCTCCCCTCAGCATTGCTTTCACTGAATTGAGCTTGGCCTTGAAGCCATCAGTCTGTGGGTGTGTGCATGGATTTATAGGATCCCACTGTGGTGTTGGAGAAGACTCTTGAGAGTCCCTTGGACTGCAAGGAGATCCAACCAGTCCATTCTAAAGGAAATTAGTCCTGAGTGTTCATTGGAAGGACTGATGTTGAAGCTGAAACTCCAATACTTTGGCCACCTGATGCGAAGAACTGAGTCATTGGAAAAGACCCTGATGCTGGGAATGATTGAAGGTGGGAGGAGAAGGTGGTGACAGAGGATGAAATGGTTGGATGGCATCACCAGCTCAATGGACATGAGTTTGAGCAAGCTCTGGGAGTTAGTGATGGACAGGGAGGCCTGGTGTGTTGCAGTCCATGGGGTTGCTGAGTCGTATACAACTGAGTGACTGAACTGAACTGAACTGAACTGATGTGTGATATATATGTGGTCCCTGCCTCTGCCTCTGAACATCCATGCACACCTACATTTTCCAGTGATGATATGAATGATATTTGGGCTAGGAAGGGAAGGATCATGTGTGTGTGTGTGTGTATCTATGTGTCTGTAGGAAGGTATGTGTGGGACCCTCCTCCAAGATAGACCCTGTGGCCCAGCCTAAAATTCTCACACCCACTAGAACACACAGGAAACAAGCTCATTTGCAAAGCTACACCACAAGTGTGAAGGAATAGGCTGCCCACTGGCCTGCCAAGGTGCTGAGTAGGAGTAATTCCGGGTACGGACAGCACCCCCCAACACCCCCACCACACACACACCCTTGGGTGCACCATTTGCAGGAGAAGTGGTTGCCTAACCTCTGTTAAGCACTTTCTGCATGCCAGTTACTACCCACAGCACATCACAGCCATTTTCTCTTTGATTTCCCACCAGCACTCTGTAAGGAGGGATTTATTATTGCCTCTTTACCAATAAAGCAACTGGAGTTTGGAGAGATGAAGTCATTTGTTCAAGGAAATGGCAGAACCAGAATTGTGCCTGGGTCAGCCTGACTGTGAAATGCATGTCCTTTGCGCTACACCAAACCCTCTGGCTCTCTTGTGTTTGGTCTTGCCCTGAGGTTTCTGCCCTCCTAGGATCCAAGGAACAACCCAGAGACAGTGACCCTAGCTGCATATCCTAGGTACTCTGCAAAATGGGCCTTTGTTCTCATAGCCGCCTGACTCTTCCAGGAAGCCTTCCGATCACCCAAGCGAGGCCTCCTCTCGACTTCTGGAGCTTCCGCTCATTGTCTTGCTCCATCACTTGGCCCTTTTTCCCTTTGAGAAGCACCTCTGTCCCAGAGCCTTGAGGGCGAGGGACCCTGAATCATCCTTCAGCACAGGCTAGGGTGGGGGACGGCTGATGCCAGTCCAGGGTCTGGATGAGTCTAGGGAAGACCCAGCTTGTTTTCCAGACCCCACAAGAGGTTGCAGGGCTTGGAGCTGGGGATGAAAGAAAGACTGCGACATGGCTGAGACAGTGGAAACTGTTTCAAGAAAAACTCCAGTGGCGGTGGGGGTGGCAGGGGAAACCTGGAAAGTGTGGCTCAGTTGGGGATTTACCCCCATGAACTGCAGGCTGAGAGCTAAAAGTGAGGGGATGGACAAGGAGCTGATTCTGCCTCCCTGGGCCTCCACCTTCCTGGGGTCTGAAGCAGGAACTAGCAGGACCCACTGGCCCTAATCAGGCAGCGGCAGGGGTGGGGGTAGGGGGCAGGAAGGAGCAAAGGGAAGAGGAAAGGACATCCTGTGGACACTTGGCAGGGGCAGGCGTGGCAATTTTCCAGATGGAAATCCAGACGGTCCTTGCCCAGGGCCAACAGCACCCTTGTCCAGGATAAAAATAGCCCCTCCTCTTCCCTTCTCCCATCATCCTCTCACCCCCCAACATCCCGGAGTCCTGTCAGATACTTCCGCCCCAGTCCTCATCCCCGATGATAAATATTCCCTTGCATGCCCATCCATTCCCAAAGGAAGACCCCCTCCTTCTCTCAAGCAGTGTGGGTCGAGGCTAAAGTCACTCCTCACGTGTCTGTCCGGATGCTCTGGGTGATTCCCCTCGCTCTCTCAAGAGAGTCTTGTCACTGGGGTCTACACCAGCAAGTGGAAGGACTCTTGGGACCCTTGACTCAAGCCTGTCTATCACCTTGCTCCAGTGGGGAATCACATCCTAGGCCATCACCTCTCCCAGGGCCATCACCCTCTCTGCCTCTGCGTTGCTGACAGACTATGGGGAGGGAGCACTTTGCCCAGTCTGGGGCTTAGGAGGCTTATCCATCATGGGATGAGGGGCTGGGTGCAGGGATTTCAGAAGGCCTTTTCAGTACTTAAGAGATCCCCAAGGAAAAGGCTCCCAGTGAGGTGGGCTCTGATGGCAGGCAGTGTGGTGGAGGCAGGAGGCAACAACTACACAGGAAAGAGGCGATCTGGCTGTTCAGCCTGCCTCCCACCTGACCTCCAGGTGTTTCTGACCCCAGCCTGATAGGCTGCGCATCCCAGGGGAGCCTGACCCTAGGCCCAGCTGCAGCCTTCTGCTCGAAGGTCCCACTCCCAGCCCTTAGGCCCCTGTTCCCGGTACTCCTTACCTGCCCAGCCCAGGAGCTCCCTGGTCCCATTCACATGGTCTTCCTGGCCCAGCCCAGCTGCCCAGACACAGCTTCGGCTCCCCTCACAGTCGTAGCCACCGGCTGTCTCCCCGCGCCCACGTCCCACCCTGACTTCCTGCCTCCTCCTGAGGGCTCCGCAGCCAACCGGGCCCCAGCAGCCCAACCGCAAGCCTCCAGCACCCCAAGCTTCCTGCTGCCATCGCCCCCTGCCTCTCAGCCCTCTAGGGTCCTTTCACCCCAGTCCAGGCCCCATTCACCCCGAAGGTGGCACCCGGAGGTAGAGGAGAATATTGGATGGAACTTCCTCCGCCCCCCCCAGGGAGCACCTGGACCAGAGATTCAAGGGCCGCCTTGAAGCCCCAGTGAGCAGGAGGCAAGGAGACACCCACTCAGCTTTCAGTGAAGGGCAAGCTGCACGGCTATCAGTCTGAGAGCCAGGTGATCCTGGCACTACAGTCAGAGGGCAAAAGTAACATCCCCTCAGAGTCAGGGGGAACAACATCCCTGTAAAATCACTGGAGGGCAGATACGATGATAGATAGATACCAGGCGCACACAGCTGCGAGCCACACAATGGAACCACAGCCATGCCATCTCAGGGCACGGGGCAAGAGCTTTATTATTTGCAGAGGGGAGGCTAAGACCCCTCCTACAGACAGTCTGCTGGACAACAGGCTGTTCAAGGAAGCAGACAGGACAACCCGGTGTCTTTAAGGGAGCAGAGTCACAGCCTCTTTTGTGGGCAGAGGGCAGGACAACACCCCCTAATTATGGTTGGAGAGTAAGGCAACCCTTCTAACCCAGGTAGAGACAAGGCCACAGCCTCTGTCAGAGGCGAAGGCCTGACACCACCTCCTGCAACAGGTGGGAGACAGAACAAACACTCCTGCCCAGGCCCCCCGGTGCAGGCAACAGACTGGCAGCACTTTCTGCTACAGGCAGGAGGAAGGGACCCTGTCACAAGCACGAAGTAGGCCAACAATCTCCCTTTCCCCAGGAGCCAGGCTGAGGGTGGCGTACGTCAGAGGCTGAGGGCCAGGTCACCAGTGATACGAGGAACTCTAGGTGGCCTCTCTCGGGCCCAAGAGCTGGGCCTTGGCCGCACCCATCGGAAGACAGAAGCCTGTTGCCACCGCCTGAGGCTGCACTGAGGCAGCAGGCTGGGGGAGGGGAAGCCCACAGAGCATTGTTGGGGTTTGTGAGGTGGAAGCCAATGCTGTATGCACCTTCAGCTGCTGCGGAGAGAAGGGGGAGACAGGAAATGGGTGG